>NC_135161.1:0-328658 GCF_050948215.1 Halictus rubicundus
AGTTTCTTCACGTATATTGTGGTATAATCTAGTGTATTCTGCCATTTTCTGATATATTCAATTATATTCTGGTACATCGTAGGCTATTCTGCTATATTCTAGTATATTCAAGTATATTCTGGTATATCCTAGGCTATTCGACTATATACCTGTATATTCAAGTATATTCTAGTATAGTCTAGTGTATTCTGCTATATTCTAATATATTCAAGTATAATTTGGTATATTCTTGTGTATTCTGCAATATTCTAGTATATTCAAGTATAATCTGGCATATTCTAGTGTATTCGGTTACATTTTAGTATATTGAAGTGTATGCTGGAATATCCTAGGCCATTCTGCTATAAACTAGTACATTCAAGTATATTCTAGTGTATTTTGCTATATTCTAGTATATTCAAGTATATTCTGGTATATTCTAGTGTATTCTGCTATATTCTAGTATATTCAAGTATATTCTGGTATATTCTAGTGTATTCTGCTATATTCTAGTATATTCAAGCATATTCTGGTATATTCTTGTGTATTCCGCTATATTCTAGTATATTCAAGTATATTCAAGTATATTCTATTGGATTTTTCTATATTCTAGTATATTCAAGTATATTCTGGTATATTCTTGTGTATTCTGCTATATTCTAGTATATTCTATTGTATTCTGCTATATTATAGTATATTCAAGTATATTCTGGTATATAACAGTGTATACTGCTATATTCTAGTAGATTCAATTATATTCTGGTATATCCGAGGCTGTTCTGCTACATTCTAGTATATTCAAGTATATTCTAGTGTATCCTGCTATATTCTAGTATATTCAAGTATATTCTGGTATATCCTAGGCTATTCGATTATATACCTGTATATTCAAGTATATTCTAGTATAGTCTAGTGTATTCTGCTATATTCTAATATATTCAAGTATAATCTGGTATATTCTAGTGTATTCTGCTATATTCTAGTATATTCAAGTATATTCTGGTATATTCTAGTGTATTCTGCTATATTATAGTATATTCAAGTATATTCTGGTATATTCCAGTGTATACTGCTATATTCTAGTAGATTCAATTATATTCTGGTATATCCGAGGCTGTTCTGCTATATTCTAGTATATTCAAGCATATTCTGGCATATTCTAGCGTATTCTGCTATATTCTAGTTTATTCTAGCGTATTCTGCTATATTCTAGTTTATTCTAGCGTATTCTGCTATATTCTAGTTTATTCACGTATATTGTGGTATAATCTAGTGTATTCTGCCATTTTCTGATATATTCAATTATATTCTGGTACATCGTAGGCTATTCTGCTATATTCTAGTATATTCAAGTATATTCTGGTATATTCTAGTGTATTCTGCTATATTCTAATATATTCAAGTATAATCTGGTATATTCTTGTGTATTCTGCTATATTCTAGTATATTCAAGTATATTCAAGTATATTCTAGTGTATTTTTCTATATTCTAGTATATTCAAGTATATTCTGGTATATTCTAGTGTATTCTGCTATATTCTAGTATAGTCTAGTATATTCTGCTATATTCTAATATATTCAAGTATAATCTGGTATATTCTAGTGTATTCTGCTATATTCTAGTATATTCAAGTATATTCTGGTATATCCTATGCTATTCGGCTATATACCTGTATATTCTAGTATATTCTAGTATATTCTAGTATAGTCTAGTATATTCTGCTATATTCTAATATATTCAAGTATAATCTGGTATATTCTAGTGTATTCTGCTATATTCTAGTATATTCAAGTATATTCTGGTATATTCTAGTGTATTCTGCTATATTCTAGTATATTCAGGTATATTCTGGTATATTCTTGTGTATTCTGCTATATTCTAGTATATTCAAGTAAATTCTAGTGTATTCTATTGTATTCTGCTATATTATAGTATATTCAAGTATATTCTGGTATATAACAGTGTATACTGCTGTATTCTAGTAGATTCAATTATATTCTGGTATATCCGAGGCTGTTCTGCTATATTCTAGTATATTCAAGTATATTCTAGTATATTCTAGTGTATCCTGCTATATTCTAGTATATTCAAGTATATGCTGGTATATTCTAGTGTATTCGGTTACATTTTAGTATATTCAAGTGTATGCTGGAATATCCTAGGCTATCTTGCTATAAACTAGTGCATTCAAGTATATTCTGGTATATTCTAGTGTATTCTGCTATATTCTAGTATGTTCACGTATATTCTGGTATATCCTAGGCTATTCTCCTATATACTAGTATATTCACGTATGTTCTATTATATTCGAGTGTATTCTGCTATATTCTAGTATATTCAATTATATTCTGATATATCCTAGGCTATTCTGCTATATTCTAGTATATTCAAGCATATTCTGGTATATTCTAGTGTATTCTGCTATATTCTAGTATGTTCAAGTATATTCTGGTATATCCTAGGCTATTCTCCTATATACTAGTATATTCAAGTATGTTCTATTATATTCGAGTGTATTCTGCTATATTCTAGTATATTCAATTATATTCTGATATATCCTAGGCTATTCTGCTATATTCTAGTATATTCAAGCATATTCTGGTATATTCTAGCGTATTCTGCTATATTCTAGTTTATTCACGTATATTGTGGTATAATCTAGTGTATTCTGCCATTTTCTGATATATTCAATTATATTCTGGTACATCGTAGGCTATTCTGCTATATTCTTGAATATTCAAGTATATTCTGGTATATCCTAGGCTATTCGACTATATACCTGTATATTCAAGTATATTCTAGTATATTCTAGTGTATTTTGCTATATTCTAATATATTCAAGTATAATCTGGTATATTCTAGTGTATTCTGCTATATTCTAGTATATTCAAGTATATTCTGGTATATTCTAGTGTATTCTGCTATATTCTAGTATATTCAAGTATATTCTGGTATATTCTTGTGTATTCTGCTATATTCTAGTATATTCAAGTAAATTCTAGTATATTCTATTGTATTCTGCTATATTATAGTATATTCAAGTATATTCTGTTATATAACAGTGTATACTGCTATATTCTAGTAGATTCTATTATATTCTGGTATATCCGAGGCTGTTCTGCTATATTCTAGTATATTCAAGTATATTCTAGTATATTCTAGTGTATCCTGCTATATTCTAGTATATTCAAGTATATGCTGGTATATTCTAGTGTATTCGGTTACATTTTAGTATATTCAAGTGTATGCTGGAATATCCTAGGCTATCTTGCTATAAACTAGTGCATTCAAGTATATTCTGGTATATTCTAGTGTATTCTGCTATATTCTAGTATGTTCAAGTATATTCTGGTATATCCTAGGCTATTCTCCTATATACTAGTATATTCACGTATGTTCTATTATATTCGAGTGTATTCTGCTATATTCTAGTATATTCAATTATATTCTGATATATCCTAGGCTATTATGCTATATTCTAGTATATTCAAGCATATTCTGGTATATTCTAGTGTATTCTGCTATATTCTAGTATGTTCAAGTATATTCTGGTATATCCTAGGCTATTCTCCTATATACTAGTATATTCAAGTATGTTCTATTATATTCGAGTGTATTCTGCTATATTCTAGTATATTCAATTATATTCTGATATATCCTAGGCTATTCTGCTATATTCTAGTATATTCAAGCATATTCTGGTATATTCTAGCGTATTCTGCTATATTCTAGTTTATTCACGTATATTGTGGTATAATCTAGTGTATTCTGCCATTTTCTGATATATTCAATTATATTCTGGTACATCGTAGGCTATTCTGCTATATTCTTGAATATTCAAGTATATTCTGGTATATCCTAGTCTATTCGACTATATACCTGTATATTCAAGTATATTCTAGTATAGTCTAGTATATTCTGCTATATTCTAATATATTCAAGTATAATCTGGTATATTCTAGTGTATTCTGCTATATTCTAGTATATTCAAGTATAATGTGGTATATTCTAGTGTATTCGGTTACATTTTAGTATATTCACGTGTATGCTGGAATATCCTAGGCTATCTTGCTATAAACTAGTGCATTCAAGTATATTCTTGTATATTCTAGTGTATTCTGCTATATTCTAGTATGTTCAAGTATATTCTGGTATATCCTAGGCTATTCTCCTATATACTAGTATATTCAAGTATGTTCTATTATATTCGAGTGTATTCTGCTATATTCTAGTATATTCAAGCATATTCTGGTATATTCTAGCGTATTCTGCTATATTATAGTTTATTCTAGCGTATTCTGCTATATTCTAGTTTATTCACGTATATTGTGGTATAATCTAGTGTATTCTGCCATTTTCTGATATATTCAATTATATTCTGGTACATCGTAGGCTATTCTGCTATATTCTAGTATATTCAAGTATATGCTGGCATATTCCAGTGTATTCTGTTATATTTTAGTATATTTAAGTATAATCTGGTATATTCTAGTGAATTCGGTTACATATGAGTATATTCATGTGTATGCTGGAATATCCTAGGCTATTCTGCTATAAACTAGTATATTCAAGTATATTCTATATTTTTAATTTCATTATGTTTTATGATTGTATATTTATAATATCAATTTCACTTCAAAGTACCGATTTCATTTTGATAAAATATAGCAGGCCGAAGGTCGTGGCCTCGCCTTAGCATCTCGTGACGCCACGCTTGTTTCGAACGCCTCGCGAAATTCACATTTTTGCCTCTGAACCAGAATAACCAGAGGGTTATCAAATCATTTCAACGAAAAAATTGTGATTTCATTAGTTTCTTTTCGCAGAAATCGATTTTTTCCAAAATCCTGAGGTGACAGACAAATTTTTTGATCGGATTTGATGTCAGCGTGATAAAATCTACGAGAAAAGATGTACAGAATGTCAAGAAACATCTAACCGTGTATGGCATTGGATAAATCACAATTTTGTTTAAATATTCCAAATTTATTTTCAAAGTTAAAACATGTTTGCACCATAGTCTCTCTATTTTTCCCTTCTTTTGCAATATTTTAACTTCTAAAAAAAATCATAGCTCTATCTCATTTCTATCGAAAGTTCTCTGATTTTGACAGAAACTTCGTCACTTTGTCAAATATAGTGTTACGAGTATCGATATGTTACGATATCGAGACATCGCGCCGAATGGTCTTCGTTGAATCGTCGTCACTAAGACGACGCGGCTAACTTCTCGGTTTTATATATTGTAAACATATATAAAACTTTGGAAAATGCTATAAACTTTTATATATATATATGATATTATTCAAGTTTATTTTACGTTTAGTCTTTAGTTGTAAATTTGTATTTGTTTGTTTCTCTTCAGATTTGACATCTAAAGTAAAAAAATATGACAAATTTTGTTTAATTTTTTATGCGCTTTGTGGCATAAAAAAAGCTGCTTTAATTTCATTTTGAATATAATTTTCTTTCTGACAGGAAGTAAATTCCGGCTTATTTTCTGTTTAAAAGAAGTCCTGTTAATATATGTATAAAATTATTATAATGTTAAGAATAAACTGATTCAATTTAATATAAATCAAATGATTTCCTTAGCTTTTGCATACACGTGACTGCCGTTCGAGTTTCATTTCAGAGATAGCAGCAATAAACTGCAAAGGTAATGTGACAACGAGTCCTGCGTATATCTATGCGCCCGTGGCAATGTACGTGTTAGCATGTGTTGGTCGGCTGAATCGGGCTCATGCAGAAATCAGTTTCACGAAACGCTTATAAATTTACGGGTTTGATGACATGGCAACAGTGAGGCGAAGATGATATGTGGCAACCATGTCTAGTCGCTAGCTTTCTCTCTCAATTTTAGTTTCTCTTTTCCACTACTACACAAGTCGGCATTTCATATATTCTTTTTTACCGATATGTCGTAGACGCGACGTAGTTCCACAAAAAAAATGTTAACCATTCCACAATCAGTTTTCCCTACTGACCGTTCGAGGACCGTTCGAGGATTGGCATGACAGTCAAGGCCAAATGCCTGCCGGCCCCCTTAACGTTCTCGATGTTTACCGAGCGTGGTTTCCCGTTAACCGTAATTTCGAGGACGCGGTCGGAGGGTCGGCTTATGACCTTATGCGGATCGGTGTATGGTCGCTCGAGTGCTTTTTTGTTAGGACCGGTGCGTAGAAATACATGGGTACATGTGTTAATGTCCTTAAACAGAAAAACGCGTTTTTTGTAACGTTGGGAAACCGGTACAGGTTTGACGCTGCGCATGTGTTCTCGAAATTCCTCAATGAATATTTGAGGGTCGGCGGGTCCGTCGTCAGGGAGTACGAACTCGCCTGGGATACGAAGTGACGTACCGTATAGGTATTCGGCGGGTGACGAGCCCGTGTCTAATACGTTGTTACGGAGGCCCAGCATGATGGTCGACAGCACGCGTGACCACGTAGGGTTCGCGTGACAGAGTATCGCTGTTTTGAGGCATCGGTGCCAACGCTCGATAATGCCATTCGAGGCAGGGTGGAACGCGGTGGTTCGAATTCGGTGGCAACCGGAGAGTTTAAGAAGCGCTGAGAAAAGCCGAGATTCGAATTGACTGCCCTGATCTGTCGTCAGGGTTTCGGGGGCGCCGTAACGAGAAATCCAGTGGTCTACGAACGCCCGGCAGACAGTGTTTGCTTCAATGTTCGCGAGCGGAATTGCTTCCGGCCATCGCGAGAAACGGTCAATCATTGTCAGGCAGTAACGATAGCCTTCCGACAATGGCAAGGGGCCGACGATGTCCATGTGGACATGACGAAAGCGTTCGTCTGGGGCGACGAAATCTGCCGGTTTTACCTGATTGTAACGCGTGACCTTCGACTGTTGACAGTCTAGGCACTCACGCGCGATGTCCTGATGCATGCGCGGCCAGACGTAACGTTTACGGATCACGCGGTCTGTGACTTTCGCGCTCGGATGCGCGGGTCCGTGAAATTTATCAAAGATTGCTCTACGCGACGGTCCCGGAATGTATGGACGGAGTACTTCTCCGGAGAGATCGCATACAATTGCTATGTGAGTGGGTCCCCACCGAATTCGCCGTAGAGCCAGCGAGTGGTCGGTGGAAGACAGGAGGGTTTTGAGCTCCTCGTCGGCTTCCTGAAGTTTCGCGAGCTCCTCTAAGGAGATGTCCGCGGCGAGGTGCAGGGTATCGACACGTGACAGAGAGTCGGCGACGACGTTTTCGGAGCCTGGGAGATACTCAAATCGCGTGGTGAACTGTGAGATGAAGGATAGCTGACGTAGCTGGCGTGGCGATTCCTTATCTGCGCGTTGCTTGAACGCGTACGTTAGAGGTTTGTGGTCGGTGACGACCGTGAAATCGCGACCTTCTAAGAAATGGCGAAAGTATTTAAGGGCTTCGTAAGCAGCGGTTAGCTCGCGATCGTACGCGCTATACTTTCGTTGAGAGGGGGTAAACTTCCGAGAGAAGAATGCTAACGGTTTCCACGATCCTTGCAATCGCTGCTCGAGCTATGCTCCCATTCCGCAGTCGGATGCGTCAGTGACAAGACGCGTGGCGGCGTCGGGAGAAGGATGATTTAACAGGGTCGCGTTCGCGAGGTCCGATTTGACTCGTGCGAACGCTTCTTCTGCTTGAGAGGTCCAGAGAATCTCACGCTTGCCGTTCTTTTTAGATTCAAGGAGGTACTCGTGGAAGGGTGCTTGCGTTACGGCGGCGTTACGGAGACTACGCCGGTAGAAATTGGTCATGCCTACGAATCTGCGGAGTTCCGCAATCGTCTTGGGTTTTGGGAATTCGAGGATGGCCTTGACCTTGTCAGGCATGGGTGCGGACCCGTTCCCATCGATGACGTGCCCGAGGAATTCAAGGCGGGGCTTGCCCAACTCGCACTTGGCGAGGTTTAACTGAAGCGAATGTTCTTGCAGGCGTTGCAGAACGGTGCGGAGGTGACGCTCGTGCTCCTCGCGATTCGAGGAGGCGATGAGGATGTCGTCGATATATGCGAACACGTAATCAAGGTCTCCGAGGGCACGGCATATATACCGTTGAAAAGTTTGCCCGGCGTTTCGGAGGCCGAAAGGCATTACCGTATATTCGAACAGACCGAAGGGGGTTATTACGGCGGTTTTTGCTATATGAGAAGGTGCAACGGGTATCTGCTGATATGCCCGTTGCAGGTCGAGCTTGGAAAAAATGGTTTTTCCGAAGAGGTTACCCGAGTAATCGTGAAGGTGAGGCACCGGATACCTATCGGGTACGGTCACCGAGTTCAGACGGCGGTAATCACCGCACACTCTCCAGCCTCCGTCCTTCTTGGGTACGAGGTGGATGGGGCTGGCTCACGGGCTACTGGACGGACGACACGTCCCTTCGGCTACGAGCCGTTGGAACTCGGCTTTCGCAGCCGACAATTTGTCCTGGGTGAGACGTCGCGCGCGCTCGGCGACGGGAGGACCTTCGGTCACGATGTGGTGGAACACGTCTCGCGGTAAGTCGGGGTGCGACTGCGACAGTCCGATGACACCGGGGAATTCGGAAAGTATCTCCGCAAACGGGCATGCGGGATCGACTGTCTTTACGCCGAGTAACGGCGACAGTCTGCTCGTGCAGACGGTAGAGATCCGCGATAACGGGTCGATCAACCTGCGGTGGCGCAGGTCGACCAGTAGGCTATAGTGATTGAGAAAATCCGCGCCAATAATCGGGTATGGAACCGCGGCTACGCAAAAGTTCCATGAGAACGCACGGCGAAGGCCTAAATTGAGAGTTAGGCGCTTCTCACCGTATGTCGAAATTTTGGTTTCGTTAGCCGCGTAATGTTTCAACTCTGCTGCGCGCTTCTTCGCGGCGTCTGTGACGGGTAGAAGCGAGAGATCGGCACCCGTGTCAATGAGGAAATTCAAGCCAAGATCGCGGTCTCGAACGTGGAGGCGGTGAGAGTCAGCACTCGGCGCGCTCGCCTCCGCGCGGCCGGTGCTGCTCAGTTTCCCGACTGCCATGCGCATGGTTTTGCGCAATTACACGCGTCTTTCCCGAATTTTCGGTGAAAGTGGCAAAGTGTGCTTTCGCGCGGTTTAACCGACGTGCCCGATCTTCCGCGAGAAGGGGTTCGGTGACGAACGTCGCGGGAGATTCTCCTCACAGCATTTGCCAGGTCGGCTACCTGCTTGGTGAGGGCCGCTATTTTCTCTTCGAGCTCGTGGCTCGACGAGCTCCGCGGAGGTTCGGAAGAAACGACCGACGCGGCGGCATCGGGCGTTCGCGACGCCGCGGAAGACACGGAGGGAACGACGGAACCCGAGACTTCCACGACTTTATCAGCGAGTTCAGCGAACTCGTGAGGATCCGTGATCCGGGACATGGCGAGGATCGCCCAAATTTGTGCGGGGAGCTGCTCCAAGAAAATCGTGCGTATGACGTCGTCGTGACATGACCCGTCGTTAAGGTTTCGGAGACGCGTCAGGATCTGCGAGGGTTTTCCCTCGGTGAGGACTTCACCTTTCAATGACCGGCGTAAACGCGCCTCTGCCGACGTCGAAAAGCTTGACACGATCCGTGCCTTGATCTGATCGTACAGATCAGGCGGTTGGGGTGACGCGGCGAGGATATCCCGGACGGAGGCAACCTGGTCGTACGCAAGCGCCGATACGACGATGTCGGCCATCGTCTTTTGTGAGGTTATGCGCGCTGCGGCGAGCGAAGACTCGACTTGGATAAACCATAGTTGAGGGTCTTCCTGAAAGAACGCTGGGATCTTCGGGACACGATACGAGTCGACGTGCTTCTCGATGAGAGACTGCAGGAGTTCTTCCTGCCCCGGGAGCGGTGTCGACGTAGCCATCGTAGAATACGAAAGGGTACGCGAGACGACGAGGGGAAATCCGCGACGCGGAACGAGTGATTCTCACGGAGAGTGGGAACGTAACGGCGATGCAACGCGACGCTGGATCGTGCGGTACGACCGGATTCAAAATTTCGCGCGGGACGCGTGGCGCGCCGAGGAACTAAGACTCGCACGAATATCCCACCGATAGACAATGACGCTACATGGACGATCGCACTTACATTATCTTCTCGCAATTACGCCTCGGTGAAGCTCGCGCTGAACATGGCGGCTTCCGGCGGCGCGCTCTGGGCTGCGGCGAAAATGGCGGCTTCCGGCGGCGTGCTCCGGGCTGCGACGAAGATGGCGGACGAGGGACGTCCTTCCTGCTGCGTAGATCAGCGAACGGCAGGTTCTGGTCGGCAAGTTCTCCTTCGGAGAACGTGGCTCAGGGCGTGATGTGCCCGGTCGGATGGAAACGGCTGGGCTTCCACGATGTCGAAACGGATAGCCCGTCTCCGATGACACGTGCCTCGCGGCACCCACGTGTTGCTACTTCCACGTGCACGTCCTTGTGGCGATTACCGGGTACAGTTTTCGGCCCGGCCGCTGGACGTCTTCGGGAACCCTCCGGGTGATCGTTCCGATCACGTCGGGGTCACCAGTTGTAGGTTGTATGGTGGTATACACCCGCGGTGAATACCTGAAGCCTCGGAGGGTTGACGAGGCACGTAGCCTACTCTACGTTAAGTTTATATTAGGAAGCCACGTCGAAGGATAGCGGAAGAAAGAACACTTCGTTGCGGTTCTACAAGAACCCGTAGGCACGTTTTATTCTACGGTCTGGGATAGACCTGAGTGAATACAAGAGAGCAATACTAGAGATCTTCGCGGACGCGTCCGTTCACTTCGCGATGCAGCGGAAGAAGAGATGGACGAGTTTCCGCTCGCACGCGAGCTGTTCCCGCGTTCGACACGAGAGGGGAAACTCGTGTGTTCGGCGCGTCCTAGGGGAATGGCGACGGTGGCGCCATCCACCCTACAATACGGTGTTGTCTACCGCCCTCTAGAATAGATTTTGCCTGGAGTAAGAAACAGAAGGCCAACGACGGTATCTCGTCGGTGCAGAAGACCACGAAGGAAATTCTCGTCGGTGAGAAGGTGAATCATCTGATCATCACGGAACCATATCGATTATCAAATGTTACATTCTCCGACGAACGTATTCTAATTAAACAGATATTTTTTTTTAGTGTTGCTTTTTAAGATTTAAAATATTGAAATTAAAACTGATATTAAGGACAAAAAATTCGTAGAAACATTTTTAGTAAGAAAGTGTTAAAGCATAATTTTAGGAAAATTAATTTCTACTTTAAATTTCATATGAGATACCTTAATTTGTAATTTAAAAATATTTCATGAACAAGCATTATTTCCTTACACTCTTTTTTGTAGATAATTGTTCTAAGAATCGATCTGTGGGAACAGAAATATTTTGAAAACCAGAGTAGCGTTTATTTAACGTACTATTCCGAATAGTATAGAGTTTGAGAGAGAATCACGTGGATGAATTAATATAATATAAAATTGTAACAGACCTGGCCGCACCAGGCCTGTTCCTAGCCGTACGCGCCCCGAACTCGAACCGCCCCGAACACGACCGACGGATACCGAGATCCGTCGGTACCCGCGAGCCCCCCCCCCCCCCCCCCCCCGCGATCCCCGCACCGCCAACCGATCTTGGCGGGAACCGGAACCCGCCATGATGCGATACCGTCCCGCCGGATGCGTGACGCCACCGGAAAAACCGCCCGCGAACCGCACCGCACCGGACCCCTCGCCTAGCAAGACGAGAGAGACGAGCCGGAGAACGGTCTCTTTGGATTCCCGACTCCGCCGCGATTAGACGGTTCTTGTGGATAGCTAGCCGCCGATATCGACCGCCCCGATCCGACAACCGAACCGTTCGACGCGAACACCGGAGACCGAGAAAACCGATACGAGCCGCGCGAGTATTTTGCGAGGACTTGTCGAGCAGTTTCGCCGTGTCTTCGCGATACGCGAAAATCCGTACACGCCGCCGCGTGCAAGACCGCCTGGAGCTGCCGACTCGAACGCTGAGCGATCGAGGACCGGAACCCGAGTCGCGACCGCCGTAAACCGAGACGTGAACGTCGGGACAGTGACGAACACTTGAGAAACACGTGCCGTTAATCTCCCGTTCCCGACCGCCCGTATCCCGCCGTAACCCTCGCGTTATCCCGCTGAAAACCCTGGCACGGCGAGCCAAATCCAGCCGCGAGGAACCGTTGTACGAGATCCGCCGGGAAACGGACTCGTTACAAAATAATATAATTGTAGGAGCAAAGATGGGCAAATTTTTATTGAAATAGACATTTCAAACAGCGAATAAAAGATAAAAAAATGATTTGTTACGCGTCAAATAAAAATAATTATGTTATCTCTATTCCACACGTAATGAATTTACTCGACGAATAAAGATTTTTTTTTTAAAGACCGATCAACAGCTTACAATGTAAGCAGATGGAGAATCCAGCATTATTGGCAATTTATGCTTTTATGTTTTTAATCAGAACAATATTGTTAATACGAATGAGTTGTAGAGCTTATATCCCGATCAAAATGAGTCCAAACACGACATCATTTGGATTGTCTTTAATGAGATTGTAATTTTTATCGTAGCATTACGTATCAGTGAAACTTGTTCGATTACACTCGAATTTGACCTCATTTTCATCAGGAAAACCCCCTCCATTCGCTCATCACAATTTTATGAGGATATGTTGAAAAATCTAAAAGTTTAAACTTTCATTCGTGCACGATTCTCCATCCGCTTACATTGTATGTTGTTTGTCAGTCGCTGGGTCTTTGAAGTTCGGCGCTCGTCGGACCTCGTTGCTGCTTATTCAAGCTGGCAAAAGTTATTTGAAGATTTATTCGAAGCCTTTGAATAAAAGATAAAAGACGAAAAAATTATTCGAAGTTCGAATAAATCCGCTTCGAATAAAAAAAATTATCTTTATTCGTCGGATAAATTCTCGTCGAATAAAATTATTTATTCGACAAAGATACTTTTTTTATTCGAACCTTCGAATAACGAATAAAGTTAAAGTATCTTTTATTCGAATCGTTATTTAAATAATTTGTTATCTAAATAGTGCCCAACTATGTCTGGAAGTAGCGCATTCGATTCCCGGTTCAGCGAGGCGCACATTTTGCTATAACTTTTGAACTAAAAAAGATATCAAAGTGAAATTTAAACTGAAAAAATTAAAAAGAATCGGGTTTAATGGTATTTACTGAAATATATTTTGTTTTTTAAATTTAATTACCCTTAAAAAATGTTCAAAACTAGTTATTATAAATATTGGTGTTCAATCTTTTATCAAACCCAAATAATTAAATTTATTAGAATATATACGCTGCACATGAAAAGCAATTGTTACGTCCCAGATGGGGCTGTTTATAGTTTTCCGGGGATAAGGCGCAGTTTAGAACCTACCTGCATTCACCGGCTTTGGTTCGGGAGATTGAGGGCTGGTCAAATAAATTGTACCCGAAATTTTATATAAAAAAACGGCAAAGGTTTGGTTTATTTTGAGTTTAGTTCTGAATCAGATTATACAAGGATGAATTCTCATAGCGCATAAGCTAGAGCACTTATAAACAGTTCGCTTAATAGTACGTTTAAATTACCGAGTCGTTGGTAGGCGCTCGCAAGTCGTGGTTCTGGGGTTGAAAGGGGCGCTCGCTGGTTGTGGCCGCTGGTCGCTGGGGCACACGCGGACACTTCACGCAACGGGGTTTCGAAATTCGGCGACACTATCTTACTGCCGGCGCGACGCGTGTGTGGTACAAAGGTCTGTTAACGGAACTGAGCAGTAGCACTGATTTTGAACTGAATGAACTCGAATTGAAGAGCTGGTTTCCTTTTTATAGTGTGGGCGGTCCTTTGTTTTCTTGAAGTGCTGATTTAGGCGTTTCTGCTTCCCGATCTTCTCGATGTTTCTTGCTTCGTCAGCTGTGTGTTGCCAAGATGAAATCGTCGTCTTTTCTTATGGTTCGGCGTAATTTGATACTTTCCTCTTTTGCGTCTAATCTGTAATCTGGTCTTCATCTGCGTGTCTTGCAGGAAGATAAGTCGGAGTATTTTTAACCGCGTCGGGTTGTCACGTATATTTCGATCTTATTTTGTTTTCCCGTGTGATAATACTAATGGTCCTTGTTTAGGCGTTTATCGGCGAACCGCCGGACGTGACACAATATCAGAAGTAGATTGAATAGGTAGCTATTAAATAGTCAAATGAAATTAGTGATATCAACGTCGTATTTTATTAAATTAAATTTAAACTACGTTCTTACTTTTGGCTAATATTGAACTAATTTAATTTCTTATAATTATGTTATTACACTGTTGTAGTTGTAATTGCACAGGGAAGAAGACTGATGTAGTAGAAAGAACAAGAAAAAAGTGTTTAACGAAAGAAAAAAATCATTCCATGTGGGATTCGATCCGGGACCAAAATATTCTCAGCCGGAGACGTTACGTTATTATTATTATTATTATTATTACATTACGTCTCCTTCGATGCACTCGCGTAACAGCCGTAATGGAATTAAGAGGAAACAACATTCTTTTGTCTCATTCATCATATGAATCCTCTACATGAGATTTAAAATTATATCAGCAACAGCGCCATTGCAGAATATCGGTTCCACAATATTAGTTCTGAATGATACGGTAGGATGTGACACGGAATCGTACGGGGGCTCTAGAGCCCTCCAAGCGTGAGACAGAAAAATACATTGGGTGATTGGTCTACTCCTATACCTCGTCTGTGGTAATAGCATTTCTGTAAAGGAAACTGTATGGCAGATACCGACCAACGAATCTTGAAAAGACACGTGACTATCCCGGGCCCATAAGGACCGTTTTTGTATTGGGCAGTGTTGCGTCGCAGTGTGGTGAAATAGGGATTTTGGTAGTGGGTTCGAGTGCCCGTGGAGCGCTGAAGCGCTCTGCTCGTGGAAATTAAGGAATAAACTTTGTACACAGAGTTAAAGGCGAAAACTGTTGTAGATTTATTTAGAAGTTCTTGGAGATGTAACTCCCTAAGTTCTACAATGAGTTCTGTCTCATCCTGGATCTTCAAATCCTTTCCCAGCTTCTTCCTTCTCGTCTCGCTTCCTTAGCCAATAGGAAAATTAGAATCTTCTGGCTAGGCGTTGATTCGTCGGATGACTCGTCTTCCGGTTGCTGCTTGATGGTGATTGGTAGTGGATGGATCTTAATAGCGCACGCACGGGAGTGGGGTACGCATGAGGGTGAAGCCCCGCCAAAACGAGGGACGTGGGGACTTGTGGGACCGAACAAGAGAGAAGTCCGAGGGAGTTCCAAGAGGTCCTTGACTGAGAATTTATGACCTCTTGTCCTTAACTGATTCCGGACTTCGACTATCCCTAATTTATGTAGAATTGGAGAAGCTACTCTAAGAGGCTGCGTGACTTTCTCTAAATTCCGCAATTAGTCTCGCCGACTCGAATTTCGTCAAGGATCTCTATGGAACTCTCCCGGTCTTTCTTTACCTACTCTAAACTATCGCGCCCAAATAAAATACATATGTATGAAATACGCGATTACGTCTTCTATTTAAATTTGCCTCTCCGCGCCATTAATCGATACTATATATATCTAACTATGTTCACGTGATCAACTGGCCACGCTACAGCAGATACAGCTTGTAGGGTGGATGGCGCCACCGTCGCCATTCCTCTAGGCCGCTCCGATCACACGAGTTTCCTCTCTTGCGTCGAACGCTCGAACAACGTGCGTGCGAGACGAAACTCGCTCTCTTCTTCCGCTGTGTCGCGAAGTGATCGGACGCGCTCGTTATATTATACTAGTCGTGCTCTTTTGTATAACTCAAGTCTATCTCAGACCGCTGAATAAACGTGCTCACGGGTTCTCATAGAACCGAAACTAAGTGTTCATCTTTTCGTGATCCAACCACGTGGCTCCCTAACCTAATCGTAACGTAGAGTAGGCTACGTGCCTCGCTATCCCTCCCGAGGCTGCAGATATTCGCCGCGGGTGTATATCTCGATCAACCCTACAAGCTCAGGCTCTTCAACGCCATCTTTATGTATATAAAGAAAAGAATAAACCATAAACCAACCATAAACATGTAGGTACTGGACCTACTATGGAGGTAAAGAACTAGGCTCGTGTGTGTTGGCAAGAGGAACTTTATTCGTATCTGCACGTGGCGGCAGACTCAGTGAGACTGGTGCCTAGGGAGGACGCCGAGAGTGTCTCGGGGAAAATCCCTAGACACCTAGAGTTGTGCTCTTACGTATTGGCGCCCGCTGCGTCGCCTAGCGGATGCACTAGGGAGTCAACGATACTCCCCACAAACACAAGTAACTTTTTTGAAATTGTACCAAACTGCTTGAGTATTTGGTGATGTTAGAAGGATTAATTTACAAGATAATGCATAAATAATTTTCTTTGTAAATTTCTATTGGTCGTTTGAGTTTTTTATCGGTGTTTGTCATGAAAATTTAAAAGGTGCCTTTTGTAGATCTAACAAGGGAACATATTCAGATGCGAAAATCCGATTTTGATGAAACTTATGGGAGCTTCTACTTCTTTGAAAAATATTTGACACGTATTTTTTTTTATCGGCAGACATCCACTTTGAAGGGGTGAAAACAGCCCTCAAAGTTGGGGTTCAAAACCACATTTCTTGAGATATCTCGGAAACCAGAGATCGAAAAAATTTGAATTTTTTTTAAATTGTGTGTTTTTCAATGGGAAATGTAGTCGCGCTAGAAAATTTTAACAAAAGTTTTTTGTTTAAACAATATATTAACATTTTGATTTTTTTTTGCAGTTTCTTTTATTTATTGTTAGTTCATTTTAATGTAAACTTGGGTGTGTGATCTTTGATCCAAAATAGGGGATACATGTTTCAGGATTTTCTTTTTTTTTGCCATTTAACAATAATTATGCATAATGGAAGATAGTCTTGCACCTGGCGTGCGTAGGAAGGAATTCTGGCTTGTTTCATCGAAATATAAGCATTTAGTATAAACGTGTATAGTATTTTAAACAATACCACTGGGTTATGTGTCGTTTATTGTTTTATTAGTAGCTAAAGAAGGTGGCGCAGGTAGCAGCGTGACGCGATGCTAATTACCGCGGCGGAGTAAGGGTACCAACTTTTATAGCCAATTCGCGTGTGAATTTCTGCAGTCGTTGGGCCTTCGGTCAAAATATACCTGCAGCCTTTTTAAACTGTGAATCCTCGAAGTTGGAGTTTCCCTCGTCGTTTATGGTAGCTCTGAAAAGAGCTGGTGGCAAATGCCTCACATCAGTTTTACCTCGGTTATATATAGTATTTCAGAAGAACACGAATATTTTCAAACATTTCTATTGGTTGTTAGGGTGAGAGAGTGGGAAACGTAAGGTGTCTTAAGAATGTATAAATATGGGCACTTTGCTACGTGTGCTATTAGTCTTTCTGCATTACGGTTTGTAAAGCAACGTGGATATTAAGATGTTAAGGCTACTTCTTTCGGATTTTTAAAACAGTGCCACATAAAACAAATAATTTCTGACGATAATCAAAAAAACATCCGATAATTATATTAATTTTACTTTTGCTGATTGTTTATTTTTCTTGTTAGATTCGTTTTTATAAACATGAAGGTCAATCCGACGAACGTTATAAACATTTTGATGGAAACATATAACAGTAATAATAACGAGGGAACACCCACGAATGGGAAGGAAATTGAACTGGCACACATTATTATAGATCTGATTGATAGGTACAGAGAAGCAGGGTACATGAATTTCGAAACGCAACAACAATTGATATTCGATGACCTAACAGACGAACCGACTTCATTTAATGTTCCCGAAGACGAAGAAGATTTGGAATCAGCGTCAACATCGAAACCGTCGTCTTCAAGTTCACCGGACGAGAGTCCAGAAAAAATGGAATATGTAGACATTGATTTAGAATATAAGAAGAAAGCTGTAGATTATTGGAAGAGTGGAAGAAGAAGAACACTAAACTTCCAAACTGTAAAAAACCAATACAAGAAATTGAAGAGACAATCAGATTTATACAGATGGGAAGAACAAATTAATAAAGGCTACACTTGAAAAATTTATTGTAGCAAGAAATAATAAAATTTTAGTACACCACATAAATTTGAGACGGTGGGCAATGATCGAAAATTCATCAATAAATTTAGCAGGATTTCAGGCATCGTCCTGTTGGTTGTGGAAGTTTAAAGAGAACTATAATATAGTATCAAGAAAAACGACGAAACTCGTTACCCGCCATCATAGTAACCATTTAACAGATTTGACCGCAGCAGCAGACGATTTTGTGTGTCATGTGAAAGGGTATTTTGAAAATTATGGCGCAAGCAATATTTTCAATAGTGATCAAAGTGGGTTCCAGTTGGAATTGCACTCTGGTCGAACACTTTCACACAAAGGTGAAAAAGAAACGGGTGCTCTTGTCCAATCCATATCGTTAACAACTCACAGCTACTCTATCCAGCCCACAATTTCAGCTGATGAACAGTTGCTATCGCCATTGTATATTGTTTTGAAAGGAGTCAAAGGGCAGTTAGGACCTCGTGTACGAAGAAGTGTGTTCACGGCACCTAATGTCCATATTGAAGCTTCCACATGGGGTAAACCAACGAAAGAATTATTTAGAACGTGGTTGACTGAAGTATTTCACCCTGCTACCTGCGCCACCTTCTTTAGCTACTAATAAAACAATAAACGACACATAACCCAGTGGTATTGTTTAAAATACTATACACGTTTATACTAAATGCTTATATTTCGATGAAACAAGCCAGAATTCCTTCCTACGCACGCCAGGTGCAAGACTATCTTCCATTATGCATAATTATTGTTAAATGGCAAAAAAAAAGAAAATCCTGAAACATGTATCCCCTATTTTGGATCAAAGATCACACACCCAAGTTTACATTAAAATGAACTAACAATAAATAAAAGAAACTGCAAAAAAAAATCAAAATGTTAATATATTGTTTAAACAAAAAACTTTTGTTAAAATTTTCTTGCGCGACTACATTTCCCATTGAAAAACACACAATTTAAAAAAAATTCAAATTTTTTCGATCTCTGGTTTCCGAGATATCTCAAGAAATGTGGTTTTGAACCCCAACTTTGAGGGCTGTTTTCACCCCTTCAAAGTGGATGTCTGCCGATAAAAAAAAATACGTGTCAAATATTTTTCAAAGAAGTAGAAGCTCCCATAAGTTTCATCAAAATCGGATTTTCGCATCTGAATATGTTCCCTTGTAAGTAAGTTACATACATGCGCGCAAAGTTTCATTGAAATCGGTTAACGCATAAAAATACTGCAGACATTGTAAGATATAAAAATCTTTGAGTTTAGTGTTTACATAGCAGTTTCTTACACTTTTTACGATTTTCAATCAATCATATTTCATAACAACCTTAATCGATTTCGATGAAACTTTGTGCATGCATATAACTTACTTAGATCTACAAAAGGCACCTTTTAAATTTTCATTACAGACACAGATAAAAAATTTTAAAATCATGACCTCTACTTTTTTCTTCGCAATTATGACCAATAGAAATCTAAAAAAAAATTATTTATACATTACCTAGTAAATTAATCCTTATAACACCTCCAAAAAATTCAAGCAGTTTGGTCCAATTTTAAAAAGGTTATTTGTTTTTAAAATATGCACGCCAAGGGTACTAAACTACTCTGATAGTCAGCAACGTGTGATGTTCTTGGTTTAGAAGAAAACATACTTGTGGGTAACGGGTGTAGTAACTTGTCGGCAGACCGTCGACCGTCCTAGACCGATGCTCGCGAACGAATGTCCGATCGCATACATTCGACTGTTCAATTGTTACTGTCTCCAGTCGATTGTTTAACAAACGACGACCGCCCTCGGAACCGATCTTCGCGTGTTTCGTTGTATGTTGCTTCGCGTGTATGTTGGCGGTTCGTCGACGTGCTCTTTGCACAGGACGCCACAACACTAATTTAAACATATAATTACAGTATAAATTAAATTAATTAAAGAGATATATACGAAAATTAAGGGAAGTTATATTAATGTAACAAATATAGCGAAAAGGCATAAGCAAAAACACTAACGATAACAAATAGTAGCAATAAAAATACTTACTTGTCTGAATATTACAAGATTACAAAAATTGTTTTCACTTCACATACTTGCACATGCTCACAGATCGATTTACTCACAAAATTACTTGACGTGCCGAATAGCTCTCCGGATGGTTCCACGATAAGTGACGAGAAGTCAATCATTAGAAGACACCCTCGCCCATTCCCACTCCGCGGACAGATCCCTTAAGAACAAGGTATCGTCCACAGTAAAGACCCCTAATTTTCTAAACATGTGTCAACGAAAGCGCCCCATCGGGTGTGAGTACAACTTCAAGTTGACAGCCATCGCACAGTGGCGAATTCAGCCGAGTTGTAACCGTACAGGTTACATATGTAGGAAGCGAAAAAATGCATGTGAGCGATTGTAGGTCAGAGCAGCGGTTAAATTAATAAAAAAAACCGGCACAATCGCGTAAACATCGCCGGGGCAGGTCGTCAGCTCCGCGTTGACAAAAAGAGCGGTCACTGTCCGAGTGACAAACAGCAGACAGGTGAACGACCTAGGATCGCGAACATAAGACTAGGCAAAACAATGCCGGTTAACCGCGAAAATCGGCAAGGTGAGCGTGTGTGTATGCGTGCGTGCGTGAGGCTAGCGGCGGCCTATAAAGAAAGCCTCCACGGAGGACGGAGTGCCTTTTTGGTGTCAAAGTCTGCAGAGTCACAGAGTAAGAGTGTGAAGTAAGAGTGAGAGTAAGAGTGAGAACAGCGTGTAAGAGAGCAGCTTCTAATAAACAACGTTAAACAGACGCTCCAGCAAAATAATTAATTCCCGTGTCACTCCTAACTCTATATCCCACACATATCGATACGTCACATATCGAACGACGATGTCGACCCCACCATAACACTCCGTGACGTAAACCGCGAGTCCTGACAAAGAAAAGGACCGCGAGATATCACGACACTTGTCGCAATGCGCACGCATCGATCCACACTCGATACCGATCGAAGGAGGTCGATGCGTGCCGCAGATAGATCACTCTACGTCTGGAAGCGGTTCTAGCCGCACACGTTCACGAAGTGTCCGGTCGGCGAAACACGGTACGCGATCGAGGGGTCAAACCGACCCGATAGAACAGACAAACAGGTTGTTCTATCCTCAACGCGTAACGCCTCAAACAAAGGAGTCACAGGTGCAAACTGCGCCGTGGCATTGCCGACGGTGAAAACGCAGTTCTGTGCTCTGCGGATGCTATCGCCAGTAATGGTAAACTTTATTAAAATCGTAAATCGTTTTTCGTGATCGTTGTACCGAGCGGACACTTCGTACTCGTTCAAAATGCCCATGACTGCTCCGGTAGGATTTGCACGGTCGCGGTCATTCTGCCGCTATCTATAAAGAATATGTTCGGAGGCCACACATTGTGAAGAGCTTAGTTCTTGGTAGCGTGGCGTGACCGACGGCTTAGTGTGCGTCTCCATCCATATCACTTATACGAGTATTAGAACGAGTGCATGGATGGTCTGACAAGTCCACAACCGTACAGTGCGTAGTACGCGGACGGTTTGTTCAAACGAACTCACGGTTTCCCTTCGGGTCGAATCGATACGACCGAACTCTGCACGATCGCTGTTATTCTGTCGCTGCCGCTACAGAGAATACTCGGAGGCCACACCGTGCCGAAGGGTAAACTCCTTGGTTGCGTGGAGTAACAGGGGTCTCGTGTGCGTTTCCACCTGGGCCATTTGTACGAGATTCGACCAAGTACCTGGGTGGTCTGACAGGTTCGACTTCGATCGATTACGAAGTCAAAACGAGTCGTTCAATCGTCACTACGTCGGGCACACGGGTCGGATTAGAGCGATCGGACTGTGCACGATCACTGTCATTCTGCCGCTACCTCCACGGAGATTGCTCGGAGGCCACGTATCGTGCCGAAGAGTAAACTTCCTGGTTGCGTGGAGTGCCAAGGGTTTTTAGTGTGTGTCTCCAACCGGACCACTCGTACGTATTTGCGGCCGAATGCACGGTTGGTTAGACAGGTCACGAACTCGCATATCGCGGGGCGCGATCCATATTAAAATCATTTAAATTGGTGCTTGAAAACAGGCGTAGAGACAAAGCGAGCGAGCCGCGTGCGTCGTAACACGGTATACACTGTGTGTTTACGTGTTACGAGAATTCGGTACGGATTACCGATACTCGGTATTCCGCGCGTCATCACAACGGAATTTATTGCCCTGAACGTCGGGAAAGATCACGGGCCGTCCTGTATATAAACAGCTCTTCTGCGAACATATTATGTAAATACTTCTTCCAAGAATATACTGCCCTTTTACCAGAAATTTGTCTACAAGCTTTATTTGTCTCGTCCAAACCTCACCGCTTTCCAGTGCATGCTGGCACGAACCCATCTCCTTCGCGAATTGACACGCATAGGGAATTCGGGGTAGTAACCGGCCCCCGCGAGATAGTATAGACTACTCTTGAGTAGTTGAGACAGAGATAAAATTAAGTTAAATAGACGAGCATAGAATGTACGGTTACAGAGTTCGTGGCCAAAATTCGTATCTTCAAATCTCTGATGAATTATTGAAATAAATGACAACGATACGACTCCCCTAAACACGTCTGTTTCGAGACGTCTTAAAGACGTTTAAAAGACGTTTTAAAGACGTCTTTAAGACGTACAGTTTTGTAACAAAAGACGTTCCAGAGACGTTCCAGAGACGTTCGGAAGACGGACTTTCAAGGACTTTCAAGACGTCTTTAAGATGTCCGAAAGAAGACGTCGTTTTTACGTCTGAAATGAGACGCCTTAAAAACGTCTGAAATAAGACGTCGTTTTTACGTCTGAAATGAGACTTCTTTTCCAGACGTAAGACTTTCAGACGTAAAATGGACGTAAAAAAGACGTCTTTAAGACGTCGCGTGCTATCTGGGTTAAAATTAAAATTAAAACTATCGTAACTATAGGTACCTAAATATTAATACAATGTTGTTAATAATTAATAAGTAATAATTAATAATTAATACAATCGGCCGCCCTCTTCAGCCACATCTGTATAGGTGCCTAGGTGTCCTTTTGGCTTCCAAGCATTTCCGCCTCTTGTGCACTTAGGCATTTTAACTTACAGCAACACATCGAGTAGCAATCGGACAAATTGTAATATAAAAAAAATGAACGAAAATTACGAAAAGTTATAAAACAACACTGAAATAAATATAGCCGAATGGCATAAGCAAAAACAACAGCGGTACAAATAATAGCAATGAAAATACATACTTGTCTAAATAATATGTAAATAACGACGTGGAATAGCGATGTGGAATAACGGTGTCCAAAGTCCCCTGCTCACAACACTCGACCCCTCACAACACTGTTACGTACAGGGACGTTCTCCACGTTCATTTCGATTAGAAGTTCTAATCTCTTTTCTGAGAACGAAAAGCGTCCAAATAGGCCCCTTTTATTAATGGAAGATACTGTATGACTTCTTTATATGAAAATCTTTAGAACACTTCCTTCTGGCATTCCTTCGTTAATTAAGATTCTGATAGGAAATAGCCCGGATAACCTTCATTAACCCCTTTTAACGAAAATCTAACTGAGGCCTGGTTTTCATTAGAAGTGACAAAAAATGGGATTGTGACCCTACGTGACATTAAATCTTAAACAGAGTACCCCTTTCATCTTTTTAAGGTATATAAACCCGTTCATTTTCATCCTCTTTGATTCAGTAGCGGTTCAGTAGCGGTTGAGTAATCGTGCAGTCACTTCGCATTACACGCATAAGAGTCAATTCTAGTGAGATCGGGTTAAAGTCCCTTTCGAATCAAATCGTAACCTTATAGATTCCGTTGGTTCGGTATATATTCTATTTGGCATTCAATAATTGCTCTCTGACCCCGCATTGCCAGTGCGTGAAAACCGTGCATCTTAGGTAACAATTTCTCCAATTGTACATCCACTAAATTTATTCGCGACACAAACAACAACACTTGTAATTATTTCAATTCAGAATATATTTGTCTTGTTTGTTAACTCGCGTAATCTACAACCCTTAATTATTGCCTAATATCCTAATCTAATAGTTGAACGTTCCCACACGGTACAATCTTACCGCTCGGATTGTATCAATTAAATTATATACAGGGTGAGTCACCAAACGTTAGCACCTCAAATATCTTTGTTGTTTCTAAAGATACGTAAAATATCGTAAGGACAAAGTTGAATGGTACAATGGGCCTGACACGATGCAAAAAAAATTTTGTTTTTATGTCATTTTTTTGGAGATATCAAGGTCACCTTGACTTTTTTAAATGGAACTACCCTTTTTTAAACACCTACAATGATAGTCCCTTTCATTAGGAATTCAGTGACTATAATTAGTCCAAGGTCATTCAAGGTCAAGGACAGAAAAAACATATAAAACTAAAATATGGAAGCAGAATACCTGTATTTTATAAATGTTCGAAATGATGGCCGTCTGCGTCGATACATTGTTGTAAACGAGCTCTGAAGGAATGTTGAACTCTGATAAGTGTATTCGACGTGATATTAGATCATGCTGTGATGATACGCTGACGCATATCTTCAACTGTTGTTGGAGCATCCGTGTACACGGTCTCTTTTAGCAGACCCCATAAAAAGAAATCCAGTGGATTTAAATCAGGCGAACGTGCTGGCCATGAAACTGTTCCGCCTCGTCCAATCCATCGGTTTGGATATCGAGAATCCAACGTTTCTCTTGCTACTCGTGCATAATGAGCAGGACAACCGTCATGTTGGTACCACATATCGTAGCGATTTTGTAAAGGGACATCTTCTAACAAAATTGGCAGATCTTCTTGCAAAAATTGAGCGTATTTCTGTCCCGTCATCATTCCGTTAACGAAATATGGTCCAATTACTTTGTCGTTCAAAATACCACACCACACGTTTACGCTCCATTGTCTTTGATGATCAATTTCTCGTAGCCAGTGCGGATTATCCACAGACCAATAATGGGCGTTCCGTAGATTAATTGAGCCATGATTAGTAAATGTTGCTTCGTCCGTAAACAAGACATTAGAAAAAAATGAATGATTTTGAAGCAATCCCCATTGACAAAAGTTAATTCTATTTTGAAAATCATTCCCGTGCCATTCTTGATGGAGCGATATGTGGAACGGATGAAATTTATGTCGGGCCAGAATTCGTATTACGCTACTTTGTCTTATGCCTGCTTCCCGGGCAATTTTTCTCGTACTCACGTGAGGATTGACAGCTATAGCTGCTAAAATATTAATTTCATTGTCTTCATTAGTCGTGGGATTCTTCCGTTTGTACTGTCTTGCATGTACACTTCCAGTACTTCGAAACAACCTGGACGTATTAGTGAAAGTATGTCTAGAAGGAGTGTTTCGCTCGGGGTACCTTTCTTCATAAAGTAGTCGGGCCTGCACTGCATTTTTTCTACATTCACAGTAAATCGTGATCATATTACACTTTTCAGTCATCGAATATAACATAGCAGAATCGCGTTTGGAAACATACTGATAGTAAATAAGAATGCTGAATAACATTGAAGGACCTTAGTATGTTTACTTTAACTACGACCATAGTATGTTTACTATTTCCTACAAGTCTCAACCGTGATAAACGTATTCTGCTTCCATATTTTAGTTTTATACGTTTTTTCTGTCCTTGACCTTGAATGACCTTGGACTAATTATAGTCACTGAATTCCTAATGAAAGGGACTATCATTGTAGGTGTTTAAAAAAGGGTGGTTCCATATAAAAAAGCCAAGGTGACCTTGATATCTCCAAAAAAATGACATAAAAACAACATTTTTTTTTGCATCGTGTCAGGCCCATTGTACCATTCAACTTTGTCCTTACGATATTTTACGTATCTTTAGAAACAACAAAGATATTTGAGGTGCTAACGTTTGGTGACTCACCCTGTATAAGTTACGAGGCTTACTAATCTTAAACTTAAATCAACACAGATTTCTCCAACCTAGTGGCTCCCCGGTTTCGCATTGCGTTCGTCCACGAAAATTATATCATCTCAGCGGATCCCCGATTTTGTATTGGGTTCTTCCGTATCCTAGTAGCTCCCTGGTTTCGCATCAGGCGCGTCTGTGAGTTATCCAACTCCTATCGGATTCCCAGTTTCGCATTGGGTTCATCCGCGCTCTTATACAACCTCCTAGCAGTACCCCGCTTACGTACCGAGCCGGTACGCTTTCGCCGCGTCTATCCTAGTGACTCCCCGATTTCGCATTGGGTGCGTTCACGAAGTTTCATCCTCCTAGTATATCCTCGGTGTCGCATCGGGTGCGTCTTGCGTTTGACTCCAACCTCCCAGAGGTTCCCTGATTTCGCATCAGGTGGGTCCTCGACGTCAACTATCCTAGCGGCTCCCTGATTTCGCAGCCCTGGCTCGTAACAACACTAAGGAATAGTTCAGACACGGCGGAAACAGCGCATTTGAACGAATATAAACACGTTAATGTAAATAAACACCGCGCGGTTTCCGCCGTGTCTGAACTAGACCTAACGAAATCGCTCGAAAGTTAAACGAAACACAACCCTGAACGGTTGGGGTGGTCCACCGCCCAGGTGATAGGGCTGGCACCACGACCGATGTAATGCTTCCGCTGCCTGGCCCTTGGCCATGTCCGGCGGCGATACACTGCAGAGATCGACCGCAGCGGTCACTGTTACCGCTGCGGGGATGTCAACCACCGGGCGGTGAAGTGTAAGGCTCCGCCCCATTGTGTGATCTGTGCGGCCTTGGGGAAGCCGGCGGGCCACAAGGCCGGGAGCAAGGCGTGCTCCCCGCCACCGAAACCGAAGACAGGCGCAAAGGGGGCTGGCGGTGTGGCGCCATCCCAAAGCGCGCCGGGGCGGGGGGGCATCGGGGGATGCGGCGGCCGCTCCCCCCACGTCCACCTCCAAGGAAGATGTGGCGATGAAGTTGGAGGCGGTCCCTGGTGGGACGGGGGACCCATACCCCTCGCAACCCGCGAAGACCGCTGAGGAGGGGACAAGCGTGGACGCCAAATAATGGCTCACGCGCCACGCCGGTCCCCTCAGGCGGTCCTCCAGGCCAACCCCAACCACTGCCGTTGGGCACAGGACCTGATGGTCCAGGAGGAGGAGGAGTGGGGTGTTAGCCTGGACGTCGCCACGGAGCCGTGCAGCGTCCCGGACCATCCACACTGGTTCGGTGACGCTGACTGCTCCGTGGCGGTATGGTGGCATCGCCACTCGGCGACTGTGCCCCCCTGCTCCGTGGTCGAACGGGGCAGGGGGATGGTAATGGTGAAGTGGAGAAGACTTCTGGTCGTGGGGTGCTACAACTCACCCAGTTGTGACTCCGCCGAACTCGGGATGTTCTTGGCCCGGCTGGGGCTTATGATAGTCCCATATATAGCCGGTCCGGTGCTGGTCCTGGGGGACCTCAACGCGAGGTCCACCACCTGGGGAAACCCCGGGACCAGCGCCCGAAGCAGAGTCCTGGAAGAATCAGCTATGCAGATAACACTCTGGTTTATGCCGAGGGGGAGAACTGGAGGAGAACCAGGTACCTGGGCGAGGCTGCCCTGGACTGCGTGGTCGGGCGAATCCGGAGGATGGCGCTGACTGTGGCCGCCGCAAAGACCAAGGCGATCTGGTTGTATGGATCGTCTCGGTCGTGGCGGCCACCCCGTGGTCAGGACCTCTGGATTCGCGTCGTCGATACCTCCGTCGGGACCGGGCCCAGGATAAGGTACCTGGGTCTGGTCATAGACGGCCGCTGGCGATTCGAGGGACACTTCGAGCTTCTCCCCCCCCCCCCCCCCCCCCCCGACTAGAGAGGACGACATCCGCCGTGGCGTGGTTGCTGCCGAATGTCGGGGGCCGCAGTTGAAAGTCCACCGCCTCTATATGGAGGTGGTGCGGTCGATTGCCCTGTATGGGGCACCCGTATGGCACCGCTCGCTCGCAGCCGGCCGGCGCAGCCAAGCACTCTTGGAAAGAGTGCGGCGCCGGCTGACTCTGCGGGCCATACGGGGTTACCGCACCATCTCCGCTGAGGCGGCGGGAATCCTCGCTGTGGTTCCACCCTTCCATTTGGTGGCGGCGGAGCGGGCGAAGCTATACCACATCGCCCGCGCCTTCTGCCGCCCGCCGGGGGTGGATCTCACGTGCGAGGAGGAGGAGGAGTGCAAGGATTCCAGATTCGCCAGGCCCGGACGGATATGTTTGCGGAGTGGGGGCGCTTTTGGCGACCGATTGTCCGGACCCTCCTGCCCATATTTGATATATGGTGCAAGAGGCAGGGAAGATTGATCCGGGCGGGAGCCGGCAGTCGGTAGTGCGCAGTGCACTACCACCACTGCGGCGAAGATGTCGACACGGCGCGGCACACGTTGGAGCCATGGGCAGAGCCGCGTCGTGTCTTGAGAAACATAGTGGAAGGGTGGGACCTCTCGCTCGCGGCCGTGATCAACCACATGACCGCGAGTGAGAGGTTGTGGATGGCAGTGACCTCGTTCTTCAAAGTCGTAATGACACAGAAGGAGATCGCCGAGCGGGCCCGTGAGGGCGCGGGGACCTCCTCCGCGTTGTTGTGTGCCCTCCACTCGGCGGTGAGCGATGGACGGGAGGGCGCGGGGGACACCCCCGCGTCAACTGGTGCCCCCAGGAAGGTGGAGTCTGCGCGGGGGGCTCCCCCGCCTCGACGTTTGCTTCAGAGGGGGGCGGTGAATTCGGGGGTTTGTGGTGTGAGCTGTCCCCGATCCCCAGAGAGAGCATAGCTCCCCCGTTACGGGTCGACGCTCACCGAGTTAACTCTCGGTGTGGGGGGTGTTGATCCGCCCCCCCCCTAACCACACAGTTTGGGGGGATGTATGAGGGGTAGGGTGGGAAGGATCGGGGCGTGCCGGATCGCGCCTCCGACGACACTTCCTTATCGGTCACGGCGTCTTCTTGGATTGGTCGGGGCGGGGACCTACGGGTTGCTTGCTCCGGGCGTGGCACGGAGGCGCCGGGAGCCGTGCGTTTACCGAGCTGGGGCTCGGGAAGCCTACCCTGACGGCTGTAGGGATGGGGACACCGGGCGTATCCTTCCGTTGAGTACTCGCGTGATCCGAGGTAGTCTCCGGAGTAGTTTCCGGAGACTCTTCCCGGGGATAGTCCCATATAACCCCGGCTTCCCTCAGCGAAACGGAGTATGAGTAATGCATTTTCTCACTGGAAAAAAAGGTTAGGTAAACGCGGGAGGAGAGAGAAGAAGTAGTAGGTGGGGCAATCTAGTGGGAGATAGAGGTAGGTAGTGTAAGCGGGAACCTTAAAAAGGAGTAAGGTAAAAGAGGTGACAAAGGGGAAGAGAACAAGGGCGATGGAAGGGTAGGAGGAAAGGTAGAAACAGGAAGGTATGAGTAGCTGGAGCAGTATGGAGAATTTGTGGAAAAAAGGGGAAGAGAAAAGGGGTAGGAGGGGGACAGTGAGGGGTAGGAAAGGGCAATATTTAAAAGGAGCGCGGTGACACAAAGGTCAGCGAAGGAGGATCGGAAGTAGACTGGAGGAACGTTTAAAGGATTGGAGGGAATGGTAAGGGAAATGATGTGGGAGATTCGAGAGATGAAAGAGGACACGTAGAAAGGCAGGGAGGAGTGGAGAAAGGAGAGTGAGAGGTGAGAGGGCGAGATGAGGGAGGAGAAAGTAAGGGGGAAAGGATAGAGAAGACTGGAAGGAAAGGTAGAGAAGGCAGAAGAGGTAATAGGGGACATGGAGAGGTGGGAAAAGGAGGGAGAAGGCATGGAAGATAGGATGGAATAGGAAGAAATAGAGGAGAATGGATAGAGAATAAGGAATATGGAGGTTAAACAAGATAGGAACGAAAGACAGGAAAGGAGGAATGATGTGATAATAAGAGGGATACAGACACAGGGAAAGCACCTAAAAGAGGAGGTGAAGAGGGTGTGGGAGAGGATCGGTCTGAAGGAGGTGGGAATAGAAGAGATAAAACGGATAGGGAAGGTAGGAAAGCATGGGAGAGGGGTGGCGTTGATGAAGATGGCCGATAGGGAGCATAAAAAGAAAGTGATGGGGGAGAGGAGTAACTTGAGAGGACAAAAGAAATGGCTGGATGATATTTTAACGGAGGAGGAGAGTAGAGCAAGGTGGAAAATTGAAAGGGAAGCGGAGAAGGAAAGGATCAAAGGAAAGAGTGTACAGGTGGGCTACATGAAAATGTGGAACGACAGAAATATAAAGAAATGGGACGAAATAGAGGAAAATTGGTTAAAGGAGCAGGGAAACGGATAAGGGAGGAATACACGTTGGAGGGAGAGAGGAGGGTGCGGATGGGAGAATGAGGCGAGGGAACATGGGTGAGGAAAGAGGATGCCAGGACAGGATGTGGGAAGTGTTGGATGATCAAGGGGGAGAGACTCGATGATTCGATGATTTGTTTTTTTTTTATGGCTGTGTGTGTGTATTTATTAAAAAAATTTTAAGTAATATAAAACAATAAATAACGTCTTAAAGAATAAATATATAAGGCCGAACACAATACGGAATGCAGAATGACAGAATCAAAACCAGAACCGAAATCCAGAACCGAAATAATATCGGTTCTCCAGAACCGTAACCGTAACCGATATAAGCCAGAACCGATATTCTCATAACAGTTACAACATCATAATGATGCGGGGTAGCGTTGCCGAACGGTTCGGCGGCAACCGTCTTCTCGAGGCGCGACCTCCGTTCGAATTCACTCGGTGCGGACGACCGTTGGCGGGCGCGCTCGCTTGTTTGGGGACCGTGGCGGTCCTTTCGGTCGCGCGGTCGATGCTCCCGTTTCGTTGTCGGGCTCGGCTGACGGTTGAGCCCGAACAAATACGAAAGATATTTAGGTGTTCCCATTTATGTGGCACACCCTGTATAATATGTATTTTTTAAAGTATAATATATATAATTTTTAATTTATGATGTACGTATGTTAGGTATTGCGCGTTACGCGATCGCGCAGTGCAGTTTGCGACACCAGAGCGGAAATAACAGCTCTCACGAGGAAGGTGTTTCGAAATACGTGTTACTGCCTCTAGACACGCATCTGATCTCATCACTGGTTCTGTCGCGTGTGATTAGAGATTCGTTTGTTGAGCCTGGTTAATTATTTATTCTGGTATTTAAAACAGTACGGTCTGCGTTACAAGTTAGTGAATTAACTCTGTAAAGCAGTGAGGAGGTGGATTGGGAGGACGGAAGCATAGAAGCAGAAAAGACGTCGGATAAGTAATATTACGTGGTATTGTTATCAATACTCGTAAAAAATATTATATATTTTGATATGCATTGAATTTGCCACAAAAAGTCTACAAATTCCGACCCATCTATTTCCGCATTAGGCGCGATATTTGAGTGCACAGTTGGCAGCCAAAATTCCATGCCAAATGGAAAGCGAATTGATACCAAACCTTGGCTTCCTCGTAAGGGGTAGGTCGGTCGCACTAAGAATCAACATCGGGCAAAATCGGAGGAAATTTTGCTGTAGGGGGGAAAACACTATAATTTTAAGATCTCTAAATATTTTCGTATTAAAAAATAAATAAAACTTTTGCTCTCCATTTGGCATGGCATTTTGCATGCATGCTTTTGACACCAAAATGACCACTTTTTGATCGCAAAGTACGATTAGATTTGCTCGAAACAAGTTTGGCTTACTGTGCTCTTTATTCACTTTTCTTTATCCCCATGGATCGTATAGTTTAGAAGATGTGGCGACCATGGTGCGTGGGAACGTGGAATTTTCGAACGCGAAAATTCCATCCTTCTCAAGTGCGTACCATCGGAGGTCGGGTTGAGGGCCTGGTCATTTAAGTGACGATTGCCAGGACCTCGGCTCAACCGTTACAGTATCTTTAAGAGTGAAGTCCCCGGATGCAATGTTTTGGGGGAGGAAACTTTCTCCATGCCCTTGTGGGGGTGGAGAACCTCCCCTTATTTTAACGGTTTTTGGGGACATTACTGAACGCGCCTCAGAAACGAGAACGACAGAAAGCTTTGGACTCTCGCGGAGAACGACAGCTCCAGAGAGTGAGTCAGAGTATCGCGACGGTTTTATACACTAGGTTTAGTTGTATCTTTATCGCGTTTTCTCATTGACTCGAGTTTTCTCGTTTTGTTTTATTGTTGTTATTATTTGTTGATTATTAATCGTTTTCGTTAATAAACTTTATTTTTGTTATCTGTTAAATATTCGTACTCCATAAACATTTCATTTACCCCACGTCACCTAAAAAGACATCAGTTTCACGAAAACCATATGTTCGGGATCGCCGTCAAGGCGCCCTCGCGCCGGAATCAAATTCAAATCGCCACCGGCGCTCAAACCGTCGTGCCCCTCTGGGGGTTTCGAACCCCATATAAACGGGCGAAAGGGTTACAGCAAAACCTGCGAATTCAGTAAGCCACAAGTTTTCAAGCATTCCGCACCGTACGCTTTAGCCAGTCTTATATATCCCAGATAGCACAGAGACGTCTTAAAGACGTCTATAGTTGGACATTCGGGACGTCTTTAAGACATCTGTTTGACGTCTAAAATACGTCTTTTAAACGTCTTAGAGACGTTTATAAATGAAAATTAATAAATTAATTAATAAATAAATTTAAATGTATAAAGCAATATTTTATTGTTATTGTTACTATTTATTATAATATTCAAAGTGTACATTAAAATTAAAATTAAAATTAAAATTAAAAATCACAATTAAAATTAAAATTAAACATTACAATTAAAACTATTGTAACTATGGGTACCTAAATATTAATACAATGTTGTTAATAATTCTAAGATATGTTGTTAAAAATTAATAATTAATAATTAATAATTATGTTACGATCCAGGGCTGCGAGCAACGCGAATGCCGGCGAGGGGGTTATTACCCCAGGAATATGGTTTCAATTTGTTAGTTACGTACGCGGACGCACCTAATGCGAAATCGGGGAGCCGCCAGAATAGTTGACGTCGAGGACGCACCTGATGCGAAATCAGGGAACCTCTGGGAGGTTGGAGTCAAACGCAGACGCATCCGATGCGTAACCCAGGAGCTACTAGGAGGATGAAACTTCGTGAACGAACCCAATGCGAAACTGGGGAGCCACTAGGTTGGAGAAATCTTTGTTGGTTTAAGTTTAAGTTTAGTAAGCCTCGTAACTTATATATAATTTAGTTGATACAACCCGAGCGGTAAGATTGTATCGTGTGGGAACGTTTAATTATTAGATTAGGATATTAGGCAATAATTGAAGGTTGTAGATTGCGCGAGTTAACAAACAAGACAAATATATTCTGAATTGAAATAATTACAAGTGTTGTTGTTTCGGTCGCGAATGAATTTAATGGATGTACAATTGGAGAAATTGTTACCTATGGGGCATGGTTTTGACGCACTGGCAATGCGGGGTCAGAGAGCAATTATTCAATGCCAAATAGAATACATACCGAACTAACGGAATCTATAAGGTTACGATCTGATTCGAAAGGGACTTTAACCCGAACTCACTAGAATTGACTCTTATGCGTGTAACGCGACGTGACTGAACGATTACTGAACCGCTACTGAACCAAAGAGGATTAAAATGAACGGGTTTATATACCTTGAAAATGAAAGGGGTACTCTGTTTAAGATTTAATGTCACGTAGGGTTACAATCACATTTTTTGTCACTTCCAATGAAAACCAGGCCTCAGTTAGATTTTCGTTAAAAGGGGTTAATGAAGAATTATCAGAATCTTAATTAACGGATGCCAGAAGGAAGTGTTCTAAAGATTTTCATATACACAAGTCATACAGTATCTTCCATTAATAAAAGGGGCCTGTTGGGACGCTTTTCGTTCTCAGAAAAGAGATTAGAACTTCTAATCGAAATGAATGTGGAGAAAACGCCTCCATACGTAACAATAAGCCCTTTGCACTCGAAGCCATTTTAACTCTAAAACGAAACATTTCTTCCGACCTAGAATATTTACCTTCTATATATATTTTTTCATGCTATACATACGAAAATGGTGCAATTTACTCGTAAAGTAATGAAAAGTTTAGTAATTTATTAAATACAAACAAATTTAATAATGTAAAAAATATTTTGAATAATGATACAGCAACTTTTAGTGGCGCCTTACAGTCGCCATTCGAGTGCTAAGGGTTAATACACTCGGTCGCCCTCTTCAGCCACATCTGTATAGCCGCGTATGTGTCCTTTTGGCTTCTAAGCATTTTCGCCTCTTGTGCACTTTAGGCACTTTGTTTACAGCAACACTTCGAGTAGCAATCAGACAAATTGTAACCTAAAAAAAAATGAACTAAAATTAAGAAAAGTTATAAAACAACACTGAATTAAATATAGTAGAATGGCATAAGCAAGAACAACAACGGTACAAATAATAGCAATTAAAATACTTACTTGTCTAAATAATATGTAAATAACGACGTGCAATAACGATGTGGAATAACGCTGTCCAAAGTCCACAGTTCACAGTTGCCGATTTTTGGCGAATGTAGCCAATCTGGGGCTGTCCTACGGTGGGACGACGCGACGGATACCGTATCGCCGTTTCCGATTGGTTCCGACGGCCACAGTCATTTAGAATTTGCTGCCGCGTATTCCATCGGAACCCGGTCGCTTCTCGACCGGCTAATTGTCGATAGAAGGCGCCGTACATAGCGCCCGCGATCGAGTTCGACGCGTAGAAAAGTATATCCGGGTGTAAAAAGCGCGAGCGACCGTCTAACTGTTGTACATTTTTGTAAAACCGCGCGGGCTTCGTTTCCATCGCTGACGGGCGTTCCCGGCAGCCCCCTGTAACAACCGGATTAAATAAATGTTCATTCGAAGCCCACAGTCGTGTACACTTTCTCGTGAGAAACCTTTCCGCCGCGGGAAACGTCCCGTATTCCCTCCGCGTACAATCCTGGCCCAGGTTGCTGCTATTCAGGACCTCGCGCGGCTCTCGTAGGTTCGATGTTATAATTCGCGTCTCGCGTTCTTACGAATTGTTCGTGTGACACTTGCGAGTGTCTGGTGCCCGTTTCAAGTCCCGAACCTTGTAAGATCCGTCGGGAAAATCGAGCCTACGAGATACCGTTTGTCACGGGTGGACCACGTATCGCGCGGCCGAGCGTGGCCCGGCCTCACGGCCTGTAAAAACCCGCCGTTGCCCAGGTTTTCTCCCGTCGGACGGGCCGGAAAATCAGGGCAACGTGACAATATATTACACTGTATATATTATTGCGTATATACAATTGTATTGTGCACTATGTACCTAATCCACGTGTTTGTAATAAAGGAAATTTATTTTTTTTTGTCATTCCAAGTAATAGCAAAATTTAAAAAACAGTATTTTAGTCATTGTACAGTAAACTAGTCCCTATCACAACATCTCCAAGAAATTCAAGTTATTTAACCTCAAAGAAGGCATCTTTTAGACCTTTGAAATAAAACGTCTTGAAAAAGACGTCTTAAAGACGTTTTATTTCAGACGTAAAAATGACGTCTCCAAAAATACGTCTGAAATGAAACGACGTCTTTAAGACGTCTTAAACGACGTCTCAGGGACGTCTTTTTAGGACGTAAGACTTTCAGACGTAAAATGTACGTAAAAAAGACGTCTTTAACCCTTTCGCGCCGAGCGCCGCATACATGCGGCATCCACTCGACGACCTGCGGGTACGGGCGCCGCATATATGCGGCATCGAAATGACATGTATACAAATGCCATCTATTAAATAAAGTTAAATGTAATATAATTTCGTTACATCACGACGATCGTTTACTGTGTTATACCAAATATTCTATTGAATCCATTCGACAGTAAACGATTTTCCATATCCGGTTTTTACAGAAGTTAGAAATAGATCGGCTTAAGGTATACTTCTTAACTCTTAAAAATTAGAATTTGAGGTTAGGGTTTTGTTTGAAAATGTATTTACAAAAATAGTTTAGGCCCTTTCAGAATGAGTACAAAGCATAAGAAAAGTATTATGTTTGAAACTGAGGTAACCGATTCTGAAAATGAAAATAACGTCCACCGGTGTAAAAAACATATTTCCGGAGTGAGTTTCCGTTCAGTGACGGTACTTCGGCGGATGGAGCTGCCGTAGCGAAAGGATTAAGACGTCGCGTGCTATCTGGGTAGTACTTCTCGGATCATCGGAATTCCGCGACTGTATTACCTTTGTATATGCGTCTCCGTTGTGGCCGCTGTATCCTGCAAAAATACCAATAAAGTATGCAGTGATCGAACAACTAAGATTTCTCGCGCTGTGTTCATTCCAATAGGATAGGGATCACTTCTTACAAGTCACTTCGTGTCACACTAGACAGTGTAGTGTATACGCTCCGAACGTTGCCGTGAGACCCGCGGGTATGTGTGCCCGAGCGGGGTGGGAGTAGTATGCGCGACAGTCGAGACAAAGCGTTCAGACAGTAAATACGGAACCTGAACATATAAAGATACGAGTGTTTTATGTTACATCTAATTTCCCATTATACAAAGTATTCTGAATAGTACAAGGGGCGACGAGGAGAAAACGTGAGTATTAACTATTTAACTTGAAAGAAAAAGGCAAGAGAATGCAGAAAACGTGTTTTGCCATGCAATGGACCATGCTCGAATAATAAGAGAAATCGAAATAACAATAAAGGGTCACGCAGTTATAAACTGTTGCACGCAAATAAGACGGTACTAAACTACCATGCGAATGCCTGGTCCGCATAAGACAGATCAACGACATTGTTCATGTTGTCGAGTTGTGTTTGAGGTTGTGTTGGCTCGTGTGGTCGAGTTTGTTTGTTTTGTTTTGTGTGTTTTGCATTGCAAGTTTGAAGGAGGCCATAGATTTTCAAAATTGACCAAGTTGGTGCGCACATAATCTTTCTATATTCCTGCACCGGCTCGACTGTGTTAGATAGTGTGTTATCAGTAAAGCTATGCAGCTATGGTGCTGTTAGCAAAAGCTAAAGGGCCAGACAAACCTATGATTAGAAAATAGAACTGTGCGAAATGAATAACCAAGGGCTACGCAGTTCCAATACTGTTACTAAAAGTAAAGGGCTATGCATAAAAGGTTGACTGGATTTTCAGAGAATAGATTTTGGGAATTTGATTTCAGATCAATCCAAATGGCTCAGACACAGATATCCACAATAGGTCTAGAAACATTCGACTGTGAATGGGACCAAATTTCAGTGGGTATACGTTGGGAAAAATGGAGAAGAAGAGCTCTAGAAATATATCTCTTAGCGCTTAACATAGACAAACCTATAAAAAGAAACCCGCTACGCTTTTACATACAGGAGGCTTACAATTGCAAGAGATATATTATAACATACCAGAAGCTCACATTGAGGAAAACGAGGGAATAGATGTTTATGAAATTGCTCTGGGAAAATTAAACGACTACTTTTCTCCAAAAAAAAGTTAATTTTGTGGGGAAATGGATCCCAAATTTAGCATCACACAGAACCCCTTAGAGCATTGTTACGATTGAAATTGAACAGAGCAGCGAATATTGAGAAATACTGGACAGCCGATCAGGACAAAGCATTCCAGCAGTTAAAGAATTGTTTGTCTAAAATACAAACATTAGGCTATTATGATCCTGTAGACAGAACTCAAGTTTTAGCGGATGCTTCTCCTGTCAGACTAGGAGCTGCCCTCACACAAACAGGACGACATGTCCTCGAGTGATAGCGTACGGCAGTAAAAGCCTCACTGAATGTGAGAAACGTTACAACCAAACGGAGAAGGAAGCTCTAGCACTTGTCTGGGCGGTACAACATTTCAAAGTATATTTGCTGGGGAAAAGGTTTGAACTCATAAGTGACCATAAGCCGCTCGAGACCATTTTTGGACCAAGATCGAAACCCTGTGCCTGAATAGAAAGCTGGGTTCTTAGACTACAGGCTTATAAATACCAAATTATATATCGACCGGGTAAATCAAATATTGCAGATCCCCTTTCACGGCTGTGTAAATCGAGAACATTGGAACCGTTTGACAACGAAAATTACATTAATGAGGTCGTAGAATACAGCAAACCAACAGCAGTATCCTTGGAATAAATTGAAACGGTTTCGAGGCGCGACGAAGAAATCGCCAGAGTGAGGAAAGGAATTTAAAAGAACATTTGGGATAATTCAGTCAACGGTTATAACCATTTTCAGTCGGAAATATGTTTTCAAGGAAATATAGCTTTAAGAGGGAGTAAAATTATAATTCTCAAAAGCTTGCGTCAAAAAATACTGGAAGCAGCTCATCAGGGTCATCTTGTCATAGTTGCCATGAAGGCCCGCCTCCGGACTAAAGTGTGGTGGCTTAGAATTTACAAGGACGCGCAAAACAGGGTTAAAGCGTGTAAAGGATGCACTTTGGTGTGGGGTCCGAGAACCTGTGGCCTCTGCAGTGGGACCATCTGTCCCACTGTCGAGCCGTTCTCTCTATTTGAGGGATCTCACAGGTCTAAAGTCCTCTCGCTCCACCTCCTCGTGGTGGACCCTGGGAACACACATAGTTGTGTGTTGCTAACGGAGCGAGGGGCATTCCGCGGGAAGTAGTCCCAATGATGTGTGAGGCGATGCCGGCGGGATCTTCGGATCCTGGCAGGGCCTCCCATGCCGGTAAGGCTCACACGGAGGGGTGAAAACCGCGGGCTTTCAATGTGTCCTGCGAACAACCGGGGAGGTCGCTGCAGGGCCCCATACCGTAAACCGGTGGTCATGTTTTACAGGAACGGGGGGCTTGCCTTAATCGGCCGGCCTGCGAGGAGGATAAACCTCTATAAAAAAGTCTCTATCCCAAGCTATCGTAACGTGGCGATGGGAAACCCCCGGAGTAAGCGCCGGTGGTGGGCGGTGGATGCATCCGCTCATGAGCGTTGTACAACCTCGGGATACCTGCCGACCTCCCGTTGCAGCTAGGCTTACCGGGGTAAGCAGCTCTGCCCCGGTGAACACTTACTTCCGCTGAGTACTTGGAGGGTATCGAGTGAGGCGCCCCCAGAAATGGGGGCGTAGTAACCAGGCCCGTATATGCAATCATGGAAGTTTTGAACTACGAGCCTCGGAACGTAAATGAAGAGGTGAAGGAGGGGATACCGCACCCGGAAGCGGTCGAGAAGGAGCGGTGGTGGAGGGAGAGCCACCAAAGCTCATGGGGCCCCCAGCTCCATTTGACAAAGGCCGGCCAAAGCCCCGGCCTGGAAGGGGCACCCTGATGCCCAACCCAGACGATGAGCGGTGGTCGGTTGCCTCGGGTGCCTCCGCCAGCGGCGCGGCCAAGAAGCGCTCTCGGTCTGGGAGCGTCTCGCCGACCCCGTCGGTAGGTAAGCGGGAGAAACTGGAGGTAACCCCCCAGCCCACCCGACCGGAGATAAGGAGCCTGCTCCCCGGAGAGCTGACCGCTCTAATTGTAGAGCGGTCCCGCGACAACCGGGATATGGCCGAACGGAGCCGGAATCTGAAGAGGACCTTCCTCAAAGGGATCCGGGACAATCACGATTGTATCGAGGAGGCGGCGCAGGAGCTAGACCGCAGGGGCGTCCAGGGGGGACACCCTGCTGCTGGCGCCAGCCCCGCCTCTCTCGCGGAAATGCCGATTTTGCGAGAGAGGAACTCGGAACTGAAGAGGAAGTTGCGGGATACGCGCGACACCCTCAGGGCAGATAAATGGGAGCTGATGCTGACCAAGCGGCAGCGCGACGCTCCACCCCTGCCGAAAATACCCGCCCCCAGCGCCAGCGGGGTCACCCCGACACCGGCGGCGCTTGGAGCACCTCATACGGGGGAGGCGGCGCCAGACATGATGGCCCAGATGCGGGCCCTCATGGAGGCGGGCCTGAGCTCCCTCCGCGAAGAGATGCCGGACTTGGTGCGCGCGGGACCCCCCAACTAACGCCTCCCGCGCCTCTGGCGTCGCCGCCGTACGGCTCCTACGCCCGCGCCGCCGATGCCGCTGTGACTCCAATTAACAGCCCTGCCGGTTCACCCGACACCAGGCGATATCAGACCTAGACGTAAACCGTCCGGCTTATCGCTCCCAGAAAACACCGACCGTCGGTTGTCGAATTTCAATAACCACTTGTATAAATAGGACCACTCGACCTGGCGACAGTCAGTAATTTTTCTCGTATCCAACCTGCGACATATCGTGCTACTATTGTAAAAACTGTGTAATAAAGGTATCTTCTGGTACGCCAGAAGAACTCGCATTTTTTTTATATTATTCCATTAAAATTTACGTGACATTTTGGCGATCCTGCCAGGATCCACTAGAGTCAGTGTAAACGAAATCACGCGTTTCGGCCCACGGGAACACTCGACCCAGAGGATCAGCGGACCACACCACGAGTTGCATACGTGCACCTTTGGAACCACGCAAAACGAAGAAAAGACCAGAAGTAAGTAACTCTGGATCCCTTTATAACGTACAGAACTAGGAGAGATAGCTTCTCTAGCAACAGTTCGAGAGACAGTGTAGATTCAGTTAGAATCATGAGTAAACCACAACCGAGCACCTCTGACGCTCAAGTGAAAGAATTATTGGAGACAATTAGAAAACAGAATGAGACTATTACTCGCCAACAAGATATGTACAGCCAAAGAATTTCCATGCTAGAAGCCGCTTTACAATCGGTAGACAAAGAGAATAAGAAACGCGTTAAAGAAATTGAGATATTAGGCAGAAATCTAACGGGCTTGGGCATGACTGAAGATGACGATGCGGATTATACTTCCGTCATGATTAGATCTAAAATCAAAACCACTACACCACCTGCCCCAACGCGAGAAAATGCACCTGGCGAAACGAGCTCGCAGAGCTCTAACCTGAGAGTCAAGGATGCTATACGTTACATCCCGACGCTCAACGGAGATGATGATGTAGGAGTTGAAGATTTTATTAAAGAAGTCAAATCACTTCGAAGCATGTGTATGGAACAGGTGCTATTGTTGAAAGCAATTAAAGTAGAAAAGATATTAGGCAAAGCAGCACAAAGCATTCGTAACATGAATATTGAAACGTATGCCGAGCTTTACGAAGCACTGCGTACTAATGTAGCCACACAGGCGACGAATTTGTTTCTGCAGACGAATTTAGCGAACAACTTCGGGAAATAAAGCAAGGAGCTACCGAAACCGTGCAGAATTTCAACATTCGATTCCGTAAAACTTTGAATAAACTAACGTACGCCATTACTAACGAGTATCCACAACCCATAACTAGAAGAGTAATGATGGAGGCAACCATGAAGAGAGTTACGAAAATCTACATAAACGGTCTCAAGAGAGAAATCGGACACATGATATTCACCAGCAAACCCACGACTTTGATCGAAGCTGAAAAGGAAGCTGCCGATGTGGAGAGATACCTCCGAGAAGAACGCCACGACTCATTCCGTCGCCAACGCCCAGCGATGGTCAGACCACCCGTTATTCCAGACAAGAGATACCAGAGCTACGTACCGCCGCGCACGCCGCAGATTCAGCCGACCGCTGTTACCAGACCCAGCCCGTTCAACCAGATGGAGAGAAGACCGCTCATCGACCGACAACAGGTTAAATGCTTCAAATGTGGAAAAATCGGCCACACCGCCAACCAGTGCTCAAATTTTCAAGTGCGAGCCCCACAGGAACGCGGACCACCGCGAGTGAACAACACTGTGGTATCAACCGAGGAAGAAACGAACTATTACGAATCAACACCGTCACCGGGCAACTACCAACAATCCTATTACGATCCCCATCCGGACAACAATGCAGATTTCTCGTCGATTCAGGAGCAGGAGTCAACCTTGTCAGACGAAGACCTGCAGGAATGAAGATCTATACCGACCACGAAACCAAACAGTTTGCTATGGGACATTCTAAATTCCGAACGAACGAATTCACTAATTTTAGAATAGCCGGTCAATTTATAAAATTTTATATCGTAGACGAAACTTTTCCTATCATTGAAGACGGCATATTCGGGCTACCAGCCATGAAACAATTTAACTTCAGCATCACTAACGATCATTTGAAATTAAACGACACGATATTAACATTTCAGAATCAAACTATCAAACCAGGCGAGAGAATCCACGAACTTGTGTACCTCGAGGGAAAACCTACCACGGTATGCTTTATCAATTGTGGTGAGTCAGAAAAACAAATTACTAACAATATTGAAAATTCTAACACCTATGATCAAATACCCACCTTTAAAGAAATAATTAGACTTTCACATATAGAAAACAGTTTGAAACAACCTATAGAAAAATTGCTTCTCTTTTATATCGATGTTTTCAATTTAGAAAAAGAATTCCTACCTTGCACCAACCTCACTAAACACACGATAACACTAAAAGAAAACAAGGTCATTAACACAAAATCGTACAAACCACCTGAATGCCAGAAAACGGAAATTAGCAAGCAAATGGACGAGATGCTAGAAAAAGGAATAATTGAACCCAGCGATTCCCCTTACAATTCACCAGTCTGGGTGGTACCGAAAAAATCAGACGCATCAGGCAAACAAAAGTGGAGGATAGTTATTGACTTTAGAAAACTGAACGAATTGACTGACCAGGACGCATACCCCTTACCCGACATAGACGACATTTTATCACAACTCGGAAACGCGAAATTCTTCTCAGCTTTAGACTTATCCTCGGGTTTCCATCAGATCCCGATGGAAGAGAAATCCAAAAAATACACCGCCTTTTCTACTCCCCAAGGACACTATCACTATAATAGAATGCCATTTGGACTGAAGAACGCCCCAGCAACTTTCCAGAGAATGATGGATACCGCCCTACGTGGACTTATAAACAAACATTGCTTCGTGTATGTAGACGATATTGTAATATTCGGACAATCCATCGAAGAACATAACAGAAATTTAGCAATCGTGTTACAAAGATTAAGAGAATTAGGATTGAAACTGCAACCGGACAAATGTGAATTTCTAAAGCCAGAACTAGAGTACTTAGGCCACATAGTAACCTCTGAAGGAATAAAGCCCAACCCAAAGAAACTAGAAGCCGTTCAAAATTTCAAAATCCCTAAAACACCGACCGACGTAAAATCATTCTTAGGACTCGCGGGATATTATCGAAAATTTATACGAAACTTTAGCAAAATCGCGAAACCATTGACCGAACTGACGAAAAAGACCGTACCGTTTCACTGGAACGAACAGACGCAGACCAGCTTTGACACACTAAAAAAGAAATTATGTACCGCACCAGTTCTCAAATTCCCTGACTTTGAAAAACAATTCACTCTAACGACTGACGCAAGTAATTTAGGAATAGGAGCCATCCTTTCGCAAGACGGACACCCCTGTTGCTATATTTCACGAACTCTCAATCCGCCCGAACGAAATTACTCGACTACCGAAAAGGAGCTGTTAGCAATTGTATGGGCAACTAAAAGACTTCGACAATACCTGTTAGGAAGAAAATTCATTATTAGAACCGATCACCAAGCCTTGACATGGTTACAAAATTGCAAAGACCCCTCATCTCGACTGATCAGATGGAGACTACGACTAGAGGAATACGAATACGAAATACGGTACACTAAAGGAAAAGACAATACCGCTGCCGACTGTTTATCCCGAATTCACGCGATTACAACACAAGACGAACCCACAGACTTACTGTCCAGATACCAAACCTGGGAAACCTCAGACGAACTTCCGAAACCACTAAAGATCGTACCCAATAAAAAGAACTTCTTCCAACTAACTTCAGACCAATTAGGCGCGTACGAAGGTAAAGAAAAATGGCTAAACATATTGAATAAAATCATCAGGAACACGAATCGAATTGGTATAGGAGACAATGATATTTCAATTCAGGATAGAAATACGATCAAGAGAATGCTCATGTTCTTTAACGACACGGACAAAGAGATAGAATTTGCATGGGAACCAGTAAAAGAATTGACCGACGACGAAATTAAACAAATTATCAAAGAAAATCACGAATTAATCGGACACCCCGGAATACAGAAAACCTATGACAGAATCAAAATTAACTACAAAATACCGAACTTGTTTAAACTAATTCAGGAATACATTGAGACATGCGACACTTGCCAACGAGCTAAACTCACGCGAATTCGCCCAAGAGAAGAACCATGCATAACCGACACCCCGATAGACTTGAACGAAAAAATAGCTATGGATTTGTTAGGACCGTTACAAAAAACGAAGAACTGTAATCAGTACATACTCTCAATTCATGACGAACTGACCAAATATCTTATACTAGTACCCCTCAACGGTTCGCAACGAACCGAATCCATATGGGACGCCCTACTGAACCACTACATTTATGTATTCTCCGCACCCAAGAAAATACTAACAGACAGAGGACAGAATTTCCTTTCCGAACTAATGCAAAGATACGAGGAAGCTTTTAACATAAAACATATCAAAACTACCGCATTCCACCCGCAAAGCAACGGATCCCTAGAAAGAACGCACGCAGTTGTCACTGACATGTTAAAATCAATACAACAAACGTCCACCGACGAATGGGACGAACAATTGAACTTTATTTGCTTAGCGTATAACACAATGACACACGACGCCACAGGCTACACACCTTTTGAACTAACATTTGGACACAAAGCTAACCTACCTTCAACCATTTCCAAAAATCCTCAGCGAAGTTACGAAGACGAAGTATCCTTTCGAAAAAAAGAATGGGACTCACGATTGAAAAGAGCCCGAGACACCCTGCTAAAGAGTAAACAAAGATATCAAAGAGACCAGCGACGTAAAATTATTAAACCGCAATCAATTTTCAAAGAAGGAGATCAAGTTTTGATACACAATGATCATAAGGAACACAAATTAGACATAGAATGGTTAGGACCATTCTCGATTGATAAAGTATGCACACCGTATTATGTCATTAACGATAAGAAAGTACACGGTAACAGACTAAAATCTTATTTTCCAGGACGACAATCCTCTTCGCGGGATTAACTTGCGCACACGTCACTATAACACCATTAGATACCCAGAATAACATATTTTTAGAAAAGATAAATAAGGGTTATTTATACAGTAGTACCGCCAATGTGATAATAGGTCTAGACACGAGCGAGATGTTTAAGCAAATCGAAAACATAGCACAATATAAGAACGAAATCAGTAAATCAGCTACTAACTTCGACTATACCGAAGCATTAGATACTTTAGACATACGTATTAATAATATTAGACAATTAGCCAGTCATGTAAGAACCCTCGTACACCAGAGAACGAAGCGAGGATTATTGAACTTTGTCGGATCAATCTCTAAAAGCTTATTCGGAACACTAGACACAGACGATTTGGATTTGATAAATAAAAACATTGACACCTTATTTGACGACAACAAACAGATTAAAATCATACTAGCTAACCAGACTTCGCTTATAAAGAAAATGCTTAACACAAAGAGTTTAGAGAATTTAGAACGTTCATATAACCAATTAACGCAGCAATTGAATACAGAAAGCATATTTACTAAACTCATAATGAAAATCGATAATGCCATACTGTTTCGGATCACGCGAGCTCCGCGGCGGCACGAGACCCAAGTCTGGGCCAGGGGCAAGAGAGGTGACGGGATTGCCCAAACATAACAAGGCGCTAGACCACCGAGCCTCTCGTCACCTCTCCCCCCACCTTTCGACCACCTTCAGCGCAACCGACTCCCAATAATTCGTTGTAATTAGTCTTTTGAACTGCTCTGTCTAGCACGCATCGCTTCGCTTGGGCCTTGCTGTTTTTCTCTTCGCAAAGGGAAACTCGTTGCGCTTCTTCGGGTCTCCGCGCTTCGTTTAGTTATAGTTTTCTTACTTTGTTTTACTCATAGTCTTAAGTTGGTGACGGGATTAGTTGATAAGTGACTCACGCAAGTTTTGAATAAAATAGACGATATATTTAGAACACCACAGTGCTCGCATCGAAGATTCTTAACTCCCTCCACGATTCCTACTGCATCCTTTAACACATACAGGATTCGCACTTCCAACTTGACGAAATATTAAACGCGATCATTTTAGGTAAACAAGGTATCATTAGCCCACAGATTATAGAACCCTATAAAGTTTGTAAGCAACTACACGAAGATCATAGGACATCACATTTATAACATTGCCATTGCGCCCAAAATCGAACACTTTCAGTTCATACTCGACATCAGTGACTTAACCGTTTTCACGTATAATGACAAATTATTTTTCAAGATTTCGATAACTCTAGTGCTCGAACAAGAGTGGGATATAATGCGCGTATACCCCATCCCGCATAAAAGAAACAATATATTTATGGCACCCGTGATAGAAAATCCAGTATTTCTAACTTCAAACCTCCTTTACATAAACACTGATCTCGACTATATCACCAAACATTGTAAACGAAAGATAGTAATGATTTGTAAACAAACACAGCCGATCCACAACAGTAATTCCGACAACGACTGTCACAGCGAAATTATTAATTACAAGAAGAACATCAACAATTGCGAGATATCCATTTATAAGATCGACTACATCAGTTTCATACCGCTGCACGCCGAAAATTAATTCTTAGCGATACCCTCTAAACCAGTAGAAATTGACGCGATATGTTCCACAAAACATAATATTCAGACCATTGACAGACCATCTATAATTAGCTCTAACGATTCATGCGATTTATTGTTTAATAACGAGTACATGCGAATAGGCGAAAGCAAAACCGAACTAGCTTACGATATGAAAATGAAAACCATAGAACTTAATAACAATGATAGTTACATTCACATTTTGGAGAAGATCAAAAACACGCCGAAAATTATAAGCAACATTGCCTCGTACCGAACTTCCGCGGATCAACTCGATAGCGAAATATCAAAACTAAATTTCGAACATAGAATAAAGACTTTGCGATCGTGTGGTATGTGTACATTACAAATAATAGGATATATATCGGTGGGATTGATAGGTTTGTACATGCTCAACAAGTTAGGATTACTCGACTGCCTGAAGAACTGCGTCCCCAGAAAACTCTGTTTCCACCTGCTCTGCTGTAAGATCAAGAAAGGGCCACAAATTCACAACGACTTCCAACCAACGCAACCGAGTGCGCCAATCAACCTGTACACCACTGTAAGCCGCCCTTTGGCAATCGAAGACAATGAGGGAGGAAGAGTCTTGATACAGCCCCAGCGGGTCCGCTTCAAGAAGAGCATCCTCAAAAAGAACTTAAGGGACTAAGTTCAATCTAAGAAGGGGGGAATGTGACTCCAATTAACAGCCCTGCCGGTTCACCCGACACCAGGCGATATCAGACCTAGACGTAAACTGTCCGGCTTATCGCTCCCAGGAAACACCGACCGTCGGTTGTCGAATTTCAATAACCACTTGTATAAATAGGACCACTCGACCTGGCGACAGTCAGTAATTTTTCTCGTCTCCAACCTGCGACATATCGTGCTACTATTGTAAAAACTGTGTAATAAAGGTATCTTCTGGTACGCCAGAAGAACTCGCATTTTTTTTATATTATTCCATTAAAATTTACGTGACACCGCCCGCGCCACGCTAACGGGAGAGGCCAAGAAAAAGAAGAAGAAGAAGGGCGGAAATTCTGCGGGAGGGAGCGTCACCGCTGCCCCCCCCCCCCTGCGCCTGCACCAGGTGACCCTCATAAAGGGAACACCTGGGCAGATGTCGTGGGTAGGAGGGACAAGGCTAAGGCCAAGGCCCAGGCTGCTGCAGTCGCGGCCGGGGCCTCGGCTGGCGCCTCTAAAGCCAGAAAGGCCGCTGCCACCGCCCCGAAGGGCGGGAAGGCAGTGGCCAAGGTGAAGGCCCCTGCCCGCTCGACAACGACGTTGACGGCTCCGTGGTAGTGTGGTCGCGTCGCCACTCGTCGACCATGCTCCCCTGCTCCGTGGTCGAACGGGGCAGGGGGGTGGTAATGGTGATGTGGGGAAGACTTCCGGTCGTGGGGTGCTACAACTCACCCAGTTGCGACTCCGCCGAACTGGAGAGGCCATCTTTTGCGCACAGACGATTGCGCACGACGGCATGGCACACGGTTCTTTTGGACACGGTATTATTGGACACACGGTTTTTTTGGACACAGTAACATTGGACACAGTGGGTTTTCGCACACGCAAGGATTGCCCACATGGTTAAGACGCACACGCTGAGTTACGCACATGTAAAATTGTACTCACGATAGATTGCGCACAGAATGAATTCAAACTGTTGTTTATCATCTTGTGTTGTGCTGTGTGATTACATAGTCTATGATTATATACCTTCTATGCAGAATGTGTCTAAAGTATCAAAATTTGTCAGTGATTTTAATTTTATAGGTGACTGTGTAAGATGTGCTTAAATTATGAATAGTTGATAAAAATGTGAGAAAATGCTACGGTTTTAAGTAATTTATTTTGTGTACAATCTGTGTCACAAGTGTTATGTTAAGTACTATATTTGTTAAATGATCGTAATATACGCATGTAAATAGTGAAGAACATGAAGAAGCTGTAAATAGTTGAAAAAATATTTATGTTGCAGCAGATTCAAAAGGATTGAGAATACATAATTTGGGAGCTAGAATTTGATCAGATTAAGTAAGGTAAGTATTTCTATCTATCAAAAAGGTACGGATGGAATAAACCAGATACTATGTGGCTTATTTTATTTTCTTTTTACTGATGATATAGTGATTGGCAAACAAGAATACGTACACGAATATTAAGTTGCTCTTAAAAATGCGTATATTGACCTGTTGCGGTCCTATTTACGTCGACTTAGTCTAGAAATGTTATTTTTGCACAACTGCTCGCGTATTTTACATATTCATATTCCATTCATGAATAATACCATAATTACATATTATATAAATACCATAATTACATATTACATAAATCCCATAATTAAATATTATATGAAAGCAATTCTAGTTTTCACTGTTCTAAATATATTGCTAATATACTTATTTTATCTGGATTAAAGCTAAATTGTATGATATTATAGCAAGTTCTAAAACTATATGAGATGGAACTGTGTGGACCGCAAGGGATTAAGCATTCTAACAAGGTGTGATAATTTCACCAAATGTGTATATACGTTAGTGAAATAATAATAATTTTTTTATATGACAAATGATCCTTAATTATGTCTTTTATTTAAAATGTAACGACAACTCTTTGAAAAAGCATAAGCAAAAAAATATTGAATTTTTAAATTGTAATATATTTTATGTGTTCTTGATTTAAACACAGTGATTGTTGACACTACCTATCACGATAGAACCATTGATATTAATAAACTTGTAAGTACAAGGTGTATTACCTAATTTATTTCAGAAATCCTTAAGTCATTTAATGTTATTTACAACATTAATAGTAAAAGATGCTTTCATGTTTCAGGTATTTCTTTACATTTTACTTATCTTTTTTTCAGAGCTAGTCCAGTGTATTTGTTATATATGTTACAATAATTATATTTTTATATTGAACTTTACTTATGTACATAAAATAATAGTTACATGTATTAATTCTTGAAAAATTGTTTTAGGTCATTATGTTGCCACTAAGATATGCTGCAGTATTTCTTCCGCCACTTTTGTGGAATACTTACTGTTTACGAGAAAAGCGGTGGTCCGATCTAGTCCAAGACATACATATATATTGGCAACATGTTGGAGACAATTTAATGGGCGATTCTTCAAGACAGTACGAGACGAAAATCAAGAATAAAACATGGTGATATTAATTTTTAATTTATTAGTGATTACACATCCTCCTGATTCGCCAATCCGTATATCTATTTTATATATCTATCTCTAACGCTATTTCATTTATTAGCGTACTCTGTATTGCTGTTAAGCATTTTGTGAATACATTTTTATCAATACTTATCATTTTTGCTCTCGTAAGTTTATTATTTATACTTACCTATACGGATCTATCAGTTAATAAGTAATATGGCATAACATCTCCTGTCACAGTGTAATAGTATCACACGTCGTTACATAATTTTATTTTCTAAAGCTATGGTTTCTTGAACTTTTAACTTGCATTGTTTAAGTACAAAATGGTAATAATATTTGGTCTAAGAGCCGCTTTTGAAAAGATTCGACATTCGTACAGAATGCTTCATGGTGTAATGAATATATATATATGCGTAATTTTGGAGGCATTTAAGAATATCAATCTAATTTCAAGCGGTATACTCTGTACATTTATGGTGGAGTCCGAATATATACCAATTGGATGCTAAAATCTGACTAAAATATTTGAGATAAGTAAATTCTATCTGTAAATAGTTAGTTCAAATGCAATGAACATGATACTTTGTGATTTCTTTAATTATATTTTACAGGCGCAATCTGTGTCAAATAAAATTCTCTGAGGACTACCAAGGATTTGAGAACCTGTTATTGAGATACTGAAAATAAAATTCTCTGCCTCTGTGTATTGAGAAAAAAATTTTCATCATTATATTTTCCATCAATGTATCTATAATATATCCTCGTTCTAGAATACTGTATGTTGCATGTCATTTTAAAGTGTGTTGTTAAATGCAACTTATCCTAGCTTTTGTGACACCATTATGTTATAGTTTCACTACACGGCACACTATTTTGAGTATATAGGCATTTCAAACAAAATTCATAGCTTCTGAGCTAATACTTATTGAACTTAACAACTCCAGTATTTAAAAAAAAATACATATATTCATATATAGCGATCTCAATTTTCTACTAGATAGAAAATTTTTCACTAGTTTTTTCAATTTATATTTTATTCTGATCTGATTACTGACTAATTTTTCTATAAAACTTTATAAAAATTTATATGTGTATTTGTTATATGTATTTATATATTGTGGATTTTAATTGTATTCAAATCTGATAGTATGCTGCATCTGTGAAAACATGAAAGATACATACAGAATGTACAAGTCTTATTCGTTTTTCTGTTATTATATGCTCACTTATGTTTGGAATATAGAACGTAAATGCCCAATTGTCGTGTAATAGATCTTTACTATCATTTACTCTTTATTAGTGCAAAATTGTATATACCTAATTCTGTGTTTACACGATAGATACGTTCCCGAAGAAAATTCGTGTACATTTTTTTATACGTATTCTTCGGGAACATATCTATCGTGTAAAAACAGAATTAGGTGTATATTATTTAGATGAAAATGTTCTATTTTCGTGCATGTGAAAGACTTCGGAATAAAAAAATATATATGAGTGAAGTAAGTAATAAATAAATAAATGAACCAATCCTAGCTTTACACACGGTCCTTGCAGTCATTTGTTTTGTCGTTAACTTTCGTTTGTTTCAGATACTTCTGTTCGTAACTTCATACATGTTCATTTGCTATTCAATTCTCTTATAGTGGTTTGTATCATTTATATTGTGATACTTTCACTGTTACGTGCTGTTTTAAAAATGGAAAAACTTCCCGGAAAATCCGTCGGTAGCTTTATTTACGTATATAATAATTATACGTATAATAAAGACAATCGCACAAAAAATATTTTTCGCTGTAATACACGCCGTACTACGGGGTGTCGCGGGGCAATAATGGACGTCGGTGATGGTTGTATTAAATTGTTACACGATCACAATCATTCGAAACTTTTGCATAGGATCGATCAAGAGAAAATGAAGCACGAAATGCTTCAGCTTTGTCGAGAAACGGCGTTTCCATTAAAGCAAATATTCGACGATGTTTGTAGAAAGTATGTTTTCAAACATTTTTTTATTCAAAATTTTATTGAGATGGACATAAATTTGTTTATAATTGCAGGTACCCAGATGCTGGAGCACATTGCTCTTTTCGAAAATTAAGACCAACATTACAAAGGGAAAGAGCATATTGTCGGCCACGAATACCAGAGACGTTTATACTCTTAAATGAAATGATTCAAAATTATCAACCTCTGGAATACTTAAATGTATACTATGCAGTGTCAGAAAAAGGGGAAAACGCAATAATTTTGTCATCTGACATTTTAGTTGAAGCATTGAGTAAATCTACAGAATTGTACGTAGATGGAACTTTTGCAGTAAGTATAGTAATACCGTTATAAATCTGCTATAACATCCTCCTTTTATACTTTAACATTAGATATAACATTTATTATAATAGTTATATTGTATGTTTGACTGAAACATTTTTACATTTGTTATCTTTAAGTTTAAAAATTCCACATTATATTCTTGAATCTATAATGCTGACATTTATTCTGTGCATTGTTCCTGATTGGTCAGTTTTTCATTAATAACTAATACCTAAAGTCGTACTGAACATTTTGGTAAATGAATGGTAAAGTTGTTCAGAATCATATCTTAGTTAGTAATCAATTTTTGAAATCAAGTCCAATAATTTCATCTGAAAACTATATATGTCATAAGTCCAAAATGTGTATATGTCATAGTACGTTATGTAATATTTGTTTTCTTAGGTCTTACCGAAGAAACCCCACATAGTACAGCTGTACACAGTTCACATACGCTACATGGATAATGTAAAACATAATTTGCATTAGTTTTATATATTAAAATGAGTTCAATATTATGAGATGATTTTTTTAGGGTATTGCGACTCTACTTATTCTATGCGAAAAACGAACAGCTACTTTATATACTGCCATATGGGAAAAAATAATTAATATAATACCCAATTTGTGCCAAACACTATAAAGTTTATAATGAGCGATTATGAAACAGCAGCTGTTAAAACCTTAAGCAAGTTATTTCCCAGTGCAGATGTTTGGCGTCGACCGAAGGTCGGAGTCGCCGGGGGGCCGGGACCACTCAGAAATGAGCGCGCGAGGAGGCAAGGAGAGACGGGAGAATTAAACCCTTGTCCTTCGGGAAAATGCACTTTATTTTACTTTGTCACGACGCACGAGGTGCGAGGCACTCGAGAGCGCGAGAGAGAACGCGCGCACGAGAATCGCGAGCCGGCGAACGTACGGAGATCTTGCGCGTGCAAACTTCTGCCGTCGGATCGCGAAGAGGAAATCTTGAGCGGCACGAAAAGCGTGCCGCCGCGAGACGGAGATCTTCTACGCGGACGCCGGAAATCTTGTCGCGAAACAGAGTGCACGTAACGCGGCGCGGGAGATCGCGAGAATACTGCTCCCGAATGATGCGAAATCGCGAAAGTCTCAGAGCGCGAGAAATGAGAATCTCTACTTATCGAGACGAGAGCGGACAGACGAGCAAACGTGCTAGAGCGATACCTTGCGATTGATGAGCGTTCAGAACGTTAAGAGAGCGAGAAGGCATACGCAGGTGCCTTAAATAACAAAGACCGTCGAATGTGGAGCACCGTGATTGGAGCTCGCACATCGGACGATCCTTGTTTGTCTAAATTTGAAGGATTCAAGCTGTGAAATTCGGCCAATGAGAATTGAAACGGTTGCTACGCGGTGTCGAGCAACGGCGACACGCGCTCTTGCCGCGTGTTGACATACGCGACAAAAACCGTATGAAATAGCGGTCGCCGGTTAGACAATAGGCACCGAATTCCACAGCTTGAATCCTGAACATACCGCCCGCCTCGAAACACTAGTTTCGAAACGTAACGGGATCGCACGCTGATACATAGAATAGCGGGGGCGGTAGCGTTCCGACGGAACTTAAACGATAAGGGGACTGCGTGTTACAATACCCGCGACGCCAATCCCCGAGCTGCGCAAACGGCAGACCGCCCGCCGTGAGAGTCGGTAAACAGAATTCGAGATACGTAAACATTTTAAATTACAAAACGCAAGAGTAACGTGAAAACCGCCCGTCTTGCCGGAATGAAGGCGCGACATTTGAATTTACCGCACGAGAGCAACGGTACACGGGACGCAGACGCAGGACGACTATCGGAACACGTTTCGTCTATGCCTCGGATTTGCACGCGACGGGCAGAGGAACCAACTTGACGATTGGGCGTTTAAAACACGCAGTGGCGGTTTTTATTGTCACTACGCGGGTGTGGTCGTCGTCGCCAGGGTGCAATTGCACGATTCGGCCGAGCTCCCACTTACACGGAGGGAGAGTCGGATTGCGTAGGAGGACTAGCTGTCCTATCGATAATGAGGGGCGCGCGCGACGCCACTTACCGCGCTGTTGGAGCGTGTTGAGGTAGTCATGTTGCCACAACTTCCAGAATCGTTCGGTAGTGTGGCGGACGAGTTGCCATCGCGAGAGACGGTTTTCCGCGAGGTCGAGCAGAGAAGGTTGTGGAGGGGTCGTGAGCGCAGACCCTATTAAAAAATGACCCGGCGTAAGCGGCTCGTAGTCGTCGAGAATATCCGAAAGAGGGGCGATGGGTCGCGAATTAAGACACGCCTCGATCGCGCAGAGGAGCGTTGTGAACTCCTCGAAAGTCAGCGTTCGATCGCCGAGAACGCGACGAAGATGGTGTTTGACGCTTTTTACCCCGGCCTCCCATAATCCGCCGAAATGCGGCGCCGAGGGGGGGATGAAATGCCAAGCGACTCCATCGCTGGCGGTACGATTTTGAAAATCGGGGTCGCGAAGCGCAGCGCGGTAGGCCGAAACCAACTCCCGATTTGCTCCGACGAAGGTTGTTCCGTTGTCGGAATACATACGCTCTGGGAGACCTCGACGGGAACAGAAGCGAGTGTAAGCGTTTAAAAACGCAGAGGTGGAGTAGTCCGCGACTAGCTCCAGATGCACTGCCTTGGTGGACATGCACACGAAGAGCGCGATGTATGCTTTTCGGGATGTGATACCGCGGCCAGCGGAGGCGCGGATTTGAATAGGACCAGCGTAGTCCAAACCGCAATGCGAAAAGGGTTTTTTCGCAGGGGACACCCTCGCTGCCGGGAGATCTCCCATGAGCTGAATCGGTATCGCAGCTCGTTCTCGGACGCATCGGACACATGCGTGAATCACGGCTTTTACCTGACTCCTTCCCCGGAGAAGCCAGTATTCTTGCCGAAGAATGTGTAAGGTGAGTTGCACGCCGGCATGCAGGGCGCGAGCGTGCGCTTGCTCGATAATGAGGCGCACCAACGGGTGTGGCGACAGTAAAACGGGGTGCTTTGATTGATGCGGAAGGGGGGAATTCCGCAGACGACCTCCCACGCGAAGAAGCCCGGTCTCGTCGAGGAACGGGTGTAGCGACTCGATCGGGTCCTTTGGCGGTAGCGGTTCACCATTAGAAAGCGAGGAAATGGCTTTAGCGAACTGGCTCTCTTGGATGCGTCGCAACCAGAAGAGTTTGGCCGCGGTGCACTCGCTCGCTGAGAGGGCGCGTCCTGGATGTCGTTTGCGATTGTCGGAGCGACAGCTGCGAGAGTTTCGGACGAACCGTTGTATATAGGCCGTGACTCTTATTAATTTGGGCCAGCTCGAGAATCGAGAGTCTAAATCCCACGCGGGAGCGGGGACCACGCTGTGATGCACGACCTTTGACTCGGACGAGTCCTCCAGAGTGAAGTGTCGCGGTTGAGTTGGCCATTCCGAGAGATCGTAAGGAAGCCAGGCGGGGCCCTTCCACCAGAGGTGATAACGGAGCAGTTCGTCGGAGAGAAGTCCGCGCGACGCACAGTCAGCGGGATTGTCCGCGGTAGGAACGTGCCGCCAAATAGCGTGTGGAAGACGAGGTTGTACGTCAGCGACGCGATTAGCGACGAACGTCTTCCATTTTGACGGATGAGACTGCAACCACGCGAGTGCCACGGTAGAATCGGTCCAACAATAGCACGGAGCGTCGCGAAGGTCAAGGGCGGACGAAACGAAATTCATTAAACGTGCTAGAAGGACTGCGGCTTGCAACTCAAGGCGGGGAATGGTCACTGGAGTCAAGGGGGCGACCTTTGACTTGCCCGCGAGTAGGGAGACGGTAATAGTTCCGCTAGAGGAGATACAACGGGCGAAAACAACAGCGGCGTATGCGACTGTCGACGCATCCGCGAAGCCGTGAAGTTCAATCCGCGAGGCCTCTGAAATGCATCCGATCCATCGGGAAATCTGAAGACCGTTCAGGACTGGAAGGCGAGAATGAATAGATTTCCACTGCTCGAGAGACTGCGGCGGGATTTGGTCGTCCCAACCGATGCGGAGGCGCCACAATCCTTGTATAAAAATCTTGGCGCTGATTATCGCGGGAGTGACCCATCCCAAAGGATCGTATAGCTTCGCGATAGTCGAAAGAATGGCTCGTTTGGTGGACGGTAGCGGCTCGGCTAAACTAACCTTGAATTGAAAGGAGTCGCGAGAGGGGTTCCAACTTATCCCGAGGATTTTGACTCGATCGTCGGGAGCGAGATTTTTGGAACATGCCAAACCGTGGTCTTCCGGATCAATATCGGCAAGAAAATCGACCGAATTGCTCGCCCACTTACGTAGCTTCATGTGACCACGTTGGAGAAGCTGGATTAATTGATCCCGGGAATGGCGAATAGCCAAAAGGTCGTTGCCGCCGAAGAGGACATCGTCGACGTAAATGTGTGAGCGAAGGACCGGTACCGCGAGCGGGAACTGGCCCCCGTCATCTTCGATGAGTTGTTGCAGAACGCGGAGAGCCAGGAATGGAGCACAGGTCATGCCATACGTGACGGTCAGCAATTGGAAAGCCTGCGTATCCTTGGAGGAAATGGGCCTCCAGAGGATTCTCTGATAATCGACATCGCGTTCGTCGACCAGAATCTGGCGGTACATTTTTGCAATGTCCGCCGTGTAGACGAAACGAAAGGTTCTCCACCGAAGAATTACGGTAGAAAGATCGAGCTGAAGCTTTGGGCCTGGGAGCAGGTGGTCATTTAGCGTGGATCCGTTCGACGTTACACTGGAGGCGTTAAAGACAACGCGAAGGTGAGTCGTGACACTGTCGGCGCGTAACACGGGATGGTGCGGAATGTACACGCACTGAGAGGTCGAAGGCGAAATGGGAACGCGACGCATGTGTCCGAGAGCCTCATATTCTCGGAGAAACTCCTCATACTCCTCGGTCAGAGATGGTTGTAGGAGAAGTTTACGAGATATGGATTGCAGAACCTTTTCTGCGGCAGACCGAGAGTGACCGACTTCAATCGGAGGACCGGTACGGAACGGAAGACGGACTATGTATTGCCCGTCGGGGGCTCGCGATGTGTGCGTTTGGAAGTGCCGCTCGCACTGTTCTTCCTCTTGGGTGAGGGGGGAGGTCGAAGGAATTTCCTCAATCTCCCAAAATCGGCGCAGCTCGTTCGACAGAGTGTCCTGGTGGATGCAGTGATGCATCGAGATGCTGGAGCCCGAGCGAGGTTGTGGGCTCGATCCGCGTGCGACGGAGAGATCGCGCGAGTGCGACGTGATAGGGCCAGAGATGACCCAACCGAAAATGGTTTTCTGGGCAATGGGTTGCCCGCTTGACCCTTTGCGCAGACCGTCCAGGATTATACTGGGGTAAATGTCTGCGCCGAGAATGAGATGAATCGCGGCCGAGCTCGAGGGATCAGCATCGGCCCAATTCAAATCTGATAAATGCTCGAGGGATCGAACATTGTGAATGCGCTTCGGCATGTATGTCGAGAGAGACGTCAGGACGAGAGCTGTGGTCACGATCGAAGGAGACGCGGAATCGCGAGGAGCAACGTGGAGGCGCACGGCGTGGCGCATGGTGCCGGCGTGGACTCCGCCGACGGCGGATATGGATGTCGCAACGCGGGTTCGTTTTGCACGCAAGAGGTGCACCATGGCCTCGGTGACGAAGCTGGTCTCGGAACCTTGGTCAATCAGGGCTCGGACAGTGACGCAGCGGCCTGACGGGACACGGAGTTGCACCCACGCGGTGGCCAGTAGAATTCCGGAGCGCGGAGCCGCGAGGGTGGAGGCGAGGTGCGAATTGACCTCGGAGGACGGCACTGGTGGAGTAGAGGGCTCCGAATTTGGCGGAGCTGGAGGAGGCGCGTCTTCGTGCAAGAGCGAGTGGTGCCGCTTGTTGCACACGCGACACGTATTTTTGCTGTTACATTCTCGGAGGGAATGACTGCTGCTCAAACAGTTAAAACAACGTGAAAAGCGTTGAGCGAGTTCACGACGGCCGCTGGAGTTTCGTGCCAGGAAGGTGGGGCAAGCGCTGAAATTATGTGATGCTCGACAGACTGGGCACGGAGTGCGCGAATTCGTGGAGGGCTTGCAAGCGGTCGCAGAATGGACTCGCGAGGAACTAGACGCGAGGCGAGACGATGCGTCGGGACGCGCGGCGGGCGTGGAATTGGAAGAAATCGCGAACTCTTCTAAACCGCGAGAGCGAGAACCGATAAATGACATCAAGGTGTCGAAAGAGGGCGGAGTCACGTCGTCGCCGATTTTCAATTTCCACGCCTTCCGCGTCGGAGTGTCCAGCTTTTGGGACACCTGATGGACGAGAATGTCGTTCCACAATTCTTCTGGCTTCCGCCCGAGCCTTTTTAAAGAGTCGACAATAAAACAGACCCGATCGCAGAGAGTCTGGAGGTCTGCTGCCGATTCGCGAGAGAGCGCGGGAAGGTTCTGCAGTGACGAGAGATGCGCGGTGATTATACGCCGCGGATTATCGTACCGCGCCGAGAGCGTCTTCCACGCAATTTGGAAATTGTCCGCGGTTACCGAAAGGTTTCCGATGCAGTCGAGAGCGCGACCCGTTAACGCGGAAACCAAATAATGCAGTCGGGTTACGTCATGCAACTTAGGGTTTTGAATAATAAGCGCGGAAAATTTGTCGCGGAACGCTTCCCAATCTTCGTATTTGCCATCGAACTGCGGTACATTTATTCGGGGTAGCTGTATATCGGGAACCGACGGACACGCTTGTCCGTCGCTCGGTGAATTTGACGGACTCACGGTATCGCTGTTCAGGGCGTCCAGCTGTGTCGTCATGAACGAGAGAGAGTGGAGGTAGACTTCCTCCGTGTGGGCGAAAGAGTCCTCCTTGAAGTAGGGGTTCTTCGCTCGTTCCTCCGCCGGGATGATAGAGAGGAGTCGCGCGTACCCGTGCTCGAACTTCCTCCACAGATCTTGAAGGTGGACAATCCGGGTCCTCAAGACGGATTTGGTCCAGTTGCTCGTCCCCAGTTTTTTTAAATTTTGAAGGGAACGTCCTATCGCTTGCTGCATCAACAGCTGGGTTTCGACCGTTTCTGCCATGATCGGCGAGGTTTCACACTCCCGCACTTGCCTGCGCTTCACGATCCGGCTCGAAGGACCAAAATGTTTGGCGTCGACCGAAGGTCGGAGTCGCCGGGGGGCCGGGACCACTCAGAAATGAGCGCGCGAGGAGGCAAGGAGAGACGGGAGAATTAAACCCTTGTCCTTCGGGAAAATGCACTTTATTTTACTTTGTCACGACGCACGAGGTGCGAGGCACTCGAGAGCGCGAGAGAGAACGCGCGCACGAGAATCGCGAGCCGGCGAACGTACGGAGATCTTGCGCGTGCAAACTTCTGCCGTCGGATCGCGAAGAGGAAATCTTGAGCGGCACGAAAAGCGTGCCGCCGCGAGACGGAGATCTTCTACGCGGACGCCGGAAATCTTGTCGCGAAACAGAGTGCACGTAACGCGGCGCGGGAGATCGCGAGAATACTGCTCCCGAATGATGCGAAATCGCGAAAGTCTCAGAGCGCGAGAAATGAGAATCTCTACTTATCGAGACGAGAGCGGACAGACGAGCAAACGTGCTAGAGCGATACCTTGCGATTGATGAGCGTTCAGAACGTTAAGAGAGCGAGAAGGCATACGCAGGTGCCTTAAATAACAAAGACCGTCGAATGTGGAGCACCGTGATTGGAGCTCGCACATCGGACGATCCTTGTTTGTCTAAATTTGAAGGATTCAAGCTGTGAAATTCGGCCAATGAGAATTGAAACGGTTGCTACGCGGTGTCGAGCAACGGCGACACGCGCTCTTGCCGCGTGTTGACATACGCGACAAAAACCGTATGAAATAGCGGTCGCCGGTTAGACAATAGGCACCGAATTCCACAGCTTGAATCCTGAACACATGGCTGCTGGTTCCATTATTGTCAGGTTTGTAATGCTATTTATAATACATTTACTTGTATTAACACAATTCTAGTTTTCTGTTTATATATTGTAGGCTGTTCTTCGAAAGTGGCGTAAGCTTGGATTAAATAGTGCTCCTCATACTGTTGTACATATGGCAATGTCTTTACCTTTAATACCTGCTATAAAATTTGAACAAGGTTTGTCAATTATTCAAAAGGAAGCAGATATTGCATCCAGCAAGTTTCCGGGTATTCTTTTGTTTATGACCTATATGAGACGTACTTGGTTAAACATAGCATCGCAAGTCAGCGTGCACAATTGTCCAGTACGTACGAATAATATTGCAGAATCATTTCACAACATTGCATGTCAAAAACTGGGGAAACAAAATATTAATATTTGGGCATTTTTAGGTACAGTATTTTTTACTTTTATTGTTTATTATACACATAAAATTAATTTTTGATAAGTGGCATGAATTTATTTATAATTTAGTGACTATACTTAATTTATTCTTTATGTTATTCTACATATACAGAGGTTTATATATAATTAAATGTTATTACATTTTTAGAAAAAGTAAAAGATCTGCTTATTGACCAAGAGCTTGACTTGAGTCGATTGCAAAATGGTATAGCATCTCGAAGACGTCGTACAAATGCTAATATTAATCATAGAAAAGAAATAACAAGTGCTCAAGAAGAATATAATGCTGGAAGGTATGTGTCTTTTTCTCTAGTTCCAACTGTTTACTATTTGTTACTACATGTTTACTATTTGTCCATATACATATATGTATATGTATTTTACATTTGAATGTATATGATTTTTAGATTATCTTTAGAAGAATTTTTAAATATGTTTACTCATAATGAAAAAACTTTTCAAATTAATAAAGTTATCACATTGGCAAGTATGTAGCTTATATATCTTATGTCTTCGCATAGAAGATATTCCATACAATTAACATGTTTTTCTTGTACAGATGAAGATAGTAATGATGAGATTGAAGATATCAATTATTTTGATATAAGTTATGGACCGGTGGAGAAAGGTAAATAAATTTGCTTTATTATATAGTACGTACAACCTGCAATATAAATACGACATATTATTCAAAATAATATATATTATTAGCAGAACGAGTGCATAAAAAAGATAGAAGAACGTTACCAAATACGGCTTTGACATCATCGGGTTCTCTGAAAACAAAAGACACAAAAGTTACAGGTAATTTCATATGTTTTTTTGTTAGCATAAAAGAATTAATTTATTTTTCACTTGTTGCGTTTTTATGAACTCAATGCTATTTCCTGATATAAAATAATTTATAAAGTTTAATATTTGTAGAAAATTATCTCAACGAACCCCAGCAATGTATTTTACACAGCAGCATAGTAAATATACAAAGTGCACAAAATCTCCATGACAAATTTGACAGCAATCATATTGACGGTAATTTATTTGACTTTACATATCTGTATCCTATATAGAGCCAAAGTGTACTATAACCAGGTAGAACCTATAAGGGGGTAGTATACCTTCAGATTTTTACTAGAAAGGAACTGGAATCTTATGAGATTTTAGGTCGAAACATGAGTCTGCGCCATGTCGTTGTTTGAGCTTATAAGATCATATTTTGAGCTGGGTGAGGGCTCATTCTATAGAGGAAGGTTAAATACCGCGCTCATCATATTATATTATTTTTTGATATAGTACATGCAAATTGTGTTCTTTAAAATGTCACAAATAAATAGTACATACCATTTTAAAAAAGTGCATCCACAATTGCTAAATGTATAATTGGATGGAAAAAGTCTATGAGAAATTAGACTTTCCCACACTATTTAATTTTCTTTTCTATAAAATGTGGCACTAACGATTCTCAATATATAATTCATCCCAATTGAGTGGGACGTCCTGTATACTATATATTAACAATCCAATTTATATTTTTCTAGATGATGACATTTATGAAATTCTTGAAGATAGATTTTGGTATGATAAAACGGAAAATCAAGTCAGTAATGATAATAATAATCGAAAAGAAGATATTAGAGAACATAAAGAAGGGTATTGCATAATCTGCTTTGTTAAGAAAGCAACACAAGTTTGCGTTCCATGTGGTCATCTTGCATGCTGCATGATATGCATCATGCGACTAGAGTGTAATAGATGTCCCACATGTAATGATAACTTTAATACACATGTGACACTGCGCCTTCCATGATACATATATATATAACTTATCGTTGCTGAGATGTTTGACTGTTTTCATGAAGCCTTATAATGTTTACATTTGACGTAGTGAGCATATCCTCTAATACGTCCCAGAATGAATCTAAGGGAATGAACACAGTCAAGTATCTCAGCAACGGTAAGTTTTTAGACAAATATACTTTAGTATTTTTATACTCAGGATACGCCAGAAGGATCGAGATTTAGTTAACGTCGAGTTAACAGTCGATTTAGTTAATAGTCTTTATCTAATCTTTATTCAACATCAGTGTACATTTGTTTCTGACTATCATTTTCCAGTGAAATACAGTTATTTATTAGTAGATCCATACGTTCTAGTTTCAACATTTATACAGTCCACTCCACTTACTTTCAAATTCAACCGTTTCTCATTCATCCAGTTCTTCCAATTTCCATTCACTCTCTCTTTTAGCGATCCTAAAATGTAACAATGGTTTTTTGCAATTATCTCGGAAACTAAGTCCGAGCGATGGGCAGATGTGTAAAAAGTTGTTCAGCCCGACACATAAAGATCTGCTACACTTTAATTTCGAAGTTTTTCTAAAATTATACGCGGCTGACGAAGGTCGATGTTCTTGTTGACTAGTTCTTTTACTGTAAAAGAATTTTTTCTTTTGATTGAATAAGAATTAAATATTTCTAACAATATACTATTAAAAAAATTCGAGGAACACTGAATTGTGGCCTACTTTTCATTTCAAATATGATACGACGATGAAAAAATAGGATATACTTCTATTTGCAAAGTTATCTCAAAACAAGTAATTCTTCACATTTTGTAAGCTCCATACGACAGAAAAGGGTAATTTTAATTATTCTAAAAAAATCTAAAAGTAGAAAATCTACATATTAGTATTTGCAACATATACATATATGCTATTGGAAGACAAATCGGTGTCTCAAAGCTATGTCTAATATTATGTGAGAGAGAAAGGCATTGTTTACAATTAGTGTTGAGATAAAATCAATAAAGTAAATGTTCTCATCGATATTTAGTATTCCTTCAATTTTCTCATATTGTATGTCCAGATGGTTTAATTTAAATTGTACCTTTATCTTGTATTACTTTTTTCGTACGTTTTTTCCTCACTTGGACTTGTATTTTTCGAACTGTTCTTAAATTTATTGAATTAGTAGCACATTCAGAACATATTTCTGGAGAACCTGCAGAAACAAACACAAACAACTTGACCATGTATGTTTGTATCCCTTTAATGTACTTACTAACGGTAAATATAGACAAAGAGGGACCCAGCTCCAATGACCTTCACCTTCTCATATGTTGTCAAGGTCATAGTCCGAACTTATCCCGCGCACTTACTGCGCGTTGGTAATTAGGTTAGTAAAACAAATACTCACAATAATTGTAGAGATTGTAATTAGGGAAAGGACATAGGGAATAATTGACATTTAATGTCGTTTCTCTTTTTACAGGTAAGCTTTGTAAATAGTTGTAAATAAGAACATGAAAAATAAAATTTAAAAAATCTCTTTTTACAGGAGAAACTCAATTCTGTTATTATTCCTGTCTTTACCTAATCACCCGGAGAATTCATTAGCATTATATGTATAGGAAGGAGTTGTTCAAAATGTTGACCTTAACAACATATTTCAAGGGCAACGCAATCGGAACTAGGTCACCATTTGTCTATATGTATTTACAATACCTTGTGCTAATCTACATTGGGTTTTATTGGCGATTTCATTTCGCGATCCTTGGCCTTCCTCAACTACAGTTGCACCCACTGAATTGTTAACGCAGTCAAGATAAGTGTCTGGAAAGTCTTTAAAAAATTATTATTGGAGATACATTTACCAGTAATTATGAAAGTGGGAGAGTCCCCATTTATTCATATTTATCGTACCATGTGTTAACCTACATTGCGTTTTATTGGCGATTTCATTTCGCGATTCTTGGCCTTCCTCAACTACAGTTGCAACCACTGAATTGTTAGCACAGTCAAAATAAGTGTCTGGAAAGTCTTTAAAAAATTATTATTGGAGATACATTTACCAGTAATTATGAAAGTGGGAGAGTCCCCATTTATTCATATTTATCGTACCATGTGTTAACCTACATTGCGTTTTATTGGCGATTTCATTTCGCGATTCTTGGCCTTCCTCAACTACAGTTGCAACCACTGAATTGTTAGCACAGTCAAAATAAGTGTCTGGAAAGTCTTTAAAAAATTATTATTGGAGATACATTTACCAGTAATTATGAAAGTGGTGTAATAAAAAAATTGTTTTCAATAATTTTATTAATAATATTGAAATATAGAGAGAAATATTGAAAAATAAGAAACACACTTAATTTTTGTATATTTTGACTTGCACCTTTTTCATAATTTAACTTTCTACATTAATAATAATTGCAATACTTTACCTTCATTCCCGTACATTATTATCTTGTTGCCCTTATAAAAAGATAATAAGTATTCCTTTAAAGTTAACCTATTTAAACACCAGGCTACGTATAAACATCTTTTATAAGGAAACATTCTTACAATATAAATGGGCAATTACACTCCAAGTGGAAACAAAATTCCATTACTTGTTCGTCGATACAGTTTAACCTTTTTTAGTTATGAAAGTCGAAATTTGATGAATACTATTTTTAAAATATTATAACTGAAAAAATGTTAGAAATACCAACATTAAGTGTGTGAAGTTATAAAGTTTAACCAAGAGAATGTAACATACGGCTATGTCCTTTTTAATTATTATAAACAATATTTTTGTTTTTCAAAATTTGAAATAACCTTGAGGAGCAGAATTTTAACAGGATTCTTCTGAATAGTCTTCACATTTCCAGCTGGTAGATTAATGATTATCAAAGGTACCAAATTTCAACTTTACGCATGACTTGACTGTGAGTCAAACCAACACACTTTTCTATGGGCTATATACTAAACTCTAAGTCATATGCAACGTTGAACTGTAGTAACTTTGACAATTATTAATGCTCTTGCCTGAAACTTGCACAACATTAAGAAGACCGTTTGATGCTGCAGGCTCATATTTTCTTAAGAAGTACATATATATTCAACTTCTGACCCTTATAACTCGAAAAGGTAAAACAATGCCGAGGAACGACTAGCGAGATATTACAAAATTTCATAAAAATCCACAGACACGTTCGATGTAATTTAGAGTGGAACTGCCCAAAGAAATATTTTGTAATATCATTAAAGCTAAAAGTGATAAATACAATTATGAACACAATTATAATAAATGCAGTTTAAGAAATTTATGTGTTACAAACCTTCCATTAGCGAGCTGCTTCTGTAATGTTTCAATTTTATTGTTCCTTAGTATAGTTTTGTTATTGCTTTTACGACGTACCGATTGTCCTGTACTTAATCTTTTGACCTTAATTTCTTCGTCCATTAGTAGCTGTTCCAAATGTTCTGTAAAGTTAAGAACTAATTTATCTTTAATAACAGATCATTTTCTTATTCTGTAATAGAGAAGGAGAAGAGGAGAAAATACGTAATAGTATACAAATATTTTATATAAACAAAATACAATTACCCAAAAATTTCCATACGTTCTTTTTCCCTTTTCCTAACTTTGACGAAACAATATTATTATAGGATTCTGATATATTGTTTGTTCTTATTGGACAATCGTGTACTGAAACTTTTTTCATTTTTGGTAGCCACGTAGTTTGTAAATACTTAATAAAAGTTTCTATTGCTGGATATTCAGGAATTATTGAAGCAGATTCATTACGAATTTCAGAGAATCCTTTTTCAAAAAGGTCTTCAGGAGTCAAGGCTAAAGTCATTGCCATGGACAATACTTTGGTTGGCGCATCTGCAAGACCTAAATAGCGCCATTTTCGTAATAAAGCCTTTATCACGAAAAATTGAATTAAGATTATATCTTCTATGAGAGGTATATACAGGGTGGTCCACCTAAGTAAGGCCACCTAAATATCTCCTCTAATTGTGGGGTTACAAAAAATATTTTGTATGCTATTTGAATGGTTTTAAAAAACCATTCTATTGCAAAAAAAATTTTTTTCTAGGGTAATTTTTTTCGGAGTTTACAAGGTTATCGATGTTTTTTTGCGTATAATTGTATAATTTTTTTTATTGCATCGTGTAACTGATGTAAAAATACGTTCAGTTATGTACATTACATGACCTTGAAATGACCTTTGAGTTCAAAAATTAAACGGAAACGATAAATTGTCTATCGAAACTTTAGAGACGAAGACGTCGTTCGGGAATCTGTAAATACAACAGAGTGTAAATACAAATGTTTACTATGCGATTTGAAAACCCCACTGACAAAAATTCAGGCGATTTTCAAATCGCATAGTAAACATTTGTATTTATACTCTGTTGTATTTACAGATTCCCGAACGACGTCTTCGTCTCTAAAGTTTCGATAGACAATTTATCGTTTCCGTTTAATTTTTGAACTCAAAGGTCATTTCAAGGTCATGTAATGTACATAACTGAACGTACTTTTACATCAGCTACACGATGCAATAAAAAAAATTATACAATTATACGCAAAAAAACATCGATAACCTTGTAAACTCCGAAAAAAATTACCCTAGAAAAAAAATTTTTTTGCAATAGAATGGTTTTTTCAAACCATTCAAATAGCATACAAAATATTTTTTGTAACCCCACAATTAGAGGAGATATTTAGGTGGCCTTACTTAGGTGGACCACCCTGTATATTTTCTAGAATATTATTATACAGGGAGGTCCGTTTAAATAAGAAGACCTAAATATCTCTTCAGGTTATTGCGATGCAAAAAATATTTGTTACGTAATGTGCATATCATCAATGGACCAAATATCTGGCATGAATATTTTTTTCGAAGTTATCAAGGTCATCGATGTTTTTTGATATAAAACTACATTTTTATTTTATTGCATCGGGTAACTTATCGAAAAATACATTCAGATATGTATAATAACATGGCCTTGATCTTCGAAAATTAAAGTTTTACCTTCAGATCAAGCTCAAGGTCATGTTATTATACATATCTGAATGTATTTTTCGATCAGTTACTCGATGCAATAAAATAAAAATGTAGTTATGTATCAAAAAACATGGACGACCTTGATAACTCCGAAAATATGACCTTAGGAAAAAAATATTCTTGCCAGATATTTGGTCTATTGATGATATACACATTACGCAACAAATATTTTTGCATCACAATAGCCGAAAGAGATGGTCCGTGCAAAGGAACGCCAATTTTCGAGGATCAAGGTCATGTCATTATACATATCTGAATGTATTTTTCCATCAGTTACTAGATGCAATAAAATAAAAATGTAGTTATGTATCAAAAAACATCGATGACCTTGACAACTCCGAAAAAACTGACCCTCGGAGAAAAATATTCGTGCCAAATATTTGATCCATTGACTCCATGCACATTACGTAACAAATATTTTTTGCATCGCAATAACCTGAAGAGACATTTAGGTCTTCTTATTTAAACGGACCTCCCTGTATACAAACCTGGTTATAATGAATCCAGCAGCCTTTTACACAGCTTAATGAAAATTGTTGCTGCAATGTGTTCATTGCTGCAATTTCATAATCTGTCATTGTCATTCTTAAATTCTTATTAAGCATAGGAGATAATTAATTAATTTTGCGCCACAGTGCTGTATACATAGTCTTTGTTAATGTCTCACACAGTACGAAAACAGTAGCAACTCCCTTTTAAAATAAAGCTTTCATAAGTATAAATTGGAATATTGGACAAACATGGATACATATCTCTATACTAGTTGTACAAATGTAATCACTGCACAAGTGCATTAAAATAATATATTTACATAAATTGTTGTACTCACAGTATCCATATACTGAATGTGGATAATATATAACTGTGCTATAGGTGGCCGAGTAGGTAAAACCTTAAAAAATAAAATAACTATGTATATCATGATATAAATATAAATTATTCATACAATATATGTTCCATAGAAAAATACTTTGGACAAGTGTATAGTCTCCTGGAAACAACATTCTGATAAGTACATTTTGTTACGTATCAACGCATAGAGGACATGTGATCGTCAATTTCATTCTTTTAAATGGAATCACATATTTTTTGTTGCATTATTTGATGCAGTTCGCCATTTTTTAGAAAAAAGGTACTAAATCGTTTATATTGAATAACAATGGGTTTAACCGATATTTATTTTATGTAGGTCTCGAATGAAAATGGAAAATTAATCACAATTTTACTTAAAATGGTTTAGTATTTTTGCATAAAAGGCAACAAGCTTCGTGGATTGGTTCATTAAACTACATAGCAGTCCGTTTAAAAAATGTATGTCACTTTAATATAAGCTCCACACATTCATCAATAAAGAAACCGAGTAATATACCAGATTGCAGCTTCTTGGAATCACTCCCTTCTTGTCTAAATTACTTTTTTTTATACAAAAGCATATAGTATATGTGTATGGTGCATTTATATGAGAAGCATTGGTTTTTCAATATTGTAAAACGTTTGATGTAGTAGAGACAAATTCAACAAAGACATGTTTATAGAAAAATGCATTATCAACATTTCTCATAAAAGCGAATTGAGCAGAGAGCAATAAATTAATTGTAATTAACTGTAATTTATAATCTAAAATATATCAAAATTATGTTTTACAATGTACTAATAAAACAACATATTGACAATAAATGTTAATTTTGCTCCTACTGCTTCGAACACTATCTATTTTTACATACTTCATAAAATTAAATCACATATACCAATCTGTATGTTACTTACAGAGAAAATACCATCAGCATAAATACATTGAGAGGTATTAAGGGTCTGCAACAGCAATTCAGTGGAAAATAAAATTGCTACTTTACCATCTCCATTGCTTATCATTATTTTATAAACATTTTCCATAAAAGAAGAGGTTCTTAAATATTCGTATAAAGCAGCTAAACAAGGTGGAATGGGAGGGCAACTTTTCTGTCTCTCACGAAGAAGTGTGGCTTTCACACTATTATATGAAAGCACAGATGCAGCGTCAGGATATCTTTCATAAAAGAAAATAAATTACTTAATCCACAATTTATATACACATACATAATTTAAAGACTACATTTTACAGTGCACACTTTTTAATAAATACTAGAAACTAATACTTACTTTCTACAAACATCGTCGAATATTTGCTTTAATGGAAACGCCGTTTCTCGACAAAGCTGAAGCATTTCGTGCTTCATTTTCTCTTGATCGATCCTATGCAAAAGTTTCGAATGATTGTGATCGTGTAACAATTTAATACAACCATCACCGACGTCCATTATTGCCCCGCGACACCCCGTAGTACGGCGTGTATTACAGCGAAAAATATTTTTTGTGCGATTGTCTTTATTATACGTATAATTATTATATACGTAAATAAAGCTACCGACGGATTTTCCGGGAAGTTTTTCCATTTTTAAAACAGCACGTAACAGTGAAAGTATCACAATATAAATGATACAAACCACTATAAGAGAATTGAATAGCAAATGAACATGTATGAAGTTACGAACAGAAGTATCTGAAACAAACGAAAGTTAACGACAAAACAAATGACTGCAAGGACCGTGTGTAAAGCTAGGATTGGTTCATTTATTTATTTATTACTTACTTCACTCATATATATTTTTTTATTCCGAAGTCTTTCACATGCACGAAAATAGAACATTTTCATCTAAATAATATACACCTAATTCTGTTTTTACACGATAGATATGTTCCCGAAGAATACGTATAAAAAAATGTACACGAATTTTCTTCGGGAACGTATCTATCGTGTAAACACAGAATTAGGTATATACAATTTTGCACTAATAAAGAGTAAATGATAGTAAAGATCTATTACACGACAATTGGGCATTTACGTTCTATATTCCAAACATAAGTGAGCATATAATAACAGAAAAACGAATAAGACTTGTACATTCTGTATGTATCTTTCATGTTTTCACAGATGCAGCATACTATCAGATTTGAATACAATTAAAATCCACAATATATAAATACATATAACAAATACACATATAAATTTTTATAAAGTTTTATAGAAAAATTAGTCAGTAATCAGATCAGAATAAAATATAAATTGAAAAAACTAGTGAAAAATTTTCTATCTAGTAGAAAATTGAGATCGCTATATATGAATATATGTATTTTTTTTTAAATACTGGAGTTGTTAAGTTCAATAAGTATTAGCTCAGAAGCTATGAATTTTGTTTGAAATGCCTATATACTCAAAATAGTGTGCCGTGTAGTGAAACTATAACATAATGGTGTCACAAAAGCTAGGATAAGTTGCATTTAACAACACACTTTAAAATGACATGCAACATACAGTATTCTAGAACGAGGATATATTATAGATACATTGATGGAAAATATAATGATGAAAATTTTTTTCTCAATACACAGAGGCAGAGAATTTTATTTTCAGTATCTCAATAACAGGTTCTCAAATCCTTGGTAGTCCTCAGAGAATTTTATTTGACACAGATTGCGCCTGTAAAATATAATTAAAGAAATCACAAAGTATCATGTTCATTGCATTTGAACTAACTATTTACAGATAGAATTTACTTATCTCAAATATTTTAGTCAGATTTTAGCATCCAATTGGTATATATTCGGACTCCACCATAAATGTACAGAGTATACCGCTTGAAATTAGATTGATATTCTTAAATGCCTCCAAAATTACGCATATATATATATTCATTACACCATGAAGCATTCTGTACGAATGTCGAATCTTTTCAAAAGCGGCTCTTAGACCAAATATTATTACCATTTTGTACTTAAACAATGCAAGTTAAAAGTTCAAGAAACCATAGCTTTAGAAAATAAAATTATGTAACGACGTGTGATACTATTACACTGTGACAGGAGATGTTATGCCATATTACTTATTAACTGATAGATCCGTATAGGTAAGTATAAATAATAAACTTACGAGAGCAAAAATGATAAGTATTGATAAAAATGTATTCACAAAATGCTTAACAGCAATACAGAGTACGCTAATAAATGAAATAGCGTTAGAGATAGATATATAAAATAGATATACGGATTGGCGAATCAGGAGGATGTGTAATCACTAATAAATTAAAAATTAATATCACCATGTTTTATTCTTGATTTTCGTCTCGTACTGTCTTGAAGAATCGCCCATTAAATTGTCTCCAACATGTTGCCAATATATATGTATGTCTTGGACTAGATCGGACCACCGCTTTTCTCGTAAACAGTAAGTATTCCACAAAAGTGGCGGAAGAAATACTGCAGCATATCTTAGTGGCAACATAATGACCTAAAACAATTTTTCAAGAATTAATACATGTAACTATTATTTTATGTACATAAGTAAAGTTCAATATAAAAATATAATTATTGTAACATATATAACAAATACACTGGACTAGCTCTGAAAAAAAGATAAGTAAAATGTAAAGAAATACCTGAAACATGAAAGCATCTTTTACTATTAATGTTGTAAATAACATTAAATGACTTAAGGATTTCTGAAATAAATTAGGTAATACACCTTGTACTTACAAGTTTATTAATATCAATGGTTCTATCGTGATAGGTAGTGTCAACAATCACTGTGTTTAAATCAAGAACACATAAAATATATTACAATTTAAAAATTCAATATTTTTTTGCTTATGCTTTTTCAAAGAGTTGTCGTTACATTTTAAATAAAAGACATAATTAAGGATCATTTGTCATATAAAAAAATTATTATTATTTCACTAACGTATATACACATTTGGTGAAATTATCACACCTTGTTAGAATGCTTAATCCCTTGCGGTCCACACAGTTCCATCTCATATAGTTTTAGAACTTGCTATAATATCATACAATTTAGCTTTAATCCAGATAAAATAAGTATATTAGCAATATATTTAGAACAGTGAAAACTAGAATTGCTTTCATATAATATTTAATTATGGGATTTATGTAATATGTAATTATGGTATTTATATAATATGTAATTATGGTATTATTCATGAATGGAATATGAATATGTAAAATACGCGAGCAGTTGTGCAAAAATAACATTTCTAGACTAAGTCGACGTAAATAGGACCGCAACAGGTCAATATACGCATTTTTAAGAGCAACTTAATATTCGTGTACGTATTCTTGTTTGCCAATCACTATATCATCAGTAAAAAGAAAATAAAATAAGCCACATAGTATCTGGTTTATTCCATCCGTACCTTTTTGATAGATAGAAATACTTACCTTACTTAATCTGATCAAATTCTAGCTCCCAAATTATGTATTCTCAATCCTTTTGAATCTGCTGCAACATAAATATTTTTTCAACTATTTACAGCTTCTTCATGTTCTTCACTATTTACATGCGTATATTACGATCATTTAACAAATATAGTACTTAACATAACACTTGTGACACAGATTGTACACAAAATAAATTACTTAAAACCGTAGCATTTTCTCACATTTTTATCAACTATTCATAATTTAAGCACATCTTACACAGTCACCTATAAAATTAAAATCACTGACAAATTTTGATACTTTAGACACATTCTGCATAGAAGGTATATAATCATAGACTATGTAATCACACAGCACAACACAAGATGATAAACAACAGTTTGAATTCATTCTGTGCGCAATCTATCGTGAGTACAATTTTACATGTGCGTAACTCAGCGTGTGCGTCTTAACCATGTGGGCAATCCTTGCGTGTGCGAAAACCCACTGTGTCCAATGTTACTGTGTCCAAAAAAACCGTGTGTCCAATAATACCGTGTCCAAAAGAACCGTGTGCCATGCCGTCGTGCGCAATCGTCTGTGCGCAAAAGATGGCCTCTCCAGTTCGGCGGAGTCGCAACTGGGTGAGTTGTAGCACCCCACGACCGGAAGTCTTCCCCACATCACCATTACCACCCCCCTGCCCCGTTCGACCACGGAGCAGGGGAGCATGGTCGACGAGTGGCGACGCGACCACACTACCACGGAGCCGTCAACGTCGTTGTCGAGCGGGCAGGGGCCTTCACCTTGGCCACTGCCTTCCCGCCCTTCGGGGCGGTGGCAGCGGCCTTTCTGGCTTTAGAGGCGCCAGCCGAGGCCCCGGCCGCGACTGCAGCAGCCTGGGCCTTGGCCTTAGCCTTGTCCCTCCTACCCACGACATCTGCCCAGGTGTTCCCTTTATGAGGGTCACCTGGTGCAGGCGCAGGGGGGGGGGGGGCAGCGGTGACGCTCCCTCCCGCAGAATTTCCGCCCTTCTTCTTCTTCTTTTTCTTGGCCTCTCCCGTTAGCGTGGCGCGGGCGGTGTCACGTAAATTTTAATGGAATAATATAAAAAAAATGCGAGTTCTTCTGGCGTACCAGAAGATACCTTTATTACACAGTTTTTACAATAGTAGCACGATATGTCGCAGGTTGGAGACGAGAAAAATTACTGACTGTCGCCAGGTCGAGTGGTCCTATTTATACAAGTGGTTATTGAAATTCGACAACCGACGGTCGGTGTTTCCTGGGAGCGATAAGCCGGACAGTTTACGTCTAGGTCTGATATCGCCTGGTGTCGGGTGAACCGGCAGGGCTGTTAATTGGAGTCACATTCCCCCCTTCTTAGATTGAACTTAGTCCCTTAAGTTCTTTTTGAGGATGCTCTTCTTGAAGCGGACCCGCTGGGGCTGTATCAAGACTCTTCCTCCCTCATTGTCTTCGATTGCCAAAGGGCGGCTTACAGTGGTGTACAGGTTGATTGGCGCACTCGGTTGCGTTGGTTGGAAGTCGTTGTGAATTTGTGGCCCTTTCTTGATCTTACAGCAGAGCAGGTGGAAACAGAGTTTTCTGGGGACGCAGTTCTTCAGGCAGTCGAGTAATCCTAACTTGTTGAGCATGTACAAACCTATCAATCCCACCGATATATATCCTATTATTTGTAATGTACACATACCACACGATCGCAAAGTCTTTATTCTATGTTCGAAATTTAGTTTTGATATTTCGCTATCGAGTTGATCCGCGGAAGTTCGGTACGAGGCAATGTTGCTTATAATTTTCGGCGTGTTTTTGATCTTCTCCAAAATGTGAATGTAACTATCATTGTTATTAAGTTCTATGGTTTTCATTTTCATATCGTAAGCTAGTTCGGTTTTGCTTTCGCCTATTCGCATGTACTCGTTATTAAACAATAAATCGCATGAATCGTTAGAGCTAATTATAGATGGTCTGTCAATGGTCTGAATATTATGTTTTGTGGAACATATCGCGTCAATTTCTACTGGTTTAGAGGGTATCGCTAAGAATTAATTTTCGGCGTGCAGCGGTATGAAACTGATGTAGTCGATCTTATAAATGGATATCTCGCAATTGTTGATGTTCTTCTTGTAATTAATAATTTCGCTGTGACAGTCGTTGTCGGAATTACTGTTGTGGATCGGCTGTGTTTGTTTACAAATCATTACTATCTTTCGTTTACAATGTTTGGTGATATAGTCGAGATCAGTGTTTATGTAAAGGAGGTTTGAAGTTAGAAATACTGGATTTTCTATCACGGGTGCCATAAATATATTGTTTCTTTTATGCGGGATGGGGTATACGCGCATTATATCCCACTCTTGTTCGAGCACTAGAGTTATCGAAATCTTGAAAAATAATTTGTCATTATACGTGAAAACGGTTAAGTCACTGATGTCGAGTATGAACTGAAAGTGTTCGATTTTGGGCGCAATGGCAATGTTATAAATGTGATGTCCTATGATCTTCGTGTAGTTGCTTACAAACTTTATAGGGTTCTATAATCTGTGGGCTAATGATACCTTGTTTACCTAAAATGATCGCGTTTAATATTTCGTCAAGTTGGAAGTGCGAATCCTGTATGTGTTAAAGGATGCAGTAGGAATCGTGGAGGGAGTTAAGAATCTTCGATGCGAGCACTGTGGTGTTCTAAATATATCGTCTATTTTATTCAAAACTTGCGTGAGTCACTTATCAACTAATCCCGTCACCAACTTAAGACTATGAGTAAAACAAAGTAAGAAAACTATAACTAAACGAAGCGCGGAGACCCGAAGAAGCGCAACGAGTTTCCCTTTGCGAAGAGAAAAACAGCAAGGCCCAAGCGAAGCGATGCGTGCTAGACAGAGCAGTTCAAAAGACTAATTACAACGAATTATTGGGAGTCGGTTGCGCTGAAGGTGGTCGAAAGGTGGGGGGAGAGGTGACGAGAGGCTCGGTGGTCTAGCGCCTTGTTATGTTTGGGCAATCCCGTCACCTCTCTTGCCCCTGGCCCAGACTTGGGTCTCGTGCCGCCGCGGAGCTCGCGTGATCCGAAACAGTATGGCATTATCGATTTTCATTATGAGTTTAGTAAATATGCTTTCTGTATTCAATTGCTGCGTTAATTGGTTATATGAACGTTCTAAATTCTCTAAACTCTTTGTGTTAAGCATTTTCTTTATAAGCGAAGTCTGGTTAGCTAGTATGATTTTAATCTGTTTGTTGTCGTCAAATAAGGTGTCAATGTTTTTATTTATCAAATCCAAATCGTCTGTGTCTAGTGTTCCGAATAAGCTTTTAGAGATTGATCCGACAAAGTTCAATAATCCTCGCTTCGTTCTCTGGTGTACGAGGGTTCTTACATGACTGGCTAATTGTCTAATATTATTAATACGTATGTCTAAAGTATCTAATGCTTCGGTATAGTCGAAGTTAGTAGCTGATTTACTGATTTCGTTCTTATATTGTGCTATGTTTTCGATTTGCTTAAACATCTCGCTCGTGTCTAGACCTATTATCACATTGGCGGTACTACTGTATAAATAACCCTTATTTATCTTTTCTAAAAATATGTTATTCTGGGTATCTAATGGTGTTATAGTGACGTGTGCGCAAGTTAATCCCGCGAAGAGGATTGTCGTCCTGGAAAATAAGATTTTAGTCTGTTACCGTGTACTTTCTTATCGTTAATGACATAATACGGTGTACATACTTTATCAATCGAGAATGGTCCTAACCATTCTATGTCTAATTTGTGTTCCTTATGATCATTGTGTATCAAAACTTGATCTCCTTCTTTGAAAATTGATTGCGGTTTAATAATTTTACGTCGCTGGTCTCTTTGATATCTTTGTTTACTCTTTAGCAGGGTGTCTCGGGCCCTTTTCAATCGTGAGTCCCATTCTTTTTTTCGAAAGGATACTTCGTCTTCGTAACTTCGCTGAGGATTTTTGGAAATGGTTGAAGGTAGGTTAGCTTTGTGTCCAAATGTTAGTTCAAAAGGTGTGTAGCCTGTGGCGTCGTGTGTCATTGTGTTATACGCTAAGCAAATAAAGTTCAATTGTTCGTCCCATTCGTCGGTGGACGTTTGTTGTATTGATTTTAACATGTCAGTGACAACTGCGTGCGTTCTTTCTAGGGATCCGTTGCTTTGCGGGTGGAATGCGGTAGTTTTGATATGTTTTATGTTAAAAGCTTCCTCGTATCTTTGCATTAGTTCGGAAAGGAAATTCTGTCCTCTGTCTGTTAGTATTTTCTTGGGTGCGGAGAATACATAAATGTAGTGGTTCAGTAGGGCGTCCCATATGGATTCGGTTCGTTGCGAACCGTTGAGGGGTACTAGTATAAGATATTTGGTCAGTTCGTCATGAATCGAGAGTATGTACTGATTACAGTTCTTCGTTTTTTGTAACGGTCCTAACAAATCCATAGCTATTTTTTCGTTCAAGTCTATCGGGGTGTCGGTTATGCATGGTTCTTCTCTTGGGCGAATTCGCGTGAGTTTAGCTCGTTGGCAAGTGTCGCATGTCTCAATGTATTCCTGAATTAGTTTAAACAAGTTCGGTATTTTGTAGTTAATTTTGATTCTGTCATAGGTTTTCTGTATTCCGGGGTGTCCGATTAATTCGTGATTTTCTTTGATAATTTGTTTAATTTCGTCGTCGGTCAATTCTTTTACTGGTTCCCATGCAAATTCTATCTCTTTGTCCGTGTCGTTAAAGAACATGAGCATTCTCTTGATCGTATTTCTATCCTGAATTGAAATATCATTGTCTCCTATACCAATTCGATTCGTGTTCCTGATGATTTTATTCAATATGTTTAGCCATTTTTCTTTACCTTCGTACGCGCCTAATTGGTCTGAAGTTAGTTGGAAGAAGTTCTTTTTATTGGGTACGATCTTTAGTGGTTTCGGAAGTTCGTCTGAGGTTTCCCAGGTTTGGTATCTGGACAGTAAGTCTGTGGGTTCGTCTTGTGTTGTAATCGCGTGAATTCGGGATAAACAGTCGGCAGCGGTATTGTCTTTTCCTTTAGTGTACCGTATTTCGTATTCGTATTCCTCTAGTCGTAGTCTCCATCTGATCAGTCGAGATGAGGGGTCTTTGCAATTTTGTAACCATGTCAAGGCTTGGTGATCGGTTCTAATAATGAATTTTCTTCCTAACAGGTATTGTCGAAGTCTTTTAGTTGCCCATACAATTGCTAACAGCTCCTTTTCGGTAGTCGAGTAATTTCGTTCGGGCGGATTGAGAGTTCGTGAAATATAGCAACAGGGGTGTCCGTCTTGCGAAAGGATGGCTCCTATTCCTAAATTACTTGCGTCAGTCGTTAGAGTGAATTGTTTTTCAAAGTCAGGGAATTTGAGAACTGGTGCGGTACATAATTTCTTTTTTAGTGTGTCAAAGCTGGTCTGCGTCTGTTCGTTCCAGTGAAACGGTACGGTCTTTTTCGTCAGTTCGGTCAATGGTTTCGCGATTTTGCTAAAGTTTCGTATAAATTTTCGATAATATCCCGCGAGTCCTAAGAATGATTTTACGTCGGTCGGTGTTTTAGGGATTTTGAAATTTTGAACGGCTTCTAGTTTCTTTGGGTTGGGCTTTATTCCTTCAGAGGTTACTATGTGGCCTAAGTACTCTAGTTCTGGCTTTAGAAATTCACATTTGTCCGGTTGCAGTTTCAATCCTAATTCTCTTAATCTTTGTAACACGATTGCTAAATTTCTGTTATGTTCTTCGATGGATTGTCCGAATATTACAATATCGTCTACATACACGAAGCAATGTTTGTTTATAAGTCCACGTAGGGCGGTATCCATCATTCTCTGGAAAGTTGCTGGGGCGTTCTTCAGTCCAAATGGCATTCTATTATAGTGATAGTGTCCTTGGGGAGTAGAAAAGGCGGTGTATTTTTTGGATTTCTCTTCCATCGGGATCTGATGGAAACCCGAGGATAAGTCTAAAGCTGAGAAGAATTTCGCGTTTCCGAGTTGTGATAAAATGTCGTCTATGTCGGGTAAGGGGTATGCGTCCTGGTCAGTCAATTCGTTCAGTTTTCTAAAGTCAATAACTATCCTCCACTTTTGTTTGCCTGATGCGTCTGATTTTTTCGGTACCACCCAGACTGGTGAATTGTAAGGGGAATCGCTGGGTTCAATTATTCCTTTTTCTAGCATCTCGTCCATTTGCTTGCTAATTTCCGTTTTCTGGCATTCAGGTGGTTTGTACGATTTTGTGTTAATGACCTTGTTTTCTTTTAGTGTTATCGTGTGTTTAGTGAGGTTGGTGCAAGGTAGGAATTCTTTTTCTAAATTGAAAACATCGATATAAAAGAGAAGCAATTTTTCTATAGGTTGTTTCAAACTGTTTTCTATATGTGAAAGTCTAATTATTTCTTTAAAGGTGGGTATTTGATCATAGGTGTTAGAATTTTCAATATTGTTAGTAATTTGTTTTTCTGACTCACCACAATTGATAAAGCATACCGTGGTAGGTTTTCCCTCGAGGTACACAAGTTCGTGGATTCTCTCGCCTGGTTTGATAGTTTGATTCTGAAATGTTAATATCGTGTCGTTTAATTTCAAATGATCGTTAGTGATGCTGAAGTTAAATTGTTTCATGGCTGGTAGCCCGAATATGCCGTCTTCAATGATAGGAAAAGTTTCGTCTACGATATAAAATTTTATAAATTGACCGGCTATTCTAAAATTAGTGAATTCGTTCGTTCGGAATTTAGAATGTCCCATAGCAAACTGTTTGGTTTCGTGGTCGGTATAGATCTTCATTCCTGCAGGTCTTCGTCTGACAAGGTTGACTCCTGCTCCTGAATCGACGAGAAATCTGCATTGTTGTCCGGATGGGGATCGTAATAGGATTGTTGGTAGTTGCCCGGTGACGGTGTTAATTCGTAATAGTTCGTTTCTTCCTCGGTTGATACCACAGTGTTGTTCACTCGCGGTGGTCCGCGTTCCTGTGGGGCTCGCACTTGAAAATTTGAGCACTGGTTGGCGGTGTGGCCGATTTTTCCACATTTGAAGCATTTAACCTGTTGTCGGTCGATGAGCGGTCTTCTCTCCATCTGGTTGAACGGGCTGGGTCTGGTAACAGCGGTCGGCTGAATCTGCGGCGTGCGCGGCGGTACGTAGCTCTGGTATCTCTTGTCTGGAATAACGGGTGGTCTGACCATCGCTGGGCGTTGGCGACGGAATGAGTCGTGGCGTTCTTCTCGGAGGTATCTCTCCACATCGGCAGCTTCCTTTTCAGCTTCGATCAAAGTCGTGGGTTTGCTGGTGAATATCATGTGTCCGATTTCTCTCTTGAGACCGTTTATGTAGATTTTCGTAACTCTCTTCATGGTTGCCTCCATCATTACTCTTCTAGTTATGGGTTGTGGATACTCGTTAGTAATGGCGTACGTTAGTTTATTCAAAGTTTTACGGAATCGAATGTTGAAATTCTGCACGGTTTCGGTAGCTCCTTGCTTTATTTCCCGAAGTTGTTCGCTAAATTCGTCTGCAGAAACAAATTCGTCGCCTGTGTGGCTACATTAGTACGCAGTGCTTCGTAAAGCTCGGCATACGTTTCAATATTCATGTTACGAATGCTTTGTGCTGCTTTGCCTAATATCTTTTCTACTTTAATTGCTTTCAACAATAGCACCTGTTCCATACACATGCTTCGAAGTGATTTGACTTCTTTAATAAAATCTTCAACTCCTACATCATCATCTCCGTTGAGCGTCGGGATGTAACGTATAGCATCCTTGACTCTCAGGTTAGAGCTCTGCGAGCTCGTTTCGCCAGGTGCATTTTCTCGCGTTGGGGCAGGTGGTGTAGTGGTTTTGATTTTAGATCTAATCATGACGGAAGTATAATCCGCATCGTCATCTTCAGTCATGCCCAAGCCCGTTAGATTTCTGCCTAATATCTCAATTTCTTTAACGCGTTTCTTATTCTCTTTGTCTACCGATTGTAAAGCGGCTTCTAGCATGGAAATTCTTTGGCTGTACATATCTTGTTGGCGAGTAATAGTCTCATTCTGTTTTCTAATTGTCTCCAATAATTCTTTCACTTGAGCGTCAGAGGTGCTCGGTTGTGGTTTACTCATGATTCTAACTGAATCTACACTGTCTCTCGAACTGTTGCTAGAGAAGCTATCTCTCCTAGTTCTGTACGTTATAAAGGGATCCAGAGTTACTTACTTCTGGTCTTTTCTTCGTTTTGCGTGGTTCCAAAGGTGCACGTATGCAACTCGTGGTGTGGTCCGCTGATCCTCTGGGTCGAGTGTTCCCGTGGGCCGAAACGCGTGATTTCGTTTACACTGACTCTAGTGGATCCTGGCAGGATCGCCAAAATGTCACGTAAATTTTAATGGAATAATATAAAAAAAATGCGAGTTCTTCTGGCGTACCAGAAGATACCTTTATTACACAGTTTTTACAATAGTAGCACGATATGTCGCAGGTTGGAGACGATAAAAATTACTGACTGTCGCCAGGTCGAGTGGTCCTATTTATACAAGTGGTTATTGAAATTCGACAACCGACGGTCGGTGTTTTCTGGGAGCGATAAGCCGGACGGTTTACGTCTAGGTCTGATATCGCCTGGTGTCGGGTGAACCGGCAGGGCTGTTAATTGGAGTCACAGCGGCATCGGCGGCGCGGGCGTAGGAGCCGTACGGCGGCGACGCCAGAGGCGCGGGAGGCGTTAGTTGGGGGGTCCCGCGCGCACCAAGTCCGGCATCTCTTCGCGGAGGGAGCTCAGGCCCGCCTCCATGAGGGCCCGCATCTGGGCCATCATGTCTGGCGCCGCCTCCCCCGTATGAGGTGCTCCAAGCGCCGCCGGTGTCGGGGTGACCCCGCTGGCTCTGGGGGCGGGTATTTTCGGCAGGGGTGGAGCGTCGCGCTGCCGCTTGGTCAGCATCAGCTCCCATTTATCTGCCCTGAGGGTGTCGCGCGTATCCCGCAACTTCCTCTTCAGTTCCGAGTTCCTCTCTCGCAAAATCGTCATTTCCGCGTGAGAGGCGGGGCTGGCGCCAGCAGCAGGGTGTCCCCCCTGGACGCCCCTGCGGTCTAGCTCCTGCGCCGCCTCCTCGATACAATCGTGATTGTCCCGGATCCCTTTGAGGAAGGTCCTCTTCAGGTTCCGGCTCCGTTCGGCCATATCCCGGTTGTCGCGGGACCGCTCTACAATTAGAGCGGTCAGCTCTCCGGGGAGCAGGCTCCTTATCTCCGGTCGGGTGGGCTGGGGGGTTACCTCCAGTTTCTCCCGCTTACCTACCGACGGGGTCGGCGAGACGCTCCCAGACCGAGAGCGCTTCTTGGCCGCGCCGTTGGCGGAGGCACCCGAGGCAACCGACCACCGCTCATCGTCTGGGTTGGGCATCAGGGTGCCCCTTCCAGGCCGGGGCTTTGGCCGGCCTTTGTCAAATGGAGCTGGGGGCCCCATGAGCTTTGGTGGCTCTCCCTCCACCACCGCTCCTTCTCGACCGCTTCCGGGTGCGGTATCCCCTCCTTCACCTCTTCATTTACGTTCCGAGGCTCGTCGTTCAAAACTTCCATGATTGCATATACGGGCCTGGTTACTACGCCCCCATTTCTGGGGGCGCCTCACTCGATACCCTCCAAGTACTCAGCGGAAGTAAGTGTTCACCGGGGCAGAGCTGCTTACCCCGGTAAGCCTAGCTGCAACGGGAGGTCGGCAGGTATCCCGAGGTTGTACAACGCTCATGAGCGGATGCATCCACCGCCCACCACCGGCGCTTACTCCGGGGGTTTCCCATCGCCACGTTACGATAGCTTGGGATAGAGACTTTTTTATAGAGGTTTATCCTCCTCGCAGGCCGGCCGATTAAGGCAAGCCCCCCGTTCCTGTAAAACATGACCACCGGTTTACGGTATGGGGCCCTGCAGCGACCTCCCCGGTTGTTCGCAGGACACATTGAAAGCCCGCGGTTTTCACCCCTCCGTGTGAGCCTTACCGGCATGGGAGGCCCTGCCAGGATCCGAAGATCCCGCCGGCATCGCCTCACACATCATTGGGACTACTTCCCGCGGAATGCCCCTCGCTCCGTTAGCAACACACAACTATGTGTGTTCCCAGGGTCCACCACGAGGAGGTGGAGCGAGAGGACTTTAGACCTGTGAGATCCCTCAAATAGAGAGAACGGCTCGACAGTGGGACAGATGGTCCCACTGCAGAGGCCACAGGTTCTCGGACCCCACACCAAAATGCATCCTTTACACGCTTTAACCCTGTTTTGCGCGTCCTTGTAAATTCTAAGCCACCACACTTTAGTCCGGAGGCGGGCCTTCATGGCAACTATGACAAGATGACCCTGATGAGCTGCTTCCAGTATTTTTTGACGCAAGCTTTTGAGAATTATAATTTTACTCCCTCTTAAAGCTATATTTCCTTGAAAACATATTTCCGACTGAAAATGGTTATAACCGTTGACTGAATTATCCCAAATGTTCTTTTAAATTCCTTTCCTCACTCTGGCGATTTCTTCGTCGCGCCTCGAAACCGTTTCAATTTATTCCAAGGATACTGTTGTTGGTTTGCTGTATTCTACGACCTCATTAATGTAATTTTCGTTGTCAAACGGTTCCAATGTTCTCGATTTACACAGCCGTGAAAGGGGATCTGCAATATTTGATTTACCCGGTCGATATATAATTTGGTATTTATAAGCCTGTAGTCTAAGAACCCAGCTTTCTATTCAGGCACAGGGTTTCGATCTTGGTCCAAAAATGGTCTCGAGCGGCTTATGGTCACTTATGAGTTCAAACCTTTTCCCCAGCAAATATACTTTGAAATGTTGTACCGCCCAGACAAGTGCTAGAGCTTCCTTCTCCGTTTGGTTGTAACGTTTCTCACATTCAGTGAGGCTTTTACTGCCGTACGCTATCACTCGAGGACATGTCGTCCTGTTTGTGTGAGGGCAGCTCCTAGTCTGACAGGAGAAGCATCCGCTAAAACTTGAGTTCTGTCTACAGGATCATAATAGCCTAATGTTTGTATTTTAGACAAACAATTCTTTAACTGCTGGAATGCTTTGTCCTGATAGGCTGTCCAGTATTTCTCAATATTCGCTGCTCTGTTCAATTTCAATCGTAACAATGCTCTAAGGGGTTCTGTATGTGATGCTAAATTTGGGATCCATTTCCCCACAAAATTAACTTTTTTTTGGAGAAAAGTAGTCGTTTAATTTTCCCAGAGCAATTTCATAAACATCTATTCCCTCGTTTTCCTCAATGTGAGCTTCTGGTATGTTATAATATATCTCTTGCAATTGTAAGCCTCCTGTATGTAAAAGCGTAGCGGGTTTCTTTTTATAGGTTTGTCTATGTTAAGCGCTAAGAGATATATTTCTAGAGCTCTTTTTCTCCATTTTTCCCAACGTATACCCACTGAAATTTGGTCCCATTCACAGTCGAATGTTTCTAGACCTATTGTGGATATCTGTGTCTGAGCCATTTGGATTGATCTGAAATCAAATTCCCAAAATCTATTCTCTGAAAATCCAGTCAACCTTTTATGCATAGCCCTTTACTTTTAGTAACAGTATTGGAACTGCGTAACCCTTGGTTATTCATTTCGCACAGTTCTATTTTCTAATCATAGGTTTGTCTGGCCCTTTAGCTTTTGCTAACAGCACCATAGCTGCATAGCTTTACTGATAACACACTATCTAACACAGTCGAGCCGGTGCAGGAATATAGAAAGATTATGTGCGCACCAACTTGGTCAATTTTGAAAATCTATGGCCTCCTTCAAACTTGCAATGCAAAACACACAAAACAAAACAAACAAACTCGACCACACGAGCCAACACAACCTCAAACACAACTCGACAACATGAACAATGTCGTTGATCTGTCTTATGCGGACCAGGCATTCGCATGGTAGTTTAGTACCGTCTTATTTGCGTGCAACAGTTTATAACTGCGTGACCCTTTATTGTTATTTCGATTTCTCTTATTATTCGAGCATGGTCCATTGCATGGCAAAACACGTTTTCTGCATTCTCTTGCCTTTTTCTTTCAAGTTAAATAGTTAATACTCACGTTTTCTCCTCGTCGCCACTTGTACTATTCAGAATACTTTGTATAATGGGAAATTAGATGTAACATAAAACACTCGTATCTTTATATGTTCAGGTTCCGTATTTACTGTCTGAACGCTTTGTCTCGACTGTCGCGCATACTACTCCCACCCCGCTCGGGCACACATACCCGCGGGTCTCACGGCAACGTTCAGAGCGTATACACTACACTGTCTAGTGTGACACGAAGTGACTTGTAAGAAGTGATCCCTATCCTATTGGAATGAACACAGCGCGAGAAATCTTAGTTGTTCGATCACTGCATACTTTATTGGTATTTTTGCAGGATACAGCGGCCACAACGGAGACGCATATACAAAGGTAATACAGTCGCGGAATTCCGATGATCCGAGAAGTACTACCCAGATAGCACGCGACGTCTTAATCCTTTCGCTACGGCAGCTCCATCCGCCGAAGTACCGTCACTGAACGGAAACTCACTCCGGAAATATGTTTTTTACACCGGTGGACGTTATTTTCATTTTCAGAATCGGTTACCTCAGTTTCAAACATAATACTTTTCTTATGCTTTGTACTCATTCTGAAAGGGCCTAAACTATTTTTGTAAATACATTTTCAAACAAAACCCTAACCTCAAATTCTAATTTTTAAGAGTTAAGAAGTATACCTTAAGCCGATCTATTTCTAACTTCTGTAAAAACCGGATATGGAAAATCGTTTACTGTCGAATGGATTCAATAGAATATTTGGTATAACACAGTAAACGATCGTCGTGATGTAACGAAATTATATTACATTTAACTTTATTTAATAGATGGCATTTGTATACATGTCATTTCGATGCCGCATATATGCGGCTCCCGTACCCGCAGGTCGTCGAGTGGATGCCGCATGTATGCGGCGCTCGGCGCGAAAGGGTTAAAGACGTCTTTTTTACGTACATTTTACGTCTGAAAGTCTTACGTCCTAAAAAGACGTCCCTGAGACGTCGTTTAAGACGTCTTAAAGACGTCGTTTCATTTCAGACGTATTTTTGGAGACGTCATTTTTACGTCTGAAATAAAACGTCTTTAAGACGTCTTTTTCAAGACGTTTTATTTCAAAGGTCTAAAAGATGCCTTCTTTGAGGTTAAATAACTTGAATTTCTTGGAGATGTTGTGATAGGGACTAGTTTACTGTACAATGACTAAAATACTGTTTTTTTAATTTTGCTATTACTTGGAATGACAAAAAAAAATAAATTTCCTTTATTACAAACACGTGGATTAGGTACATAGTGCACAATACAATTGTATATACGCAATAATATATACAGTGTAATATATTGTCACGTTGCCCTGATTTTCCGGCCCGTCCGACGGGAGAAAACCTGGGCAACGGCGGGTTTTTACAGGCCGTGAGGCCGGGCCACGCTCGGCCGCGCGATACGTGGTCCACCCGTGACAAACGGTATCTCGTAGGCTCGATTTTCCCGACGGATCTTACAAGGTTCAGGACTTGAAACGGGCACCAGACACTCGCAAGTGTCACACGAACAATTCGTAAGAACGCGAGACGCGAATTATAACATCGAACCTACGAGAGCCGCGCGAGGTCCTGAATAGCAGCAACCTGGGCCAGGATTGTACGCGGAGGGAATACGGGACGTTTCCCGCGGCGGAAAGGTTTCTCACGAGAAAGTGTACACGACTGTGGGCTTCGAATGAACATTTATTTAATCCGGTTGTTACAGGGGGCTGCCGGGAACGCCCGTCAGCGATGGAAACGAAGCCCGCGCGGTTTTACAAAAATGTACAACAGTTAGACGGTCGCTCGCGCTTTTTACACCCGGATATACTTTTCTACGCGTCGAACTCGATCGCGGGCGCTATGTACGGCGCCTTCTATCGACAATTAGCCGGTCGAGAAGCGACCGGGTTCCGATGGAATACGCGGCAGCAAATTCTAAATGACTGTGGCCGTCGGAACCAATCGGAAACGGCGATACGGTATCCGTCGCGTCGTCCCACCGTAGGACAGCCCCAGATTGGCTACATTCGCCAAAAATCGGCAACGGTACGAATCCCCCGCGGATCCGCGACTCCGCGTTACAAACCCGTCGACGTACAACCGTAATGAGACGGTCACGCGCCCCCCCGCGATTCACGGCGAGCGAGGTAACGTCTTTTATTCGACTCGAAGTCCGGCCGATTCGCAAAAACGCCAACCGAGCCAACGCGAAAATAATAATGATGCGGAAGCCTGACCGGCACTTACCACGCGGCAACGTGGTTTCTCAGCTGCTTAGCTCTCTCGTTGTTCGGCAGCTTCTTCCGATCGTTTGTCCGGCAGCGGTAATACTCAAAAGTACTCGACTTCTTAGGCAATAGTTAATCGACTATCCCGGACTGAATTCGGCGACACAGTGCCCTATTTCGCGATGACTCGCTAACGCGGAAGCGAGGCGTCCCCCACTTTCCTAATTTTCCCTGCTCCCGCGCGACTCGGCATCGGACTTATCGGCCAATTTGTCTAAGATGGCCCGCGATGATCGGCCGATTCCCGCGGAGGAAGACATCGAGCCGTTCCCTCGACGGACTCTTGCAGCTTTCCGGGGCGAGGCGGCGTCGAGGTCGAGATGATGTTCTCCTCAGGTCCGTAATTTCTCGGCGGCGCCTCCGAGTTGACAAACCCGGGCTCAGTGCTTTCCTCGATATTTTCCTGCGGGGTGTCCCTCGTAGCCGTCCCCCGAGCGTTTCTTCCCGAATTTTCCGCGCTCCTGGGAGAAGGGAAAAGAATCTGGGTCCCCCTGGGACCCGGCCACGGATCTGCAACTTCTCGTCGCGCCAAGTGGCGCGGCGTTTAAACCGCGTCATTCTCCAATCTGGGTTCTCGGATATTCTCAGGGAGAGCGATCACGACAGCCGTTATCGCGGCAGCGCTGCCAAAGGGCGGCCCGGTCTCTAGGTCTACACTCTGGAGGGACGTGGCTAAATCTGCCACGTCACAATATATACATTATATTTGTGCTGAAAATGGGCTGCATATATGTATATATATAGACGATTATAAAATTGTACTGAGAACCGACGGGCGCATTCGTTGACTCCTGCTTCGAAGGTTAGGGATCTTTTCTATGGCCTACACCCAACATTGTGCCCCTCTCAAAAGAATAAGAACCACATGTTCTTAAGGGACCTGGTCACAGAGTGGGGGAGGACTTCTCGTCAGTTACCCTAGAACCGGTCCGGGCCGTGTTTCGTTTAACTTTCGAGCGATTTCGTTAGGTTTAGTTCAGACAAGGCGGAAACTACGCAGATGAACCGCGCGGTGTTTATTTACATTAACATGTTCATATTCGTTCAAATGTGCTGTTCCCGCCGCGTCTGAACTATCCCTTAGTGTTGTGAGTGGTCGAGTGTTGTGAACTGTGGACTTTGGACAGCGTTATTCCACATCGTTATTGCACGTCGTTATTTACATATTATTTAGACAAGTAAGTATTTTAATTGCTATTATTTGTACCGTTGTTGTTCTTGCTTATGCCATTCTACTATATTTAATTCAGTGTTGTTTTATAACTTTTCTTAATTTTAGTTCATTTTTTTTAGGTTACAATTTGTCTGATTGCTACTCGAAGTGTTGCTGTAAACAAAGTGCCTAAAGTGCACAAGAGGCGAAAATGCTTAGAAGCCAAAAGGACACATAGGCGGCTATACAGATGTGGCTGAAGAGGGCGACCGAGTGTATTAACCCTTAGCACTCGAATGGCGACTGTAAGGCGCCACTAAAAGTTGCTGTATCATTATTCAAAATATTTTTTACATTATTAAATTTGTTTGTATTTAATAAATTACTAAACTTTTCATTACTTTACGAGTAAATTGCACCATTTTCGTATGTATAGCATGAAAAAATATATATAGAAGGTAAATATTCTAGGTCGGAAGAAATGTTTCGTTTTAGAGTTAAAATGGCTTCGAGTGCAAAGGGCTTATTGTTACGTATGGAGGCGTTTTCTCCACATTCATTTCGATTAGAAGTTCTAATCTCTTTTCTGAGAACGAAAAGCGTCCCAACAGGCCCCTTTTATTAATGGAAGATACTGTATGACTTGTGTATATGAAAATCTTTAGAACACTTCCTTCTGGCATCCGTTAATTAAGATTCTGATAATTCTTCATTAACCCCTTTTAACGAAAATCTAACTGAGGCCTGGTTTTCATTGGAAGTGACAAAAAATGTGATTGTAACCCTACGTGACATTAAATCTTAAACAGAGTACCCCTTTCATTTTCAAGGTATATAAACCCGTTCATTTTAATCCTCTTTGGTTCAGTAGCGGTTCAGTAATCGTTCAGTCACGTCGCGTTACACGCATAAGAGTCAATTCTAGTGAGTTCGGGTTAAAGTCCCTTTCGAATCAGATCGTAACCTTATAGATTCCGTTAGTTCGGTATGTATTCTATTTGGCATTGAATAATTGCTCTCTGACCCCGCATTGCCAGTGCGTCAAAACCATGCCCCATAGGTAACAATTTCTCCAATTGTACATCCATTAAATTCATTCGCGACCGAAACAACAACACTTGTAATTATTTCAATTCAGAATATATTTGTCTTGTTTGTTAACTCGCGCAATCTACAACCTTCAATTATTGCCTAATATCCTAATCTAATAATTAAACGTTCCCACACGATACAATCTTACCGCTCGGGTTGTATCAACTAAATTATATATAAGTTACGAGGCTTACTAAACTTAAACTTAAACCAACAAAGATTTCTCCAACCTAGTGGCTCCCCAGTTTCGCATTGGGTTCGTTCACGAAGTTTCATCCTCCTAGTAGCTCCTGGGTTACGCATCGGATGCGTCTGCGTTTGACTCCAACCTCCCAGAGGTTCCCTGATTTCGCATCAGGTGCGTCCTCGACGTCAACTATTCTGGCGGCTCCCCGATTTCGCATTAGGTGCGTCCGCGTACGTAACTAACAAATTGAAACCATATTCCTGGGGTAATAACCCCCTCGCCGGCATTCGCGTTGCTCGCAGCCCTGGATCGTAACATAATTATTAATTATTAATTATTAATTTTTAACAACATATCTTAGAATTATTAACAACATTGTATTAATATTTAGGTACCCATAGTTACAATAGTTTTAATTGTAATGTTTAATTTTAATTTTAATTGTGATTTTTAATTTTAATTTTAATTTTAATTTTAATGTACACTTTGAATATTATAATAAATAGTAACAATAACAATAAAATATTGCTTTATACATTTAAATTTATTTATTAATTAATTTATTAATTTTCATTTATAAACGTCTCTAAGACGTTTAAAAGACGTATTTTAGACGTCAAACAGATGTCTTAAAGACGTCCCGAATGTCCAACTATAGACGTCTTTAAGACGTCTCTGTGCTATCTGGGATATATAAGACTGGCTAAAGCGTACGGCGCGGAATGCTTGAAAACTTGTGGCTTACTGAATTCGCAGGTTTTGCTGTAACCCTTTCGCCCGTTTATATGGGGTTCGAAACCCCCAGAGGGGCACGACGGTTTGAGCGCCGGTGGCGATTTGAATTTGATTCCGGCGCGAGGGCGCCTTGACGGCGATCCCGAACATATGGTTTTCGTGAAACTGATGTCTTTTTAGGTGACGTGGGGTAAATGAAATGTTTATGGAGTACGAATATTTAACAGATAACAAAAATAAAGTTTATTAACGAAAACGATTAATAATCAACAAATAATAACAACAATAAAACAAAACGAGAAAACTCGAGTCAATGAGAAAACGCGATAAAGATACAACTAAACCTAGTGTATAAAACCGTCGCGATACTCTGACTCACTCTCTGGAGCTGTCGTTCTCCGCGAGAGTCCAAAGCTTTCTGTCGTTCTCGTTTCTGAGGCGCGTTCAGTAATGTCCCCAAAAACCGTTAAAATAAGGGGAGGTTCTCCACCCCCACAAGGGCATGGAGAAAGTTTCCTCCCCCAAAACATTGCATCCGGGGACTTCACTCTTAAAGATACTGTAACGGTTGAGCCGAGGTCCTGGCAATCGTCACTTAAATGACCAGGCCCTCAACCCGACCTCCCATGGTACGCACTTGAGAAGGATGGAATTTTCGCGTTCGAAAATTCCACGTTCCCACGCACCATGGTCGCCACATCTTCTAAACTATACGATCCATGGGGATAAAGAAAAGTGAATAAAGAGCACAGTAAGCCAAACTTGTTTCGAGCAAATCTAATCGTACTTTGCGATCAAAAAGTGGTCATTTTGGTGTCAAAAGCATGCATGCAAAATGCCATGCCAAATGGAGAGCAAAAGTTTTATTTATTTTTTAATACGAAAATATTTAGAGATCTTAAAATTATAGTGTTTTCCCCCCTACAGCAAAATTTCCTCCGATTTTGCCCGATGTTGATTCTTAGTGCGACCGACCTACCCCTTACGAGGAAGCCAAGGTTTGGTATCAATTCGCTTTCCATTTGGCATGGAATTTTGGCTGCCAACTGTGCACTCAAATATCGCGCTTAATGCGGAAATAGATGGGTCGGAATTTGTAGACTTTTTGTGGCAAATTCAATGCATATCAAAATATATAATATTTTTTACGAGTATTGATAACAATACCACGTAATATTACTTATCCGACGTCTTTTCTGCTTCTATGCTTCCGTCCTCCCAATCCACCTCCTCACTGCTTTACAGAGTTAATTCACTAACTTGTAACGCAGACCGTACTGTTTTAAATACCAGAATAAATAATTAACCAGGCTCAACAAACGAATCTCTAATCACACGCGACAGAACCAGTGATGAGATCAGATGCGTGTCTAGAGGCAGTAACACGTATTTCGAAACACCTTCCTCGTGAGAGCTGTTATTTCCGCTCTGGTGTCGCAAACTGCACTGCGCGATCGCGTAACGCGCAATACCTAACATACGTACATCATAAATTAAAAATTATATATATTATACTTTAAAAAAATACATATTATACAGGGTGTGCCACATAAATGGGAACACCTAAATATCTTTCGTATTTGTTCGGGCTCAACCGTCAGCCGAGCCCGACAACGAAACGGGAGCATCGACCGCGCGACCGAAAGGACCGCCACGGTCCCCAAACAAGCGAGCGCGCCCGCCAACGGTCGTCCGCACCGAGTGAATTCGAACGGAGGTCGCGCCTCGAGAAGACGGTTGCCGCCGAACCGTTCGGCAACGCTACCCCGCATCATTATGATGTTGTAACTGTTATGAGAATATCGGTTCTGGCTTATATCGGTTACGGTTACGGTTCTGGAGAACCGATATTATTTCGGTTCTGGTTTTGATTCTGTCATTCTGCATTCCGTATTGTGTTCGGCCTTATATATTTATTCTTTAAGACGTTATTTATTGTTTTATATTACTTAAAAATTTTTTAATAAATACACACACACAGCCATAAAAAAAAAACAAATCATCGAATCATCGAGTCTCTCCCCCTTGATCATCCAACACTTCCCACATCCTGTCCTGGCATCCTCTTTCCTCACCCATGTTCCCTCGCCTCATTCTCCCATCCGCACCCTCCTCTCTCCCTCCAACGTGTATTCCTCCCTTATCCGTTTCCCTGCTCCTTTAACCAATTTTCCTCTATTTCGTCCCATTTCTTTATATTTCTGTCGTTCCACATTTTCATGTAGCCCACCTGTACACTCTTTCCTTTGATCCTTTCCTTCTCCGCTTCCCTTTCAATTTTCCACCTTGCTCTACTCTCCTCCTCCGTTAAAATATCATCCAGCCATTTCTTTTGTCCTCTCAAGTTACTCCTCTCCCCCATCACTTTCTTTTTATGCTCCCTATCGGCCATCTTCATCAACGCCACCCCTCTCCCATGCTTTCCTACCTTCCCTATCCGTTTTATCTCTTCTATTCCCACCTCCTTCAGACCGATCCTCTCCCACACCCTCTTCACCTCCTCTTTTAGGTGCTTTCCCTGTGTCTGTATCCCTCTTATTATCACATCATTCCTCCTTTCCTGTCTTTCGTTCCTATCTTGTTTAACCTCCATATTCCTTATTCTCTATCCATTCTCCTCTATTTCTTCCTTTTCCATCCTATCTTCCATGCCTTCTCCCTCCTTTTCCCACCTCTCCATGTCCCCTATTACCTCTTCTGCCTTCTCTACCTTTCCTTCCAGTCTTCTCTATCCTTTCCCCCTTACTTTCTCCTCCCTCATCTCGCCCTCTCACCTCTCACTCTCCTTTCTCCACTCCTCCCTGCCTTTCTACGTGTCCTCTTTCATCTCTCGAATCTCCCACATCATTTCCCTTACCATTCCCTCCAATCCTTTAAACGTTCCTCCAGTCTACTTCCGATCCTCCTTCGCTGACCTTTGTGTCACCGCGCTCCTTTTAAATATTGCCCTTTCCTACCCCTCACTGTCCCCCTCCTACCCCTTTTCTCTTCCCCTTTTTTCCACAAATTCTCCATACTGCTCCAGCTACTCATACCTTCCTGTTTCTACCTTTCCTCCTACCCTTCCATCGCCCTTGTTCTCTTCCCCTTTGTCACCTCTTTTACCTTACTCCTTTTTAAGGTTCCCGCTTACACTACCTACCTCTATCTCCCACTAGATTGCCCCACCTACTACTTCTTCTCTCTCCTCCCGCGTTTACCTAACCTTTTTTTCCAGTGAGAAAATGCATTACTCATACTCCGTTTCGCTGAGGGAAGCCGGGGTTATATGGGACTATCCCCGGGAAGAGTCTCCGGAAACTACTCCGGAGACTACCTCGGATCACGCGAGTACTCAACGGAAGGATACGCCCGGTGTCCCCATCCCTACAGCCGTCAGGGTAGGCTTCCCGAGCCCCAGCTCGGTAAACGCACGGCTCCCGGCGCCTCCGTGCCACGCCCGGAGCAAGCAACCCGTAGGTCCCCGCCCCGACCAATCCAAGAAGACGCCGTGACCGATAAGGAAGTGTCGTCGGAGGCGCGATCCGGCACACCCCGATCCTTCCCACCCTACCCCTCATACATCCCCCCAAACTGTGTGGTTAGGGGGGGGCGGATCAACACCCCCCACACCGAGAGTTAACTCGGTGAGCGTCGACCCGTAACGGGGGAGCTATGCTCTCTCTGGGGATCGGGGACAGCTCACACCACAAACCCCCGAATTCACCGCCCCCCTCTGAAGCAAACGTCGAGGCGGGGGAGCCCCCCGCGCAGACTCCACCTTCCTGGGGGCACCAGTTGACGCGGGGGTGTCCCCCGCGCCCTCCCGTCCATCGCTCACCGCCGAGTGGAGGGCACACAACAACGCGGAGGAGGTCCCCGCGCCCTCACGGGCCCGCTCGGCGATCTCCTTCTGTGTCATTACGACTTTGAAGAACGAGGTCACTGCCATCCACAACCTCTCACTCGCGGCCATGTGGTTGATCACGGCCGCGAGCGAGAGGTCCCACCCTTCCACTATGTTTCTCAAGACACGACGCGGCTCTGCCCGTGGCTCCAACGTGTGCCGCGCCGTGTCGACATCTTCGCCGCAGTGGTGATAGTGCACTGCGCACTACCGACTGCCGGCTCCCGCCCGGATCAATCTTCCCTGCCTCTTGCACCATATATCAAATATGGGCAGGAGGGTCCGGACAATCGGTCGCCAAAAGCGCCCCCACTCCGCAAACATATCCGTCCGGGCCTGGCGAATCTGGAATCCTTGCACTCCTCCTCCTCCTCGCACGTGAGATCCACCCCCGGCGGGCGGCAGAAGGCGCGGGCGATGTGGTATAGCTTCGCCCGCTCCGCCGCCACCAAATGGAAGGGTGGAACCACAGCGAGGATTCCCGCCGCCTCAGCGGAGATGGTGCGGTAATCCCGTATGGCCCGCAGAGTCAGCCGGCGCCGCACTCTTTCCAAGAGTGCTTGGCTGCGCCGGCCGGCTGCGAGCGAGCGGTGCCATACGGGTGCCCCATACAGGGCAATCGACCGCACCACCTCCATATAGAGGCGGTGGACTTTCAACTGCGGCCCCCCGACATTCGGCAGCAACCACGCCACGGCGGATGTCGTCCTCTCTAGTCGGGGGGGGGGGGGGAGAGAAGCTCGAAGTGTCCCTCGAATCGCCAGCGGCCGTCTATGACCAGACCCAGGTACCTTATCCTGGGCCCGATCTCGACGGAGGTATCGACGACGCGAATCCAGAGGTCCTGACCACGGGGTGGCCGCCACGACCGAGACGATCCATACAACCAGATCGCCTTGGTCTTTGCGGCGGCCACAGTCAGCGCCATCCTCCGGATTCGCCCGACCACGCAGTCCAGGGCAGCCTCGCCCAGGTACCTGGTTCTCCTCCAGTCCTCCCCCTCGGCATAAACCAGAGTGTTATCTGCATAGCTGATTCTTCCAGGACTCTGCTTCGGGCGCTGGTCCCGGGGTTTCCCCAGGTGGTGGACCTCGCGTTGAGGTCCCCCAGGACCAGCACCGGACCGGCTATATATGGGACTATCATAAGCCCCAGCCGGGCCAAGAACATCCCGAGTTCGGCGGAGTCACAACTGGGTGAGTTGTAGCACCCCACGACCAGAAGTCTTCTCCACTTCACCATTACCATCCCCCTGCCCCGTTCGACCACGGAGCAGGGGGGCACAGTCGCCGAGTGGCGATGCCACCATACCGCCACGGAGCAGTCAGCGTCACCGAACCAGTGTGGATGGTCCGGGACGCTGCACGGCTCCGTGGCGACGTCCAGGCTAACACCCCACTCCTCCTCCTCCTGGACCATCAGGTCCTGTGCCCAACGGCAGTGGTTGGGGTTGGCCTGGAGGACCGCCTGAGGGGACCGGCGTGGCGCGTGAGCCATTATTTGGCGTCCACGCTTGTCCCCTCCTCAGCGGTCTTCGCGGGTTGCGAGGGGTATGGGTCCCCCGTCCCACCAGGGACCGCCTCCAACTTCATCGCCACATCTTCCTTGGAGGTGGACGTGGGGGGAGCGGCCGCCGCATCCCCCGATGCCCCCCGCCCCGCCGCGCTTTGGGATGGCGCCACACCGCCAGCCCCCTTTGCGCCTGTCTTCGGTTTCGGTGGCGGGGAGCACGCCTTGCTCCCGGCCTTGTGGCCCGCCGGCTTCCCCAAGGCCGCACAGATCACACAATGGGGCGGAGCCTTACACTTCACCGCCCGGTGGTTGACATCCCCGCAGCGGTAACAGTGACCGCTGCGGTCGATCTCTGCAGTGTATCGCCGCCGGACATGGCCAAGGGCCAGGCAGCGGAAGCATTACATCGGTCGTGGTGCCAGCCCTATCACCTGGGCGGTGGACCACCCCAACCGTTCAGGGTTGTGTTTCGTTTAACTTTCGAGCGATTTCGTTAGGTCTAGTTCAGACACGGCGGAAACCGCGCGGTGTTTATTTACATTAACGTGTTTATATTCGTTCAAATGCGCTGTTTCCGCCGTGTCTGAACTATTCCTTAGTGTTGTTACGAGCCAGGGCTGCGAAATCAGGGAGCCGCTAGGATAGTTGACGTCGAGGACCCACCTGATGCGAAATCAGGGAACCTCTGGGAGGTTGGAGTCAAACGCAAGACGCACCCGATGCGACACCGAGGATATACTAGGAGGATGAAACTTCGTGAACGCACCCAATGCGAAATCGGGGAGTCACTAGGATAGACGCGGCGAAAGCGTACCGGCTCGGTACGTAAGCGGGGTACTGCTAGGAGGTTGTATAAGAGCGCGGATGAACCCAATGCGAAACTGGGAATCCGATAGGAGTTGGATAACTCACAGACGCGCCTGATGCGAAACCAGGGAGCTACTAGGATACGGAAGAACCCAATACAAAATCGGGGATCCGCTGAGATGATATAATTTTCGTGGACGAACGCAATGCGAAACCGGGGAGCCACTAGGTTGGAGAAATCTGTGTTGGTTTAAGTTTAAGATTAGTAAGCCTCGTAACTTATACAGGGTGAGTCACCAAACGTTAGCACCTCAAATATCTTTGTTGTTTCTAAAGATACGTAAAATATCGTAAGGACAAAGTTGAATGGTACAATGGGCCTGACACGATGCAAAAAAATGTTGTTTTTATGTCATTTTTTTGGAGATATCAAGGTCACCTTGGCTTTTTTATATGGAACCACCCTTTTTTAAACACCTACAATGATAGTCCCTTTCATTAGGAATTCAGTGACTATAGTTAGTCCAAGGTCATTCAAGGTCAAGGACAGAAAAAACGTATAAAACTAAAATATGGAAGCAGAATACGTTTATCACGGTTGAGACTTGTAGGAAATAGTAAACATACTATGGTCGTAGTTAAAGTAAACATACTAAGGTCCTTTAATGTTATTCAGCATTCTTATTTACTATCAGTATGTTTCCAAACGCGATTCTGCTATGTTATATTCGATGACTGAAAAGTGTAATATGATCACGATTTACTGTGAATGTAGAAAAAATGCAGTGCAGGCCCGACTACTTTATGAAGAAAGGTACCCCGAGCGAAACACTCCTTCTAGACATACTTTCACTAATACGTCCAGGTTGTTTCGAAGTACTGGAAGTGTACATGCAAGACAGTACAAACGGAAGAATCCCACGACTAATGAAGACAATGAAATTAATATTTTAGCAGCTATAGCTGTCAATCCTCACGTGAGTACGAGAAAAATTGCCCGGGAAGCAGGCATAAGACAAAGTAGCGTAATACGAATTCTGGCCCGACATAAATTTCATCCGTTCCACATATCGCTCCATCAAGAATTGCACGGGAATGATTTTCAAAATACAATTAACTTTTGTCAATGGGGATTGCTTCAAAATCATTCATTTTTTTCTAATGTCTTGTTTACGGACGAAGCAACATTTACTAATCATGGCTCAATTAATCTACGGAACGCCCATTATTGGTCTGTGGATAATCCGCACTGGCTACGAGAAATTGATCATCAAAGACAATGGAGCGTAAACGTGTGGTGTGGTATTTTGAACGACAAAGTAATTGGACCATATTTCGTTAACGGAATGATGACGGGACAGAAATACGCTCAATTTTTGCAAGAAGATCTGCCAATTTTGTTAGAAGATGTCCCTTTACAAAATCGCTACGATATGTGGTACCAACATGACGGTTGTCCTGCTCATTATGCACGAGTAGCAAGAGAAACGTTGGATTCTCGATATCCAAACCGATGGATTGGACGAGGCGGAACAGTTTCATGGCCAGCACGTTCGCCTGATTTAAATCCACTGGATTTCTTTTTATGGGGTCTGCTAAAAGAGACCGTGTACACGGATGCTCCAACAACAGTTGAAGATATGCGTCAGCGTATCATCACAGCATGATCTAATATCACGTCGAATACACTTATCAGAGTTCAACATTCCTTCAGAGCTCGTTTACAACAATGTATCGACGCAGACGGCCATCATTTCGAACATTTATAAAATACAGGTATTCTGCTTCCATATTTTAGTTTTATATGTTTTTTCTGTCCTTGACCTTGAATGACCTTGGACTAATTATAGTCACTGAATTCCTAATGAAAGGGACTATCATTGTAGGTGTTTAAAAAAGGGTAGTTCCATTTAAAAAAGTCAAGGTGACCTTGATATCTCCAAAAAAATGACATAAAAACAAAATTTTTTTGCATCGTGTCAGCCCCATTGTACCATTCAACTTTGTCCTTACCATATTTTACGTATCTTTAGAAACAACAAAGATATTTGAGGTGCTAACGTTAATATACTTGAATATACTAGAATATAGCAGAATAGCCTACGTGGTACCAGAATATAATTGAATATATCAGAAAATGGCAGAATACACTAGATTATACCACAATATATGTGAATAAACTAGAATATAGCAGAATACGCTAGAATAAACTAGAATATAGCAGAATACGCTAGAATATACCAGAATATGCTTGAATATACTAGAATATAGCAGAACAGCCTCGGATATACCATAATATAATTGAATCTACTAGAATATAGCAGTATACACTGGAATATACAAGAATATACTTGAATATACTGGAATATAGCAGAATAGCCTAGGATATATCAGAATATAATTGAATATACTAGAATATAGCAGAATACACTCGAATATAATAGAACATACTTGAATATACTAGAATATAGCAGAATACACTAGAATATACCAGAATATACTTGAATGCACTAGTTTATAGCAAGTTAGCCTAGGATATTCCAGCATACACTTGAATATACTAAAATGTAACCGAATACACTAGAATATACCAGCATATACTTGAATATACTAGAATATAGCAGGATACACTAGAATATACTAGAATATACTTGAATATACTAGAATATAGCAGAACAGCCTAGGATATATCAGAATATAATTGAATATACTAGAATATAGCAGAATACACTCGCATATAATAGAACATACTTGAATATACTAGTATATAGGAGAATAGCCTAGGATATACCAGAATATACTTGAACATACTAGAATATAGCAGAATACACTAGAATATACCAGAATATACTTGAATGCACTAGTTTAAAGCAAGATAGTCTAGGATATTCCAACATACACTTAAATATACTAAAATGTAACCGAATACACTAGAATATACCAGCATATACTTGAATATACTAGAATATAGCAGGATACACTAGAATATACTAGAATATACTTGAATATACTAGAATATAGCAGAACAGCCTCGGATATACCAGAATATAATTGAATCTACTAGAATATAGCAGTATACACTGGAATATACCAGAATATACTTGAATATAAAATAATATAGCAGAATACACTAGAATATACTAGAATATACTTGAATATACTAGAATATAGCAAAATACACTAGAATATAGGAAAATACACTAGAATATACTAGAATATACTTGAATGTACTAGTTTATAGCAGAATAGCCTTGAATATTCCTGCATACACTTGAATATACTAAAATGTAACCGAATACACTAGAATATACCAGATTATACTTGAATATACTAGAGTACAGCAGAATACACTAGAATATACCAGATTATACTTGAATATATTAGAATATAGCAGAATACACTAGAATATACCAGAATATACTTGAATATACTAGAATATAGCAGATATTCACTAGAATATACCAGATTATACTTGAATATATTAGAGTATAGCAGAATACACTAGAATATACCAGCATATACTTGAATCTACTAGAATATAGCAGTATACACTGGAATATACCAGAATATACTTGAATATAAAATAATATAGCAGAATACACTAGAATATACTAGAATATACTTGAATATACTAGAATATAGCAAAATACACTAGAATATAGGAAAATACACTAGAATATACTAGAATATACTTGAATGTACTAGTTTATAGCAGAATAGCCTTGAATATTCCTGCATACACTTGAATATACTAAAATGTAACCGAATACACTAGAATATACCAGATTATACTTGAATATACTAGAGTACAGCAGAATACACTAGAATATACCAGATTATACTTGAATATATTAGAATATAGCAGAATACACTAGAATATACCAGAATATACTTGAATATACTAGAATATAGCAGATATTCACTAGAATATACCAGATTATACTTGAATATATTAGAGTATAGCAGAATACACTAGAATATACCAGCATATACTTGAATCTACTAGAATATAGCAGTATACACTGGAATATACCAGCAGATTCTTGAATATACTAGAATATAGCAGATATTCACTAGAATATACCAGATTATACTTGAATATATTAGAGTATAGCAGAATACACTAGAATATACCAGCATATACTTGAATCTACTAGAATATAGCAGTATACACTGGAATATACCAGCAGATTCTTGAATATACTAGAATATAGCAGGATACACTAGAATATACTAGAATATACTTGAATATACTAGAATATAGCAGAACAGCCTCGGATATACCAGAATATAATTGAATCTACTAGAATATAGCAGTATACACTGGAATATACCAGAATATACTTGAATATACTAGAATATAGCAGAATACACTAGAATATACCAGAATATACTTGAATATACTAGAATATACTTGAATGTACTAGTTTATAGCAGAATAGCCTAGAATATTCCTGCATACACTTAAATATACTCAAATGTAACCGAATACACTAGAATATAACAGATTATACTTGAATATACTAGTATATAGCAGAATAGCCTAGGATATACCAGAATATACTTGAATATACTAGAATATACCAGAATACACTATAATATACCAGATTATACTTGAATATACTATAATATAGCAGAATACAATAGAATATACTAGAATTTACTTGAATATACTAGAATATAGCAGAATACACAAGAATATACCAGAATATACAGGTACATAGCCGAATAGCCTAGGATATACCAGAATATACTTGAATATACTAGAATATACCAGAATACACTATAATATACCAGATTATACTTGAATATACTAGAATATAGCAGAATACACTAGAATATACCAGAATATACTGTAGGATCTCGGGAAAAACGAGGGCACCGCCGCCGGGAATCGAACCCACGGCCTCACTGGTGGTAGCCGATCGACTAACGCGCTCACCCACGGAACCCTCCCGTTCTTCCCGATCTCCTACATACTTTTTGGTCTGGGGGTCCTGATCCCACACTCGGCCATCCTGCAACGACATTCGCCCTCGAATGTCCGTCACAGCGTCGTCTCATCGTCTTTTTTGTGCTGTGGCCATACACAGAGCCACCAAACACAACTCGTCGTAACAACTTAGAAACTCACAGCGCCACCTCGTGCGGCGATCGGTGTTCCCCCAATCCCGGCTGAGCCCCGGTAGGAACAGGATTTTTATAGGTAAAAAGTATCTGCCCTTTATTTATAGAAATGTCGAAAGATTACAAGAATATCGCGTGAGAAGAACAATAAAACATATCCGTATTCGTGGTCCTTTAAACATAAGCCGTAAATCGTAATCGTAATCGTTAATCGCGTTCTCGTGATCCTACCGTTGATCGCGTTTTCGTCAAACTGTCGTTTATCGCGTATCCGTGGTTCCGACCGTATCGTCGCGTTTTTTCAAAAGACGTCCGGCATTCGACGATCGGGTGCGCGACGCTTGTTTTTGACGCGAGGGCAACGACCCGGTCAGCTGATGGCCTTCACAGCTGATGCGATCATTCCCACACTCGGCCGTCCTGCATCGATATCTGCCCTCAGATGTCTTCCTCCTCTTCCGCTCTCGTCGTCACCAGGTGATGGTTACTTCGCCTAACGCGTGTCATCTCGCGCGGTCCCTGGTACTCCCCAACCACTTTCCACCCTGGTCCGGCCTGGGTGCGTTGCACGGAGGCTAGGTCCCCCTCGTGGTGCACGGTGGCCCTTTTCCATCGCCGGTCGTCCTGCCGATTGGCCTCGTGTCGTTCGGAAGAGGGGAGCCTTCTTGGCCGCTGATGAACCGACTCGTTATCGTTTATAGCGATCCGCGTCGTGTCTCCGACCTTCCGAATCGCGTTTGGCCTGTAATCATGGTCAGGCGTTTCGTTCTCGTCGCGTATTTTCGTGTTATCGACGTGGGAAACGTCCATCGTGTCGCGTGGAGGTTCGTGTCGTATGTGCAAGACTTCGGGGACGCTGGCCGGTGACCGTGACACCAACGTCATCACGCCGTTTTTCACCGACCACTCCGCGGTGCCGATGAAATCGAAGCCGAGCAACACGCCGTATTCCAGGACCGTGTTCTTCACGACGTGCAGTGTTGCCTCACGTATTTCCCCATCGACAATTATTTCTGCTCCGAATTTCCCCAACGTGCCGCAGCGTTCCGCGCCTATCCCGCGTAGGTACAGTTCTTCGCGTGTTAACGTGGGTGCCCCAACTTCGCGGTATATATCCTCGCGGATCAGCGACACGTTGCTCCCGGTGTCGAGCACGGCGACCGCGGCGCGTCCGTTGACGCGAATGTCTTTGCGACATTTACTCCCGGTGGAAGCCGCGACGGCGAGGACGTCTTTCACAGGCGGTTTCTTAGGGCATTCGCGCGAGATGTGGCCGTAATCGTTACAATTGAAGCATTTACGACCTCGGTTTTGGGCGGGGCAGCTCGCTGCGGGGTGTCCTCGATCGCCGCAGTTGGTGCATCGCCCCGGCGTGGCGCTCGCTGTGTTGGTGGGCCGGGGTGTTGGCGTTACAGTTGCCCTCTTGGGCGGTGCGTTCGTAGCCGTCGTCCGGATCGCGATCTTCCCGAATGCCTCCAGTAGATCCGTCTTCGTCCGGAACCGCTGCAGCCGGGCCTGGTCTTGGAGAACGGGATCGGGTATCCCGTCTATGACGCAGTCGATCAGCTCCTCCTCCTCTATGGACACGCGGATTGCCAGGATCACCTTCTGGTGGAGGTAATCGGCGAAGGACTCTCCTCGTTGCCACGTCCTTCCCTCGAAGAGTCGCCTTGCCTGCAGCCGGTTGGGCCTGGAGTAGAACATAGAGCCCATCTGCTCCAGCAGCATGTCAATCGGCATCCCCATGTGTTCCGGTCTGGAGTGGAACCAGTCCAGTACCTTTCCCCGGAGCCTGGAAACTATCAGGATGCGGCACGCGTCGTCTCGCATCCCGTAGGTGTCGCGCAGCAACCGGAGTTGCCTCGTCCACGTCTCGAAGGTGCCTTCCGTCGCGTCAAAGTAGCTGAGCAAATCCGCGATGGCCGTGATGCCCATGCGGAGGGGCTCCGTTACCGTGCCTGCTGCCGTGGACTGCTGTTCGCTGCAGCCCTGCGTTTGCCGTAGAAATTCCAGCTCGCGTCTGGCCAGCTCGGCTTCCCTGACAGCCATCTCCTTCTCCCTTTCCAACAGCCCGAGCCGAAGCTGCAGGAGTTGCATTTCGGTGGCTGGCGTATGCACATCGGGCGTCGGCGTAGATTTGCTGTCTCCGGTGCCCGACGGGTCGCACGGCCCGAAGACGTCGTCCTCTCCAATTCCGTGCTCCAGAAGCCTTGCCACTAGCTCGTTCTTCGTACCGCTCGTGGACAGCACGCGCCTCCTCAGGATCTCCTTCAGTTGTACCGTGGTGAGGCCTTGTAGCGTTCGGTCGTCCATCTCGTCTCGAACTGGCACACACTCGCGACTCTAATCCCGATACCGTTTCGCGATCTACTGTACTTTCCGACACTTATTCACCGGTCGCTGATTATCCCGGACGAGCCCCCAATTGTAGGATCTCGGGAAAAACGAGGGCACCGCCGCCGGGAATCGAACCCACGGCCTCACTGGTGGTAGCCGATCGACTAACGCGCTCACCCACGGAACCCTCCCGTTCTTCCCGATCTCCTACATACTTTTTGGTCTGGGGGTCCTGATCCCACAATACTTGAATATACTAGAATATAGCAAAATACACTAGAATATACTGGAATATACTTGAATGTACTAGTTTAAAGCAGAATAGCCTAGGATATTCCAGCATACAATTCATTATACTAAAATGTAACCGAATACACTAGAATATACTAGATTATACTTGAATATATTAGAATATAGCAGAATACACTAGAATATACCAGATTATACTTGAATATATTAGAATATAGCAGAATACACTAGACTATACTAGAATATACTTGAATATATTAGAATATAGCAGAATAGCCTAGGATATACCAGAATATACTTAAATATACTAAAATATTAGAGAATACACTGGAATATACCAGCATATACTTGAATATACTAGAATATAGCAGGATACACTAGAATATACTTCAATATACTAGTATACTGCCGAATACTCTAGGATATACCAGAATATAATTGAATCTACTAGAATATAGGAGTATACACTGGAATATACCAGCAGATTCTTGAATATACTAGAATATAGCAGAATACACTAGAATATACCAGAATATACTTGAATATATTAGAATATAGCAGAATACACTAGACTATACTAGAATATACTTGAATATACAGGTATATAGTCGAATAGCCTAGGATATACCAGAATATACTTGAATATATTAGAATATAGCAGAATACACTAGAATATACCAGAATATAATTGAATGCACTAGTTTATAGCAAGATAGTCTAGGATATTCCAACATACACTTAAATATACTAAAATGTAACCGAATACACTAGAATATACCAGCATATACTTGAATATACTAGAATATAGCAGGATACACTAGAATATACTAGAATATACTTGAATATACTAGAATATAGCAGAACAGCCTCGGATATACCAGAATATAATTGAATCTACTAGAATATAGCAAAATACACTAGAATATACCAGAATATACTTGAATATATTAGAATATAGCAGAATACACTAGACTATACTAGAATATACTTGAATATACAGGTATATAGTCGAATAGCCTAGAATATACCAGAATATACTTGAATATACTAGAATATAGCAGAATACACTAGAATATACCAGATTATACTTGAATATATTAGAATATAGCAGAATACACTAGAATATACCAGATTATACTTGAATATGTTAGAATATAGCAGAATACACTAGACTATACTAGAATATACTTGAATATACAGGTATATATTCGAATAGCCTAGGATATACCAGAATATACTTGAATATACTAGAACATAGCAGAATAGCCTACGATGTACCAGAATATAATTGAATATATCAGAAAATGGCAGAATACACTAGATTATACCACAATATACGTGAATAAACTAGAATATAGCAGAATACGCTAGAATAAACTAGAATATAGCAGAATACGCTAGAATATACCAGAATATACTTGAATATACTAGAATATAGCAGAACAGCCTCGGATATACCAGAATATAATTGAATCTACTAGAATATAGCAGTATACACTGGAATACACCAGCAGATTCTTGAATATACTAGAATATAGCAGAATACACTAGAATATACCAGAATATACTTGAATATACTAGAATATAGCAGAATACACTAGAATATACTAGAATATACTTGAATATACTAGAACATAGCAGAATCCACTAGAATATACCAGATTATACTTGAATATATTAGAATATAGCAGAATACACTAGAATATACCAGATTATACTTGCATATATTAGAATATAGCAGAATACACTAGAATATACCAGATTATACTTGAATATATTAGAATATAGCAGAATACACTAGACTATACTAGAATATACTTGAATATACACGTATATATTCGAATAGCCTAGGATATACCAGAATATACTTGAATATACTAGAACATAGCAGAATAGCCTACGATGTACCAGAATATAATTGAATATATCAGAAAATGGCAGAATACACTAGATTATACCACAATATACGTGAATAAACTAGAATATAGCAGAATACGCTAGAATAAACTAGAATATAGCAGAATACGCTAGAATATACCAGAATATACTTGAATATACTAGAATATAGCAGAACAGCCTCGGATATACCAGAATATAATTGAATCTACTAGAATATAGCAGTATACACTGGAATATACCAGCAGATTCTTGAATATACTAGAATATAGCAGAATACACTAGAATATACCAGAATATACTTGAATATACTAGAATATAGCAGAATACACTAGAATATACTAGAATATACTTGAATATACTAGAACATAGCAGAATCCACTAGAATATACCAGAATATACTTGAATATACTAGAATATAGCAGAATACACTAGAATATACCAGAATATACTTGAATATACTAAAATGTCACCGAATACACTAGAATATAACAGATTATACTTGAATATACTAGAATATAGCAGAATACACTAGAATATAGTAGAATATACTAGAATATACAGGTATATAGCCGAATAGCACAGGATATACCAGAATATACTTGAATATACTAGAATATAGCAAAATACACTAGAATATACCAGATTATACTTGAATATATTAGAATATAGCAGAATACACTAGACTATACTAGAATATACTTGAATATACAGGTATATAGTCGAATAGCCTAGGATATACCAGAATATACTTGAATATACTAGAATATAGCAGAATAGCCTACGATGTACCCGAATATAATTGAATATATCAGAAAATGGCAGAATACAATAGATTATACCACGATATACGTGAATAAACTAGAATATAGCAGAATACGCTAGAATAAACTAGAATATAGCAGAATACGCTAGAATATACCAGAATATGCTTGAATATACTAGAATATAGCAGAATAGCCTAGGATATATCAGAATATAATTGAATATACTAGAATACAGCAGAATACACTCGAATATACTAGAACATACTTGAATATACTAGTACATAGCAGAATAGCCTAGGATATACCAGAATATACTTGAACATACTAGAATATAGCAGAATACACTAGAATATACCAGAATATACTTGAATGCACTAGTTTATAGCAAGATAGTCTAGGATATTCCAACATACACTTGAATATACTAAAATGTCACCGAATACACTAGAATATACCAGCATATACTTGAATATACTAGAATATAGCAGGATACACTAGAATATACTAGAATATACTTGAATATACTAGAGTATAGCAGAACAGCCTCGGATATACCAGAATATAATTGAATCTACTAGAATATAGCAGTATACACTGGAATATACCAGAATATACTTGAATATAAAATAATATAGCAGAATACACTAGAATATACTAGAATATACTTGAATATACTAGAATATAGCAGAACAGCCTCGGATATACCAGAATATAATTGAATCTACTAGAATATAGCAGTATACACTGGAATATACCAGAATATACTTGAATATAAAATAATATAGCAGAATACACTAGAATATACTAGAATATACTTGAATATACTAGAATATAGCAAAATACACTAGAATATAGGAAAATAAACTAGAATATACTAGAATATACTTGAATGTACTAGTTTATAGCAGAATAGCCTTGAATATTCCTGCATACACTTGAATATACTAAAATGTAACCGAATACACTAGAATATACCAGATTATTCTTGAATATACTAGAGTACAGCAGAATACACTAGAATATACCAGCATATACTTGAATCTACTACAATATAGCAGAATACACTAGAATATACCAGAATATACTAAAATGTAACCGAATACACTAGAATATACCAGCATATACTTGAATATACTAGAATATAGCAGGATACACTAGAATATACTAGAATATACTTGAATATACTAGAATATAGCAGAACAGCCTCGGATATACCAGAATATAATTGAATCTACTAGAATATAGCAGTATACACTGGAATATACCAGAATATACTTGAATATAAAATAATATAGCAGAATACACTAGAATATACTAGAATATACTTGAATATACTTGAATATACTAGAATATAGCAGAACAGCCTCGGATATACCAGAATATAATTGAATCTACTAGAATATAGCAGTATACACTGGAATATACCAGAATATACTTGAATATACAATAATATAGCAGAATACACTAGAATATACTAGAATATACTTGAATATACTAGAATATAGCAAAATACACTAGAATATACTAGAATATACTTGAATGTACTAGTTTATAGCAGAATAGCCTAGAATATTCCTGCATACACTTGAATATACTAAAATGTAACCGAATACACTAGAATATAACAGATTATACTTGAATATACTAGAGTACAGCAGAATACACTAGAATATACCAGCATATACTTGAATCTACTACAATATAGCAGAATACACTAGAATATACCAGAATATACTAAAATGTAACCGAATACACTAGAATATACCAGCATATACTTGAATATACTAGAATATAGCAGGATACACTAGAATATACTAGAATATACTTGAATATACTAGAATATAGCAGAACAGCCTCGGATATACCAGAATATAATTGAATCTACTAGAATATAGCAGTATACACTGGAATATACCAGAATATACTTGAATATAAAATAATATAGCAGAATACACTAGAATATACTAGAATATACTTGAATATACTTGAATATACTAGAATATAGCAGAACAGCCTCGGATATACCAGAATATAATTGAATCTACTAGAATATAGCAGTATACACTGGAATATACCAGAATATACTTGAATATAAAATAATATAGCAGAATACACTAGAATATACTAGAATATACTTGAATATACTAGAATATAGCAAAATACACTAGAATATACTAGAATATACTTGAATGTACTAGTTTATAGCAGAATAGCCTAGAATATTCCTGCATACACTTGAATATACTAAAATGTAACCGAATACACTAGAATATAACAGATTATACTTGAATATACTAGAGTACAGCAGAATACACTAGAATATACCAGATTATACTTGAATATATTAGAATATAGCAGAATACACTAGAATATACCAGAATATACTGGAATATGCTAGAATATAGCAGATATATACTAGAATATACCAGATTATACTTGAATATATTAGAATATAGCAGAATACACTAGAATATACCAGAATATACTTGAATATACGAGAATATAGCAAATATACACTAGAATATACCAGATTATACTTGAATATATGAGAATATAGCAGAATACACTAGAATATACCAGAATATACTTGAATATACTAGAATATAGCAGATATACACTAGAATATACCAGATTATACTTGAATATATTAGAATATAGCAGAATACACTAGAATATACCAGATTATACTTGAATATATTAGAATATAGCAGAATAGCCTAGGATATACCAGAATATACTTAAATATACTAAAATATAACAGAATACACTGGAATATACCAGCATATACTTGAATATACTAGAATATAGCAGGATACACTAGAATATACTTGAATATACTAGTATACAGCCTAATAGCCTAGGATATACCAGAATATAATTGAATCTACTAGAATATAGGAGTATACACTGGAATATACCAGCAGATTCTTGAATATACTAGAATATAGCAGAATACACTAGAATATACCAGAATATACTTGAATATACTAGAATATAGCAGAATACACTAGAATATACTAGAATATACTTGAATATACTAGAATATAGGAAAATACAATAGAATATACTAGAATATACTTGAATGTACTAGTTTATAGCAGAATAGCCTTGAATATTCCTGCATACACTTGAATATACTAAAATGTAACCGAATACACTAGAATATACCAGATTATACTTGAATATATTAGAATATAGCAGAATACACTTGAATATACCAGAATATACTTGAATATACTAGAATATAGCAGATATACACTAGAATATACCAGATTATACTTGAATATATTAGAATATAGCAGAATACACTAGACTATACTAGAATATACTTGAATATACAGGTATATAGTCGAATAGCCTAGGATATACCCGAATATACTTGAATATACTAGAATATAGCAGAATAGCCTACGATGTACCAGAATGTAATTGAATATATCAGAAAATGGCAGAATACACTAGATTATACCACAATATACGTGAATAAACTAGAATATAGCAGAATACGCTAGAACAAACTAGAATATAGCAGAATACGCTAGAATATACCAGACTATGCTTGAATATACTAGAATATAGCAGAATAGCCTAGGATATATCAGAATATAATTGAATATACTAGAATATAGCAGAATACGCTAGAATATACCAGACTATGCTTGAATATACTAGAATATAGCAGAATAGCCTAGGATATATCAGAATATAATTGAATATACTATAATATAAAGCAGAATACTCTCGAATATACTAGAACATACTTGAATATACTAGTATATAGCAGAATAGCCTAGGATATACCAGAATATATTTGAACATACTAGAATATAGCAGAATACACTGGAATATACCAGAATATACTTGAATATAAAATAATATAGCAGAATACACTAGAATATACTAGAATATACTTGAATATACTAGAATATAGCAAAATACACTAGAATATACTAGAATATACTTGAATGTACTAGTTTATAGCAGAATAGCCTTGAATATTCCTGCATACACTTGAATATACTAAAATGTAACCGAATACACTAGAATATACCAGATGTTGCTAATTATAGGCAGGTCACTTTCCCGAGTCACCGTATATCGTTTCCCCTTTCGCAAGCTCAGGTAGCAGCAACCATCCTGAGCCGTCTGGGGTACATATGGTTTCCCATATGTTAACCGTACTCCTTTCATGATCCAAGGTGATCACTGAGTGACGGTCCGACTCAGGTATCGCCAACTATTGTGAGCCGCCTACCGCACATACAGTTTCCCATATGGCAACCGTACTCCTTTTGTGACCCAAGGTGGTCACTGAGTGACGGTCCGGCTCACTATTGTTGACGGTGTATTATTCTACCTGTTTGGGCTCAGGTAATAGTTCCCCTTCATGGGTCGCTCACTACACATTAGGTTCCTAAATGTCGACCATACTCCTTTTATGACCCAAGGTGATCACTGAGTGATGGTCCGACCCACGATCTCTTGGAACTCTTTCATACCTGACGATATTGACGGAAGTCGGTGACTACTCACAGAAGCGACCATTCCATTTGCCTTCTACTAGCACGACTCTCTCGTTTTCTCGTGGTTTCTTCTATTTAATCTACCCCTACCCCTGCATATTTGTCGCGGGGTTCCACACTAACAGAGTATACTTTCCATCTTCCAATTAACTCTCAACTCGAACATAGAAATTAACTTATATAAGAATTAACATAGAACATAATAATTAACTCAGTCCTTAACACTCTCCCCCTCTGCTGCGGGGGCTTTTTCCTCCGTAGCACTAACATTTAACACAGGTAACACTATTAGTTTTACTACAGGTCTTCTCAACGTCCCATGTTGAGTCTTCACTTCCGCTACTCGAATTCTTCCGTCGGCTCCTGGATACACTGCTTTGATGATTCCTTTTAGCCACATATTCCGTGGCATTAGATGGTCTGCGATAATAACTATGCTTCCGGTTTTTATCGATTTCGTGTCATGCGTCCATCGCCTACGTGGCTGCAGTGTGGGTAGATATTCTCGTACCCACCGGTTCCAGAAGTGGTCTGCTAACCTCTGAGCTACTCTCCATTGTTTTCTGCTATATAGTTCGATGTCATCGGGTACATTTGGCAATGGGTCAGCTGACGAGGTTCCTATTAGAAAGTGGTACGGTGTGATGGCTTCAGGATCCCTAGGATCTACCGATACGTGTGTCAGCGGACGTGAGTTTACTGTCCGTTCCGCCTCTAGCAGCACTGTTTGCAACGTCTCTTCTTTAGGTGACCTTTCCTTTAAGGTTACCTTCAAAGCCGTTTTTACGCTTCTCACAAGCCGTTCCCAGCTTCCACCCATGTGGGGTGAGGCAGGTGGAATAAACTTCCATATCATTCGGTGACTACTAGCGAATTCCGTTTGTTTTTGTTGGTCGAGATCCTGTATTAGTTGCTTAATCTCTCGGTCCGCACCTTTCAGATTCGTGGCGTTATCTGAGTACAGTTGGGAAGGGAAACCCCGTCGCGCTCCCATTCGTCTCAGAGCCATAATCGTTGAATCTGTAGTCAGGGAGTTAACTAATTCTAGATGGATGGCTCGTGTTGTCAAGCATGTGAATAAGACGCCCCATCTTTTCTCATGACGTCTTCCAACTGTGACGGTCAATGGTCCAAAGTAGTCCATTCCGCAGTGAGTGAAAGGACGTTGGTGATGTCCTAATCTAGCCAATGGTAAATCACTCATTCTTGGAGGATTTGACTTCGCTCTTCGGATGCGACACGTTACGCACTGATGCGCTACCCACCTAATTGTAGGTCTGAGTTTCAATATCCAGTACCTTTGCCTGAGCTCATTTAATACAGTTTCGGTGCTGCCATGTCCCGCTGATTCGTGATACTGACGTACCAACAATCTGGTATATGGATGTTTCCCGTCTAAGAGGACCGGTCTTTTCATTTGTTCGGCAATTCCAGCTATGTTGCTAACCCGGCCTTTTAATCTTAATATTTGTTGGTCATCCATCGCGGGTGAAAATTGTATGAGTCGGCTGTCAGCGGGTAATGGTCGTCGTTGTTCTATTGATCTGATTTCATTTCCAAAGCTTTCTTCTTGCGCTTGCCTAATCCATAATTTTTCAGATCGTTGCATTATGTCTTCTGTTAATTCTACGCCTCTTTTCTTCTTGCACCGTTCAACGAATATAAGTATTCTTGCCGTAGTTCGTATCAAACGCAACCACGATGAAAACCTTTGGATGTCGAGCAGCACCGGGTTTGTTGTTCTTCCGATTGCTGCCACTGTTCGACACTCTTCTTCTGTCGCCTGTTCTTTGCTTTTCCCCGCTCGTGATCTTGGCCAACTGTTTTCAGCGTCTGTTAAGAAATCCGGTCCATGGAACCAGTTGGATTCAGTTAGGATTGCAACAGGTCTATTCCGGGTTGCGTGATCAGCTGGGTTTTGTTTCCCGGAAATCCATCTCCACTCGGTTGTAGTCGTGAGTTCGTCGATCTCAGCTAACCGATTAGAAACGAACGTTTTGAACGATCTTGGATCCGCTTGAATCCACGACAATACCGTGTTTGAGTCTGTCCAAAAAATACGGCGTGATATTTTTAACTCGTGCTCCGTTTCGATTGTCCGTCCTAGACGACTCGCTAGTAATGCAGCTTGCAACTCCAGGCGAGGAATTGACGTAGGTTTTAATGGAGTTACTCTGCTTTTAGAGCAGATAAACGCTACGGTGGATCGCCCGTTGCTATACGTAAATTTCCAATAGGCAACTGCCGCGTAGGCTAACTCGCTTGCATCACAAAATACATGTAGCTCTGTGGTGGTTACATGGCATCGAGCCACGTAGCATCGTGGTATCGTTAGTTCACCTAGTGATTGTAGCTCGGATGTCCACTCCTTCCACTTGCCCATCTCAGCTATCCTTAGATTCTCGTCCCAAGTTATGCCGCTACGCCATACGTTTTGCAGCAGTATCTTGCTCTTAATTGTAAAGGGGGCCAGAAATCCAAGCGGGTCGAATATCGACATGATTGTTCGTACCATCTCCCTTTTAGTAATTCCTTTTTCTTGTAGTGGTAAGCTCACCGCATTTTGCTTTTTATTTGTATTAAAACTGAACGTGTCTGACATCGCATCCCAGTAGAGACCTAGTGTCTTGGATGCTCGTCTTTCCTTCGCTGTTAATTGAACAGTTCCTGAAGTCACATTTCCTCCGGACATTTCTTTCATAACAGCGTCACTATTACTTGTCCAGCCGCACATTTGAAAGCCACCCCGCCGATGTATCTCTGTTACCTCTCTAATTAGTCGTTTGGCCTCATCTTCCGTGTCCACACTGTCTAAATAATCGTCTACATAATGTTTATATTTGATGGCATTTACCGCTTCAGGATATAAAGTTGCAAACTCGTCAGCGTTGCGATTCTTCACATATTGGGCTGACGATGGAGATGATATGGCTCCAAAAATCATCGATGACATGCGGTATACGTCTGGCTTCTGGTTCCGTTCGGTTTCCCGCCATAGGAATCGTTGTACGTCGCGATCTTCTTCTCGTATCTTTATTTGAAGAAACATCTCTTTAATATCTGCGACGAACGCTATCTTTCTTTGACGAAAGCGCATTAAAACTCCGAGTAACGAATTCAACAAGACCGGTCCTGGTAAGAGCACGTCATTGAGGCTAGTGCCATGACATTTCGCTGCTGCATCGAAGACAATACGCAGTTTATTCGGCTTGTCCACATGCTTTACTCCAAAGTGCGGCAAATACCACACTGGAGATCCTGTTTCAATTTGCTGCGCAGTTAATTTTTCTGCGTATCCCTTTTTGATCAAATCTTCTATTTGTCTGGTATATGCGTTTGCTAATTCTGGTTCTTTGTCCATCCTTCTTTCCAAATTTTTTAACCGCTCAAGAGCATACGAGTAGTTATTCGGTAGATCCACCTTTTCTGTATGCCAGAGCAATCCAGTTTCCCATCTCCCTAGCTTTCTTTTAGTCGTGGTATTTTGAAGGTGCTGCGCTCTTTCTTCTTGCCGGTTCGTGCGAAGTATGTTGGAAATTCCAATGGATTCTAATTCAAAATATTCTTGGATCACTTCGTTTAAACTTTTGGCGTGGTCAGTTTCTGGCTTTGAGTGTTCTGTCAACCCAAAGGCCTTTGTTAAACGATTTGTAAACTCATGGTCCGTCATTGTGTAGCCGTGAACCACCCAACCGAGTTCGGTGAGTGATGCGACCGGTAAATTCCGACCTCCGACTCGCAACTCTTTTGGAATGCATAAATACCAGTTGTCTTGACCCAGTAAAATCGTAGGTTTTGCATTCACATAATAAGAAATAGGTAAATCTTTAAGGTGTTCGTGTTTGTTTGTATCGCTTCTCCGCAATGTTTGATGGGGTAGCTTCAGCTTTGCTACGGTTTGGACATTTCGCACTAAGTGTTTCTGTACTCTTCTTATGTCTGAGATCTCCAAAGAAACTCGTTGGCTTCGTCCTTCCGTTGTCATCATTCCACCAACCCCAAGTATATCCAGTTTGCTCGCGGGTCCGTTTGTACCTATTTCCCTGGCAATCTGTTTGTCGATTAGGGAAATTGTTGATCCTTCGTCCAGGAAGGCATACGTTTTCGCTTGACCCGCCGGACCACTTAGTATTACCGGAACAATTTTCAGAAACACTTGGCTCTGCCCTTTCTGTCAGTCTTCCTTCCGCGCGTAGACTGTTGTTTCTGTGATGACGTCCGTCCCACCCTCACTATTTGCTGTAGTCATTGTGTTGGGGTTTACCATTTTCTTATGCAACAGTCTGTGGTGTGACTTGTTGCAATTTCCAATACCGCACTTTTCTGCTTGACACTGCAGCCGGCGATGGTCCTTCTTCAAACAGCGGAAACACAAATTGTGTCTCTTTGCCCATCTCCATCTCTGATCCACATTTGCTGTTTGGAATTTCTCACAATCCACTGGACGGTGTTCTCTGTGATTACAGAAACTACATTTAAGCCCACTATATTTGCTTCTTGGTTGTTTGTCATTGCTGTCTTTCCCTTTCGCTGCTGCATACACCCGTCTTGTTCTTTCTCTCCTTTCATTTGTTCCTCGTCCCTTCCCCCGAGAATCATCTTTTCGAGCGTTCCCTGAGGTTACAGTGACACCACTAGTCCCTGCCTTGCACGCCATTTCTGCCTCCATCGTTAGGAATGTCGATAGACCGACGAGTCTCGGTTCATCGGTCGGTCTCATATTCGCAAACCGATTATAATTATATATCATCGCAGATGACATTTTTTGGATAATATTGTTAATTAATTCCGGACTATGCAAATAACCCAGATGATTTACGCTTTGCATGCTCACTACACAGTTTCGCACTTTTGCTGCCAACGTTGGAAGATCCATACCCCTTGTGCCTATTCTTGGCAGTCGTTTCATTTCTTCCACGACTTTTCCCAATATGACATCGACATTACCGAAACGCAACTCTAACGATGCCATAATATCTTCTGCACTTCCAGATGTCAACAACAATGAATCCACTGTCTCTTTTGCTTCTCCGCGTAAACATTCACATAAACGTAGCACGTTTTCTTTATCGGTGAAGCCATTTAGTTCGGTGGTGATATCGAAAGCCCTTTTAAACGGTATCCATTCCGTGGATTTCCCTCGAATATAGGCAGTTTTCGAGCAGACGTGAGTCTTGTCATTAGGTTTGTTGGTGACGTTTTTGCGTGTGGCTTTAGCGTGGCAATCACGTCCGTTAGTACTGTTGTCAATTTATCGAGTTTATCGTTCTCCTGATCTATAGACTTTTCATTACGTTTGGCTGCCGTTGATTGTTTTTCCGAATTCCTCAGCCATTCCGTTATGTTCTGCGCTGTGGCCGAATTGTTTGCTGGTTCTGGATGTTCGTTTATGAATTCGACCTCCTCGTCGAGTTCTGCTAGTTCGGCCTCCAGTCGTTTTTGTATTAGGTCCATTTCCAAGCGAGCACCTTCTTCGAGCGCCTTCTTCATCAATTTCGTCCTAGCCTCCGCCGCTTGATATTCCAGTTTCCTTTTCCTAGCCACAATGCTTGAGGCTCCTGAGCCTGCTATACTACCACGCGAACCGGGGTGACTATCTTCTTTTTTCTCCTCACTATCCTGGGCCCGTCTTGTGCCGCTTGGTCCAGCGTCATTGTCTGGTACACCCGTTTGCACTATGTCACGATCACTACCGTGTCTCCGGCCTGAATGAATGTATCTGAATGTATTTTTCGATCAGTTACTCGATGCAATAAAATAAAAATGTAGTTATGTATCAAAAAACATGGACGACCTTGATAACTCCGAAAATATGACCTTAGGAAAAAAATATTCTTGCCAGATATTTGGTCTATTGATGATATACACATTACGCAACAAATATTTTTGCATCACAATAGCCGAAAGAGATGGTCCGTGCAAAGGAACGCCAATTTTCGAGGATCAAGGTCATGTCATTATACATATCTGAATGTATTTTTCCATCAGTTACTAGATGCAATAAAATAAAAATGTAGTTATGTATCAAAAAACATCGATGACCTTGACAACTCCGAAAAAACTGACCCTCTGAGAAAAATATTCGTGCCAAATATTTGATCCATTGACTCCATGCACATTACGTAACAAATATTTTTTGCATCGCAATAACCTGAAGAGACATTTAGGTCTTATTATTTAAACGGACCTCCCTGTATACAAACCTGGTTATAATGAAACCAGCAGCCTTTTACACAGCTTAATGGAAATTGTTGCTGCAATGTGTTCATTGCTGCAATTTCATAATCTGTCATTGTCATTCTTAAATTCTTATTAAGCATAGGAGATAATTCATTAATTTTGCGCCACAGTGTTGTATACATAGTCTTTGTTAATGTCTCACACAGTACGAAAACAGTAGCAACTCCCTTTTAAAATAAAGCTTTCATAAGTATAAATTGGAATATTGGACAAACATGGATACATATCTCTATACTAGTTGTACAAATGTAATCACTGCACAAGTGCATTAAAATAATATATTTACATAAATTGTTGTACTCACAGTATCCATATACTGAATGTGGATAATATATAACTGTGCTATAGGTGGCCGAGTAGGTAAAACCTTAAAAAATAAAATAACTATGTATATCATGATATAAATATAAATTATTCATACAATATATGTTCCATAGAAAAATACTTTGGACAAGTGTATAGTCTCCTGGAAACAACATTCTGATAAGTACATTTTGTTACGTATCAACGCATAGAGGACATGTGATCGTCAATTTCATTCTTTTAAATGGAATCACATATTTTTTGTTGCATTATTTGATGCAGTTCGCCATTTTTTAGAAAAAAGGTACTAAATCGTTTATATTGAATAACAATGGGTTTAACCGATATTTATTTTATGTAGGTCTCGAATGAAAATGGAAAATTAATCACAATTTTACTTAAAATGGTTTAGTATTTTTGCATAAAAGGCAACAAGCTTCGTGGATTGGTTCATTAAACTACATAGCAGTCCGTTTAAAAAATGTATGTCACTTTAATATAAGGTCCACACATTCATCAATAAAGAAACCGAGTAATATACCAGATTGCAGCTTCTTGGAATCACTCCCTTCTTGTCTAAATTACTTTTTTTTATACAAAAGCATATAGTATATGTGTATGGTGCATTTATATGAGAAGCATTGGTTTTTCAATATTGTAAAACGTTTGATGTAGTAGAGACAAATTCAACAAAGACATGTTTATAGAAAAATGCATTATCAACATTTCTCATAAAAGCGAATTGAGCAGAGAGCAATAAATTAATTGTAATTAACTGTAATTTATAATCTAAAATATATCAAAATTATGTTTTACAATGTACTAATAAAACAACATATTGACAATAAATGTTAATTTTGCTCCTACTGCTTCGAACACTATCTATTTTTACATACTTCATAAAATTAAATCACATATACCAATCTGTATGTTACTTACAGAGAAAATACCATCAGCATAAATACATTGAGAGGTATTAAGGGTCTGCAACAGCAATTCAGTGGAAAATAAAATTGCTACTTTACCATCTCCATTGCTTATCATTATTTTATAAATATTTTCCATAAAAGAAGAGGTTCTTAAATATTCGTATAAAGCAGCTAAACAAGGTGGAATGGGAGGGCAACTTTTCTGTCTCTCACGAAGAAGTGTGGCTTTCACACTATTATATGAAAGCACAGATGCAGCGTCAGGATATCTTTCATAAAAGAAAATAAATTACTTAATCCACAATTTATATACACATACATAATTTAAAGACTACATTTTACAGTGCACACTTTTTAATAAATACTAGAAACTAATACTTACTTTCTACAAACATCGTCGAATATTTGCTTTAATGGAAACGCCGTTTCTCGACAAAGCTGAAGCATTTCGTGCTTCATTTTCTCTTGATCGATCCTATGCAAAAGTTTCGAATGATTGTGATCGTGTAACAATTTAATACAACCATCACCGACGTCCATTATTGCCCCGCGACACCCCGTAGTACGGCGTGTATTACAGCGAAAAATATTTTTTGTGCGATTGTCTTTATTATACGTATAATTATTATATACGTAAATAAAGCTACCGACGGATTTTCCGGGAAGTTTTTCCATTTTTAAAACAGCACGTAACAGTGAAAGTAGCACAATATAAATGATACAAACCACTATAAGAGAATTGAATAGCAAATGAACATGTATGAAGTTACGAACAGAAGTATCTGAAACAAACGAAAGTTAACGACAAAACAAATGACTGCAGAGACCGTGTGTAAAGCTAGGATTGGTTCATTTATTTATTTATTACTTACTTCACTCATATATATTTTTTTATTCCGAAGTCTTTCACATGCACGAAAATAGAACATTTTCATCTAAATAATATACACCTAATTCTGTTTTTACACGATAGATGTTCCCGAAGAATACCTATAAAAAAATGTACACGAATTTTCTTCGGGAACGTATCTATCGTGTAAACACAGAATTAGGTATATACAATTTTGCACTAATAAAGAGTAAATGATAGTAAAGATCTATTACACGACAATTGGGCATTTACGTTCTATATTCCAAACATAAGTGAGCATATAATAACAGAAAAACGAATAAGACTTGTACATTCTGTATGTATCTTTCATGTTTTCACAGATGCAGCATACTATCAGATTTGAATACAATTAAAATCCACAATATATAAATACATATAACAAATACACATATAAATACATATAAAAAGTTTTATAGAAAAATTAGTCAGTAATCAGATCAGAATAAAATATAAATTGAAAAAACTAGTGAAAAATTTTCTATCTAGTAGAAAATTGAGATCGCTATATATGAATATATGTATTTTTTTTTAAATACTGGAGTTGTTAAGTTCAATAAGTATTAGCTCAGAAGCTATGAATTTTATTTGAAATGCCTATATACTCAAAATAGTGTGCCGTGTAGTGAAACTATAACATAATGGTGTCACAAAAGCTAGGATAAGTTGCATTTAACAACACACTTTAAAATGACATGCAACATACAGTATTCTAGAACGAGGATATATTATAGATACATTGATGGAAAATATAATGATGAAAATTTTTTTCTCAATACACAGAGGCAGAGAATTTTATTTTCAGTATCTCAATAACAGGTTCTCAAATCCTTGGTAGTCCTCAGAGAATTTTATTTGACACAGATTGCGCCTGTAAAATATAATTAAAGAAATCACAAAGTATCATGTTCATTGCATTTGAACTAACTATTTACAGATAGAATTTACTTATCTCAAATATTTTAGTCAGATTTTAGCATCCAATTGGTATATATTCGGACTCCACCATAAATGTACAGAGTATACCGCTTGAAATTAGATTGATATTCTTAAATGCCTCCAAAATTACGCATATATATATATTCATTACACCATGAAGCATTCTGTACGAATGTCGAATCTTTTCAAAAGCGGCTCTTAGACCAAATATTATTACCATTTTGTACTTAAACAATGCAAGTTAAAAGTTCAAGAAACCATAGCTTTAGAAAATAAAATTATGTAACGACGTGTGATACTATTACACTGTGACAGGAGATGTTATGCCATATTACTTATTAACTGATAGATCCGTATAGGTAAGTATAAATAATAAACTTACGAGAGCAAAAATGATAAGTATTGATAAAAATGTATTCACAAAATGCTTAACAGCAATACAGAGTACGCTAATAAATGAAATAGCGTTAGAGATAGATATATAAAATAGATATACGGATTGGCGAATCAGGAGGATGTGTAATCACTAATAAATTAAAAATTAATATCACCATGTTTTATTCTTGATTTTCGTCTCGTACTGTCTTGAAGAATCGCCCATTAAATTGTCTCCAACATGTTGCCAATATATATGTATGTCTTGGACTAGATCGGACCACCGCTTTTCTCGTAAACAGTAAGTATTCCACAAAAGTGGCGGAAGAAATACTGCAGCATATCTTAGTGGCAACATAATGACCTAAAACAATTTTTCAAGAATTAATACATGTAACTATTATTTTATGTACATAAGTAAAGTTCAATATAAAAATATAATTATTGTAACATATATAACAAATACACTGGACTAGCTCTGAAAAAAAGATAAGTAAAATGTAAAGAAATACCTGAAACATGAAAGCATCTTTTACTATTAATGTTGTAAATAACATTAAATGACTTAAGGATTTCTGAAATAAATTAGGTAATACACCTTGTACTTACAAGTTTATTAATATCAATGGTTCTATCGTGATAGGTAGTGTCAACAATCACTGTGTTTAAATCAAGAACACATAAAATATATTACAATTTAAAAATTCAATATTTTTTTGCTTATGCTTTTTCAAAGAGTTGTCGTTACATTTTAAATAAAAGACATAATTAAGGATCATTTGTCATATAAAAAAATTATTATTATTTCACTAACGTATATACACATTTGGTGAAATTATCACACCTTGTTAGAATGCTTAATCCCTTGCGGTCCACACAGTTCCATCTCATATAGTTTTAGAACTTGCTATAATATCATACAATTTAGCTTTAATCCAGATAAAATAAGTATATTAGCAATATATTTAGAACAGTGAAAACTAGAATTGCTTTCATATAATATTTAATTATGGGATTTATGTAATATGTAATTATGGTATTTATATAATATGTAATTATGGTATTATTCATGAATGGAATATGAATATGTAAAATACGCGAGCAGTTGTGCAAAAATAACATTTCTAGACTAAGTCGACGTAAATAGGACCGCAACAGGTCAATATACGCATTTTTAAGAGCAACTTAATATTCGTGTACGTATTCTTGTTTGCCAATCACTATATCATCAGTAAAAAGAAAATAAAATAAGCCACATAGTATCTGGTTTATTCCATCCGTACCTTTTTGATAGATAGAAATACTTACCTTACTTAATCTGATCAAATTCTAGCTCCCAAATTATGTATTCTCAATCCTTTTGAATCTGCTGCAACATAAATATTTTTTCAACTATTTACAGCTTCTTCATGTTCTTCACTATTTACATGCGTATATTACGATCATTTAACAAATATAGTACTTAACATAACACTTGTGACACAGATTGTACACAAAATAAATTACTTAAAACCGTAGCATTTTCTCACATTTTTATCAACTATTCATAATTTAAGCACATCTTACACAGTCACCTATAAAATTAAAATCACTGACAAATTTTGATACTTTAGACACATTCTGCATAGAAGGTATATAATCATAGACTATGTAATCACACAGCACAACACAAGATGATAAACAACAGTTTGAATTCATTCTGTGCGCAATCTATCGTGAGTACAATTTTACATGTGCGTAACTCAGCGTGTGCGTCTTAACCATGTGGGCAATCCTTGCGTGTGCGAAAACCCACTGTGTCCAATGTTACTGTGTCCAAAAAAACCGTGTGTCCAATAATACCGTGTCCAAAAGAACCGTGTGCCATGCCGTCGTGCGCAATCGTCTGTGCGCAAAAGAGCCATCCCCGCCGAACTGGGGAGGTTCCTGGACCGGCTGGGGCTTATGATAGCCCCCCATATGGCCGGTCCGGTGTTGGTCCTGAGGGACCTCAACGCGAGGTCCTCTACCTGAGGAAACCCCGGGATCAGCGCCCGAGGCGGAGTCTTAGCAGACTGAGCAGAGGGGATGGAGCTCCGGCTAATAAACCGGGGCTCCGTGCCTACGTGCGTGAGGTGGAACGGCTGGTCGATAGTGGACGTTTCGTTCCTGACCGCCGCGGCCTCTCGCCGTGTGTCCAACTGGCGGGTCTGGGATGGTAAAACGTTGTCGGACCACTGCTACGTCCTGATGGACGTTGCGGTGGCCTCGGACTCGCCGGTGAACACGCCCCTCCGACGAGGCACCCTGTCGGCGCCCAGATGGGTGCTGAAACGACTGGACGGGGACCTACTGAGGGCCGTGATTATCGGCTCTGCCTGGCCTTTGGCCAGGAAGCGCGGGGTAGAAGAGGGGGCGGCTTGGATCCGGGACACGTTGCAAATGATTTGCGATATGGCGATGCCCCGGATCCGAGCTCAGCCCCCGAGAAAGTCAGTCTACTGGTGGTCGGGGGAGCTGGCCGAATTACGCAGTTCGGCAGGCCGAGCCCGCCGCCGGTACACCCGCGCCCGTCGCCGCCATTTTCTGGGCGGCGACGCGGAGCCGAGGGTCGCCGAGCTGTACAAGGAGTACAGATCGGCGGCCGTGGCCCTCAAGCGTGCGATAGCCGCTGCTAAGGCCAAGGCCCGGGATGAGCTCCTGCTCACCCTCCGTGACGAACCATGGGGACGCCCGTACAAGGCGGTGCTTGGGAAGCTCCGCCCCTGGGCGTCACCGGTCACGGAGAGGTTAGACCCGGAACTCCTGGGGCGCGTCCTAGATACCCTCTTCCCCCTCAGTGATAGGGAGGAGGGGAGGTGGGAACGCACCCCGGGCCGGATCATGGGATGGTCGGACAAGTTCCGGGTCACCGAGTGGGAGCTGTACCAGGCCGTCCGGGAGCTGCGGGCTAGGGGCAAGAAGGCCCCCGGCCCTGATGGGGTTCCAGGTGGTGTAGCGGCCTTAGCCCTAGAGGTCCTCGCCCCGGCGTTCAGGAGCGTCATGGACGCGAGCCCGCGCCGGGGGGTCTTCCCTACGATTTGGAAAGGTGCGTGCCTGGTTCTCCTCCACAAGGAGGGGAAACCCGCAGAGTCTCCCTCTGCATACCGGCCGGTGTGTTTACTCGACGAGGCGGGCAAGCTGTGCGAAAGAATAATTGCCGCCCGCCTCGTCGAGCATCTGTCGCGAGGTGGTCCCGACCTGAGCGACAGCCAGTATGGATTCCGGAGGGGGCGCTCGATTATTGACGCCCTGGAGCGTTTGCGCCTCCACCGGGAACGGGCTGTCGTTCGGGGCGGGGTGTTGATCGCCGTGTCGTTGGACATATCCAACGCAATCAACGCCCTGCCCTGGACGGAGATAATGGGGGCGCTGGATCATTTCCAGGTGCTCCTTAATCTCCGGGAGGTGGTCGGCGACTATCTTCGCGGCAGAGAGGTGGTGTTCACCGGCCGGTATAACACCGTGCACACGAGGGAGACGCACCGCGGCGTCCCGCAGGGGTCGGTCCTCGGGCCGCTCCTGTGGAATTTGGCGTACGACGTGGTGCTGCGGGTCGTTCTCCCCCGGATACGGGTGTCATCTGCTATGCGGATGACACCCTGGTTTATGCCCAGGGTGGGACTGGAGGAGGACCAGGCACCTGGGAGAGGCTGCCCTGGACTACGTGGTTTGGCGAATCCGAAGAATGGGGCTGACCGTGGCCGCCGCAAAGACCGAGGCGATCTGGCTGTACGGACCGTCTTGGTCGTGGCGGCCACCCCGTGGTCGGGACCTCTGGATTCGCGTCGCTGCAACCTCCTTCGAGGTCGGGCCCAGGATGAGGTAGCTGGGCCTGGTCATAGACGGCCGCTGGCGATTCGAAGGACACTTCGAGCACCTCGCCCCCCGACTGGAGAAGACGGCGGCCGCCTTGGCGCGGCTACTGCCCAATATCGGAGAGCCTCAGTTGAAAGTCCGCCGCCTCTATGTGGAGGTGGTGCGGTCGATTGCCCTGTATGGGGCACCCGTATGGCACCGCTGGCTCGCAGCCGGCCGGCACAGCCAAGCACTCTTGGAAAGAGTGCGGCGCCGGCTGGCTCTGCGGGCCATACGGGATTACCGCACCATTTCCGCCGAGGCGGCGGGACTCTCGCCGTGGTTCCGCCCTTCCATGTTGTGGCGGCGGAGCGGGCGAAGCATTACCACATCGCCCGCTCATTCCGTCGCCCGCCGGGGGTGGAACTCACGCGCGAGGAGGAGGAAGAGCTCGAGGCTCAGAGTCGCCAGGCCCGGACGGACATGTTCACGGAGTTGAGGGCGCTTTTGGCGTCCTCCGCGCGTCCGATTGTCCGGGCATATTCGATATATAGTGCAGGAGGCGGGGAAGGTTGACCTTCCGCCTCACGCAAGTGCTCTCCAGCCACGGTTGCTTCGGAGAGTACCTGCACAAGATGGGGCGGGAGCCGACTGCGCAGTGCGACCACTGCGGCGAAGATGTCGACACGGCGCGGCACACGTTGGAGGAATGCCCAGCATGGGCAGGGACGCGTCGTGTCCTGAGTGCCGCGGTGGGCGGGTGGGACCTCTCGCTAGCGACCGTGGTCGACCACATGGTCGGCAGCCAGGGGTCGTGGATGGCGGTGGCCTCCTTCTGCGAGGAGGTTATGTTGCAGAAGGAGGCCGCCGAGCGGGCCCGGGAGCGTGACCCGGGCTCGGCTAGGAGAGTCTGGGCGCGGGGACGACCCCCGCGCCAACATGTGCCCTCCACGAGGGGGATGGCGAGGGAAGGGAGGGCGCGGGGGCCCCCCCGCGTCAACCGGTGTCCCCGAGACTGGGGAGCGGAGTGGGGTCGGCGCGGGGAGACTTCCCGCGCCCTGATGCGCCTCCGCCGATGGGCGGAGCATAGCTCCCCCGTGATAGGACGACACCCCCCGGGTTAGTTTCCCGGTATGGGGGGTGTTGGTACGTCCCGCCCCAACAGGGGAGGGGGATCCGTGGGGGGTGGGGTAGGAAGGGTCGGGGCGTGCCGGATCGCGCCTCGGACGGCCCTTCCGTCCGGTGGCGGCGTCTTCTTGCCTCGGCCGGGGCTGGTTCCTCCGGGACACCGGCTCCGAGCGGGGCGCGAAGACTCCGGGAGCTGTGGGTGGACCGAGCTGGGGCTCGGGAAGCCCAATCCGAAGGCTCCAGTCCGGGGTCTTATAGCGTAGGCAATGGGGGAGGCTAACCCCCTCCCTCGGGTATGATGTTAGCTGGGAGTTGTCCTGTCGAATATTCGTGATCTCCCCTTTAGCTTAGGTGGGCGTGGGTTTTTAGTGGGTAGCCTCTGGGGATAGCCCCCAGGGGTAGTCGCACATAACCCCGGCTTCATGACAAAAGCATTTTTCCACGGAAAAAAATTCTTGTTTTAGTTTTTGAAAATCTTGGGTGTTGTCGAGTTGGATTTTAGGTTTGTCGTTTGTGAATTTGGTGTGGAAGTGGGTGCCGTATGTTTGGGTAAGTTTTTGGATGAATAGTGGGTGGTTTATGTTCTTGTTATGTAGGTATATGGGTGGAAATTTAGTTCGTTTGGAGGTGGAAGGTGAAGTGGTTGTTTTTATGGGTCGTGGGGGGGGGGGTGGAGGTTGGTTGGGTGAAAGTGTTGGGTGGTGTGTCTGTGTCGTCAGTATGAATGTAGTCCTGGAAGATGCCGATGCCGATGTCTGTTTGATGTGGGTATTTGGATATGGGGTGTGGGGGTTGGGGTTTTTACCTTTCCTTGCATTTCTCTGGTGTTAGTGAGTGTTGCTGTGTAGGAGTTTGATAAAGATAGTGAGCGTCCTGTAGTTTTACTGGGATATGGTTTTCCGGCTCTTCTGGAGTTCCTTTTATTGGTCCATGGGCCCAATTTCTTGGTGTCTTCCTCCCCAAGCTCTAGCTTGGGGAGCAGCTGCTTTCTGTCCTCCGAGGGAATCGCAGAGGCGAAGTCCGCAGGAGGTGGTGGTTGCTGGTCGTGCGGGGGTGAGTTGGGTTGTTCGTGCGGTGTGCGTATGATTACGCGATGCGCACGCGCGGTGGTTAATTGCGAGAGTCGGCGATTATTTGACTCGAGGTGTCAGGTATACACCTGTGCGCCCTCGACGAGGGGTAGCGAGAGAATGATGATCAATCCCCCCATGATCCGCTGCTCGCTCGTTTCGGCCGGGTCTATATAGGCGAGCGCGGACCATTACGTGAGCCTCGCTTTGCGAGGAGCTCGGCTCGTGGATTGGCTCGCGCTTGGGTATGCCGCAAGCTCGCGACGGAACGCGTGAAACGCTGTTTCGTCGCAGGCTTACAAAACTTAAACTTAAACCAACAATCTCTCCAACCTAGTGGCTCCCCGGTGTCGCATTGAGTGCGTCCACGAAAACTATACCATCCTAGCGGATCCCCGATTTTGTATTGGGTTCTTCCGTATCCTAGCAGCACTCTGATTTCACATCAGGTGCGTCTGTGAGTTATCCAACTCCTAGCGGATTCCCAGTTTCGCATTGGGTTCGTCCGCGCTGTTATACAACCTCCTAGCAGTTTCCCGGTTTTGTACCCGGGTTCGCCGCGTGTCTATCCTAGTGACTCTCCGATTTCGCATTGGGTGCGTCCGCGTACCTAACTAACAAATTGAAACCATATTCCTGGAGGTAATAATCCCCTCGCCGGCCTCTCGCGTTGCTCGCAGCCCTGGCTCATAACATGGATAGGAATTTGGATACAAATGGTGCCATATTCAAAGCAAACAAAGCAAGCATTGTTTACTAGGGATGTTCACGTGCGAGTATTGAGGGGGGCGCCAGGGCTCAAGATTCTGTGGGTGCATCCCCCCCCCCTAATTCCACACACGTACACGAGATTTGCCAGGGTACGGGATGCCCGCTCTCATTTGTTAATAATGCAAAGATAGGACTGTTCTGTACTCAAAAGCGCTAGATAAAAGTTCAATTTAGGGTGAAAAGTTCCTCAGAAGTCCTACTTTAGCGTTTTTTAGCCGTAATTTGCAATATTCAGCAGCATGCTGATTGTCGAGTGACATTATTGTAAATATCGAGAGATTTAGAGCTCGTATGGAGTTCGTAGGGACTTTTCACCCTAGCGGGAACATATAGGATCTCAAGGCACCCAGAAAAATTGGATCATTGAGTATTTCATCAGAATATATTTCCGGCATTTTTCGCTACGAGTGCTATACTCTGTTCCCGATCTCTCTCGTCGTCAGCAGTCACTGTATCGGTAAAACAGAGAGAAGAGAGAAAATATGAAGCGGCGATGTTTCAAACTTCAGAGAATGACTGTGTTTTGCACCGAGGTTTCAAGAAAGTTCTTTCGTCTTCGGCGGGACAGTGTCCGGGGGGAGGGGGCAATTTATGACACTCTCTAGTGTCAATGTCACGGCGCCGGCCATCGGCGCAAGATGCTAATTCGCAACAGGTTGCTTTCGACCATTAGGGTTATAGAAATCAAATTTTTACTGAAAATATTTTGTTCAAGACTGGCGCGCGCGAGCACCATATTGCCGAGCTCACGCGGCGTGATCCCGCCAAAACGCGAGCAATCAGCGTCACCGAAAATTACGCGGGCAACCGATCGACCACGTAATTAGTCGCGATGCGTCTCGATCCTTCTGGAACGCTCTCGATTCGACAACCGGAAGTCCCGGTGCGTGTCGAACGTTCCAAAAGGATCAAAACAATAAAAGAGAGAGAGAGAACCGACGGCGCGCTCTCTCTGTGTACAACCGTTTCTCAGAAACCACGTGTCAAATTGTTCTTATCTTTTCCTTCTATCGGCTTTATTAAACATACAGTACAATAGTTGTATTCTTCTGACACATTTTTGTGAAATACAGTGAAGCTGACTTTTACAAATTGTAGATCCTTTCTGTGCATTCCTTTCCTATCAATAGTTTCCGTTACGACCTCGTGAACCCTTTTCAAATTCTGTAGTCCGTAACATATTTAGAATGCGTTCACTTCTATCTGGAGATGAAAACTAGAAAAAAATCTATTGTTTAAATATAGTTTGTCAAACTATTTGTTACATTTCGTGAACAATAATTGTTGCGGATTTTTTAGGGATTCAGCATGTTAGGTTGATCTTTTTATCTAGTGCGAACTATTATCCAGTAATGGCTTGCGGAAATTCCAGACCCTTCCAACCCTCGTGGGTACACGTCCTCGCCGACCAAGTCCCGACTCTGCATTATTGGGAAATGGTTTGAGGCATCCCGGACCCTTGCGATCTTCATAGGCACACGTACACGCCGACCAGGCGGTGTGTGAGTGTGCCGCGGCACGGCTATTCGAACGATGTGGGGCTGATGGCACTTCTGCGCATGTGCCACGCAGCAAGCGCGTCGTTCTACTGCGCTTGCGTTACTGCGCGATCGCGGCGACATGCTTGTCGCCGTCGAGTCGCTCTCTCTCTTGAATATTGTACTCCGTATCTCGTGTTTCTGCCGCGCAGTAATTTTCCGTCGTGCTGACTTTCTTTATACTACGTCGCGTCTCGAATTCGAGCATCGCGAACAGCACCGTTCTTCTCCTGTTCAATATATCTCGTTGTTCGTTCGTTAATTCTTATGTTTACTGCACGTGAGGTGTGGGCCTCACGCGCGTAACCTTTCTTATTCCTACCGCGACCACGTGGCGCGTCTGTCTTGGACGCGGCACACGAAGCCGGTTATTTCGTGCATTCTCCTCGGAGAACGTGTGGCCTCTGGCCACTGGTGACCCCGAAGGCTCGTTGTTACGAGTCTGCTACACTCCACCACTTCTGTGGCGGAGGACAGTACCAATAATCCCCACAACGATGTGGGAATTGAATGGTCCGCCCACCACAGACGTGGTGGAGTGGAACGTAGAACTCGTAACCAACGAGTATTCGGGGTCACCAGTGGCCAGAGGCCACACGTCCTCCGGAGAGAACGCACGAGCGAACCGCCTACGTGAGGCCCGTCTATGTTACGCGCGTGAGGCCCACACCTCACGTGCAGTAAACAGGTATATTAACGATCGAACAACAAGCTTTATTAACAGCAACGAAAGGAGAATGGTGCTGCACGCGACACTCGAACATGAGTCGCGACAGAGTGTACAAAGAGAGAGCCGGCACGGCGACGAGATACTACGCGGCAGAATACACGGTATATAAAACACGTCTGCCCGCTAAGAGTTACTAATCGCGAAAGAGCATACTCGTCGGCACGACGCACAGTGCGGACAAGTCGGCACATCTCACTACATTTTTATTTGACGATGCACGAAAATTTCCTTTGGCAGAACTCTTTATTAGCAGGAAATGCATATTATTATTCATTTAAAAATTTTTTTATGCATAAAAGTAATTTTTTTTCAACTTATTAATTTTATTGTTAAATTTAACTTTTTATGACTAATTACCATTGCATATGCATTAGTAACCAAATTTAGATTTTTGTAAAAAAATTTGGCCATGGAGGCACTCTCTAAAGTGCCAAAAATCGAAAACTGTTATATTAACTGTAAATGAGTGTGCAATAATAATTCTGTGTAATGGAAAGTGCTTACCAAGGAATATGCATTCTTTATACATTTAATAAAGTAGATTTATTTTTTGTACAAATTTTCAACGGTGGTTTTATTTGTTAATTGCATATAAAACTTCAAATTAACATAAAATAAAAACGGCAAAATATATCCTGAGATTTATGCATATTCGGATACATTACTGACTATAGTTTAAGAATTTCATAGTTTTGTCTGCCACTTTTTGCGACTCTCAATTTGATAAACTTTTACAGAAGTGTCCATACCTTTCCTTTAGGATCTATCGTGGAAAATTTGTTATTTTCTTGTTAAATCTATTAGTTATATTGTTAAATTTCATTTTCTGTAAATAATTAACAATAAGTATACATTTGTAAACAATTTTGGTTGTAAAAAATTTTGCCATTTGTTCGCCACAGTTACAGTGGGGAATTTACTGGGAAAGTTCAATATTCGTGTATATCACGATATGAAATACATTTCTTTTGCAAAACATGCGTATTAGGATGGAAATTGTTAATAATAATCATATAATAACCATTTTTATGCATAATACAATTTTGCAATAATTATATATCAATCATTTTTATGTATTTTTAATTTGTTTTTAATATATGTTTTATAACTATTGAAAAAGTAATAAGAATGTAAGGATAGATTGAAATGTGCAAGATCACGAGAGTCAATGATTTTGAATCGCAATCAAAGTACTGAGAATGACTCGGATAGCGAAGCAGCAGCAGCATGCTCGGATAGCATTTTGTTGAGTTTATTCATTTTATTCACTAGTATTATAATTTGTTTAAGTTTATTATTGTTAATTTTATGGTTCATTTATTATTAATTTTGTTCTGAACTTGTTAGTTTTTAAAAATAAATTTGTTAATTTTGAATAATAAATTTTTTTTGTTGAAATTATAAACTATATGGGTGATTTAATTGTCTGTAAAAAATTTCCTGTATATATGCATTAATAACCGAACTACGAGAAGTGCCGAAAACAAGCGATTTGTCGGCACTGTACGACGACCCGACGTCGTCGGCCGAGAGACGAGGCGTAGGACGGAGACTAAAGAACACGTCCGGTTACTTTAAGAGGCGTCACGAGAAGAGAGCGAAAGATTCGTCGGCAACGCGCTCGTTACCGCTATCGCGCGGTCGCGCAGGCGCAGTAGCGCTTACTGCGCGGCACATGAGCGGCTGTGCCGCCGGCCCCACAACGAAGCTACGTCGTACGTTCGTACATTCTCTCTTCCTGTTTTACCAATACAGTATGTTGCTCGATACCACAGACGAGGTATAGAAGTAGACCAATCACCCAATGTATTTTTCTGTCTCACGCTCGGGGGGCTCTAGAGCTAGGGAGGGCAATCTCCCATATATAATGTGTGGACATTAGCAGTGCCACCTAGACCCATTCCCTCCTGACCTCAACTAAAAGCTATATATATATATATAGCTATACGATTCTACAAACACACACATACGCATATACACATACACATATATCTACTGTACAGTACGATTACTACATAAATTTAGAAGTAAACTTATATAAAAAAAAAGGATATAATATGTTTTGCAACAATACATTATTTTTACAATATTTTATTTCAAAACATAATAATACATAATTATACATGTAACAGATAATTACATATAATATCAAACTAATACAAATGATAATATCTTCATCCACTTATTTTGTACACTCTTTACACTTGCTGCTGCACTGCTCTGCACCTCACTATCCTAAAACAAACTTAAAAAAATTTTATAATTAATGCACAAAGTAAAAGTCGAAAAATAAGCTCAGAAATAAGTTCACCGAGTTCGCTCAATTTTGAAAAATTATTTCTAAAATTGATTCGACACTGAGCAAAGTTTTTTTCAATATTTTTTCAATATTTCCTGGGCTTATTACTCGAATTTTCAATGCACTTAAATTTTTGTCTTATTAAAACAATATGAAGAAGGTTTTGAAGGTTATAATATCACAGTCCGCAACGAGTCACACGATCATTCATGCCATGCAGCAGTGGTTTTGGCAGGAATAGTAGCGTCCAATAGCAGCAAAGATTGGAACATCAGTCACGTCCAATCACGTTTAATCATGTGATGGTGTAGGTTTACGGTCTGGGGAATTTCCAGACTGCGGCCTACTACCGCCGGGAAACCGGAAACTGGATGGAAGGCACTGTTGCGTGTTGTAGTACAGAAAACTTTATTACGTCTTATCACGACGAAGGTTGTTACAAGAGAGAGATTGTGTAATCTCGGCGGCGGCACATCCGCCTTGGGTCGTCGGACACGTAGAGTCGAGAGCGGCGACTCACTCTTGCCGCTTGCACGCGGCTGATGCCGGCGATGCTAGCGCTGCGGCAAGGTACGGCAGCATACGTAGCCCCTACACACTCCCCCCCCCCCCCCCCCCAAGGAAAGGCGGCAGCGAACAACAGATACTTTGCTTAAAGGCTACATAGAATTACAAACGACTCTTATAAACTACGACTTACATGCTACGCGTATATTTACAAAACCTTAACCTAATGTACGGAGTCCGCAAAAGTGACTCTTTTACGCGAGTAGGTGCGCACAGGCACGCTCGGCAGCGACGGGGCACCGCTCGATACTGGGACTGCAAGTCCCTCACAAACGCTATGCGCGGGTTTCAACAGCTCTACGGAGACGTTGCGCGGTAAACCGTTGACCTCGATTGAATACACTTGTTCGGAAATACGCTGGAGCACCCGATGGGGTCCCGTGTAAGGCCGTTCCAACGGTCTACGCACGGATTTAACAAGCATAAATACATGCGAACATGATCCGAGATCTTTGTATACAAAGGTTTTAACGCTACGCTTGTGCGCTACGGGCACAGGCTTGACGGCACGCATATACTGTCGGAATTCCTCGAGGAATGGCTGCGGATCAGGGCTAAAATTATCTAATAGGAAAAATTCGCCCGGCAGACGCAACGAGGTTCCGTAAACGTAATCGGCAGGAGAAGCGTTAGTATCGAGACGGATATGAGTACGCAACCCTAACAGTACAATAGGTAAGACGCGCGACCATTGCTGATTGGCGTGACACATAATTGCTGCCTTCAAGACGCGGTGCCAGCGCTCAACCATGCCGTTAGACGCGGGGTGATACGCGGTAGTTCTCTTTCTCCGGCAGCCAACGAGCGCCAGGAGGGCTGAGAAAAGCTGTGACTCGAATTGCGGACCTTGATCACTCGTCAAAAATGCAGGAGCGCCGAAACGTGACACCCAATGCTCAAAAAAGGCGCGGCCGACCGTCTGAGCGGACGTCTCCTTCAGGAGAACGGCCTCAGCCCAGCGAGAGAATCTGTCGATCATGGTAAGGCAGTATTGAAAGCCTTCGCTGACCGGCAGCGGACCGACAAGGTCGATGTGTACGTGAGTAAAACGTCCGTCGGGCGCGACGAACTGGGACGGAGTCAGCTTGACGTGTCGAGAAATTTTGGATTGCTGGCAATCAACACACGACTTACACTGGCGAGCTATGTCGCGGTGCATGTCGGGCCAGACATATCGCTGTCGTATGAGTCGGTCAGTGACTTTCGCGCTCGGATGTGCGGGAGAATGAAAAAGCTTGAACAACCGCTCGCGCATGGAGGCGGGGATATACGGACGGATGCACTCCTCAGATACGCTGCAATACACAGGAGAGTGATCTGTGCCCCACGTGAGCCTCTTAAGGGCGAGAGAGTGGTCTGGCGATGCAAGAATTTCCCTGAGCTCGGGGTCGTTTTCCTGCTCGCGAGAGAGCTCATTCAAATCGAATTGCGTCGGCAGACGGATTGCCTCGGTACGCGAGAGCGAATCGGCAACGACGTTTTCATTTCCGGGCAAGAAGAGAATCTTCGACGTAAATTGCGCTATATAGCACAACTGCTGAGTCTGCCGAGGAGACGCACGCTCAGAGTTCTGCGCAAAGGCGTAGATGAGCGGTTTGTGGTCGGTGTAGATAATTAATTCGCGACCTTCTAGGAAGTGGCGAAAGTGGCGCACAGCTTCGTAAGCTGCGGTAAGCTCACGGTCGTATGTGCTGTATTTGCACTGAGCCGGGGAAAACTTTCGCGAGAAAAAGGCGAGCGGTCTCCAACTATCGCCACACAGCTGCTCGAGGACTGCACCCATGGCCACGTCGGAAGCGTCTGAGACAAGGCGCACGGTGGCCGATTCGCAGGGGTGCGTTATAAGGGCAGCGTTCGCAAGATCATCCTTGCATTTAACGAAAGCCGCTTCGGCTTCGGGCGTCCATACGATGGGTCGCTTATCACGTTTACGCGCGTCCTGCATGTACGCGTTCAACGGAGCTTGAGTGGCGGCAGCGTGAGGAATACAGCGCCGGTAAAAATTTACCATTCCTAGAAAACGACGCAGGTCGTCGATCGTGCGCGGTTTGGGGAAACGACTAATAGCCTCGACCTTCTCTGGAGTGGGTTTAAACCCCTCAGAGTTAACTAGGTGTCCCAAAAAAACTAACTCGGATACGCCGAAACGGCATTTATCCAGGTTCACGCGCAGATGAAAGTCACGTAAACGCTCTAGGACGATCGCCAGATGGGTCTCATGCTCTTCCGGAGAGGAAGAGGCGATGAGGATGTCATCGAGAAACGTGAAAACGAAATCGAGATCGCCGAGAGCACGGTTTATATATCTCTGAAAAGTTTGCCCCGCGTTGCGGAGGCCAAAGGTCATTGCACAGTATTCAAAAAGGCCAAAAGGAGTGATGACGGCAGTTTTTTAAATATCTTCGGCAGCTACGGGTATCTGATGATACGCTTTGTACAGGTCTAGCGCCGTGAAAATGGTCTTGCCGTGAAGGTTAGCCGGGAAGTCGTGCAGGTGAGGCACGGGGTAACGATCGGGTATCGTCACGCTATTCAAACGGCGGTAATCTCCGCATACCCGCTGTTTGGGATCGGAAGGCGAACACTAAAGAGCCGCGGTTTACTGACACAACGACTTTATTTCACCGTGAGGATCGTCGAACTATAACCGATTACTTTGTACAGTTTGTAAACACAAATAAACACGTTTGAACAGTTAGCTTGAAGTGGATATCTCCCGTCTATTTCGGGAGCCGTAGATAGCTCTTGTAGCACGAAACCGGTCAAAAAGACGCGAAGCGTTCACGCGAACAAGAGGTCGAGATCAAGATCGATTGCGAGATAGTTTGATAGAGCGTTAGAAACGAACTGGACGAGCGAGCGAGCCGGCGAAACGATGATAATCGATCGTAACCCGTCTCGTCGGCGCGGGCCAATTAGAGAGCGATCTAACAATCGATTCCTGATCTCGCTTCTCTCCGCGATCCAGCCAATTGCGGGGCGCCGATCCGCGTCGGCGCGGAAACGCTGCCGACACATTCAGCCAATCTCAAACATTTCCGCCCGCCTCGTCAGCCAATGACGAAATTAAACCGCTGTGTGGAGGTGGTGGGGAGATGCGAAACAGATGAATGGCTCGGCTGAATGGGTCAGCAACGTGTTGCGTAGTTTCTACAACAGAAAGAAGTGCGTAGTAATTTACGAAGTTACAAGTGACGAGTGAACGCGAAGATGGTGCCGAGTGATGCAGTGATGATTTACAGAGTGAGCTATGTACCAGGTGAGTGAAATGACTTCATGATGGAATGAGGTGAATCGACCACGAAATGAAAAAGTTACATGGTTTGTAGTTACGCCGAGAGTCCAGCCTCGAGGTTGTTCCCGTGGCCAGTCTCATCGATTTCCGGAGCCAGGAGCGGGATGAGCTTGTGCACCGGTCGCAGCAGTTGTGAAGTGGAGGTGCGTAACGTGACCACGCGAGTCGAGCCATCTGGCCCCGGGTGTACGTGGACGACGCGCGCTAGTGGCCATTGTGTGGGTGGCAGTATTTCGTTTTTTACTAGGCAGAGGGACCCGGCCTTGACCCATGCTTGATCTCGTCGCCACTTGCCCCTCGGTTGCAGTGAATTCAGATACTCCCGGGACCAGCGCCTCCAAAAGTGCTGCTGCATCTGCTGCACCAACTGCCACCGAGATAACCGTGAGACTGACAATTCCTCGAGGCTGGGCTCTGGAATAGCGAGGAGCGGTTCCCCGACCAGGAAATGTCCCGGAGTTAGAGCTGCTGGATCCTCAGGGTCATCGGACAGCGGTAGTATTGGCCTAGAATTTAAACAGGCTTCGATACCAGTCAGGAGCGTGGCAAGCTCCTCGAAGGAAAGCCGCTGTTCGCCGATGAGCCTCCGCAGGTGGTGCTTGACCGATTTGACGGCCGCTTCCCAGATGCCCCCAAAGTGTGGAGCGGAAGGGGGATTGAATTTCCAGGTGATGCCCTCCCTGGAAGCTGCAGCGAATGGGCCACCTCCCTGTGCCACGGATTGCTTTAGTAGCGTTCGGAGCTCGTGGTTGGCTCCGATGAAATTTCGACCACAGTCGCTGTGAAGTTCTGCGCATCGGCCTCGCCGAGAGATAAACCTCCGCAGTGCTGCCAAGAAGGTTTCGGTGGACCCATCCGAGACAGCCTCCAGGTGGACAGCCCTGGTGGCCAGACAGATAAATACCGCGATGTATCCCTTCGAGGTCAGCTTGCCACGACCCCGACTGGTTCGCACGTGTATGGGTCCTGCGTAGTCGATGCCTGATCTGAAAAAGGGACGACTAGGCGTTATTCGAGATAATGGAAGGTTTCCCATTTTTGGTGGGGCTGTTTGGCCTTTCCAGCGTATACAGGTGGTGCACCGATGGATGCAGGCCTTAACTAAGTGGCGACCCTTGAGGATCCAGCACTCCTGGCGTAGCGTAGCCAGTGTGAGCTGTGTTCCTCCATGCAAGCATCGTTTGTGGGCAGCATCGACCCACAACCTAGCTAAGGAGGATTCGTCAGGAAGGATCGCGGGATGAGTCCGGTCGTATGGGAGGTTCGCGGCCTGTATCCGCCCTCCCACGCGCAGCACCTCGTCTTTGTCCAGGATTGGACACAGCTTGGCTAGCCGGCTTCTGGCGGCTAGCGGTCGACCCTTCCGAAGGTTGGCGATATCCTCCGCGAACGCTGCGGCCTGTTCCAGCCGTAGAAGGGTGAGTTTGCTTGTCCGAATCTCGGCTGCCGTGATGAGTGACTCTCCTTGTCGATTTCCAGGAACCCATCGGCGGCACCAGGCCAGGACCCGGAGCAGCCGATTCAAACTTGAGAAGCGTTCGACTAGTTCCGAGGAACTGCTCTTCTCCCGGCTGGTGACGTGCAGAACCTGGTGCTCCTCTACTTCGTGCGTTGCCTCTGACCTGATTTCCTCTGGAAGTGGACCGGGTGAGGCGAGCCACTCGGGTCCTCGCCACCACAGCGAGAACTTCGGTAGTTCCGCCGGAGATAACCCTCGGGAGGCACAGTCCGCCGGATTCTCCGCGCTCCGGATGTGGTGCCACTTCGCCGCTGGAAGCATCCTCTGGATCTCGGCGACCCTGTTGGCCACGTAAGTGGGCCAGCGTGTGGGATGTCCTCGGATCCAGCTGAGAGCCACCGCGGAATCCGACCACAGATGTACGTCGACGGACGGCCAGTCCAGCACCCGGACGACGTGTTCGACGAGTCTGGTCAGCAGGAAAGCGGCGCAGAGTTCCAGTCTTGGCAGCGAGACCCTTTTCAGAGGAGCCACCTTAGACTTGGCGACGATGAGCGACGGAGTTCGGGAGGCGAACTGCAGGAGCTGGTTCCGAGCCATCGTGGTACCTGGAGATGCTGCAGCTCCGGGATTCCATTCTGGAACTGTCGCCACAGCTTTTCCTCCTTCTCCGGTAGTGGCGTGTCCCAATCGACCTTCAGTAGCCACAGGGACTGGATCAGCACCTTGGCTACGATCGTGACTGGCGCCAGCCAGCCGAGTGGGTCGAACAGCTGCGCTGTCCCGCTGAGTACTGCACGCTTGGTGAATCCCGAGCTCGGTAGAGACTTCACAGCGGAGACCTGGAAACAATCAGATGAGGGCAACCACTTGATACCTAGGACGCTGTGGAGCGTGGGAGAGTCCCACTCGACGATGCCCTTCCTCTCGTCGCGGGACAGTCCTTCAAGTAGACCCGGCGCGTTGGCAGCCCACTTGCGCAGAGGAAAACCGCCCGCCATGAGGAGCTCCCGTAGTTCCCTTTGTTTGGCTTTAGCCTCTGAGGGTGTGTCCGCTCCAGTGAGGACGTCGTCCATGTAGACCTCCTCGAGTAAGATGCCAGATCCCAAGGGGAAACGCTGTGCCTCCACCTTAGCCAGTTGGTGCAAGCATCGGATCGCCAGATATGGAGCACTGGTGAGTCCGTACGTGACCGTGTTGAGGTCGTAGTCAACGACGCTGCTTTTCCCTGCAGGCCTCCACAGGATCCTCTGCCATTTCCGGTCGTCAGGATGGACGATGATCTGTCGGTACATCTTCTCTATGTCCGCTGTGAATACGAGAGCGTACCGCCGCCAGCGTAGAAGGATGTCCGCGAGATTCGGCAGCAAGTTAGGTCCCCGAAGCAGAAACTCATTCAGAGACTTCCCGTTGGAGGATGCCTTCGAGCCGTTGAAGACAACCCTGAGTTTCGTCGTGGTGCTCGATTCCCGCATTACTCCATGGTGCGGGAGATAATACCCTGCGCGGGAAATTGGATGCGTCGTCGCGGCCATATGCCCCAGAGCTTCGTAGGTTGCCAGAAATTCACCGTAAGCTTGGCGAAATTCGGCAGAACGCTGGAATCTGGAGCTCAGCGAGTCCAGTGTACGCAGTGCGATGAGGCGAGAGTCTCCCAGTTCTGGTGTCCTTGCAAACGGCAGACGCACCATGAACCGTCCGTCAGGAAGCCGTTGGTGAGTGTCTAGGAAGTGCTTTTCTGCCTTCCTGTCGTCAGCGGTGGCTGGAATCGAAGTTTCGACTTCCTCCTGCTCCCAGAACCTGGTGAGAAACTCTATTAATTCGCGGTCTATATTGCAGTGATGGACCGGAACCTCCGCCCTGCTCGATGACCCATCGGCGTTTCCCGAGTCGATGCCTCCGGTGAGGATCCAACCTAGAGCCGTTTCCTGCGCTACAGGAGTGTGTGGCGGCCCCCGTCTGACCCCCTCTCGAAGGATGATGTTGTAGGAGTCCGCTCCTATCAGGATGTCGACTGGATCGGCTAGGTGGTACCCCGGATCGGCGAGCTCCAGTCCTCGGATGTGCGGCCAGTCGACTCGAGCAGGTAAGTTGTACGGCCGGTATCGCGAGAGCTCAGGCAGGATATAGACAGGGATCTGGAAGCGGAGTTCTCCTCTGCCAGGAGGAGATATGACCAGCGTGGTTTTTCCTCGTGTGAACTTTGCCCTTGCACCTCCGACGCCGAGAAGCGGAACTCGAGCTTGGCTCCGCTTGACACCGAGCCGCTGCGCGAGCGCTTCCGTGATGAGGGAGACTTCACTGCCAGGGTCAATAAGAGAACGAGCTGAGCAGCCCTGTCCCCGTGGGCCTGAAACTGCTACGCGCGCTGTACTGAGGAGAACTGAGAAGGAGGAGCGACTCACGTGCATGGAGACGTGCTGCACGAAGGCTTCCGGAGACTTCGTTGACTTGGTGGATGGTGCGGCCTCGTGGATAGTCGTGTGGTGCTTCCCTTCGCACTTTTGGCATCGCTTGGGAGACGTGCACTCACTCGCGGGATGCTTTCCGAGACAGTTGAAGCACAGGCTTAGTGTCTTGGCTGTTTCCTTCCGCTCGGCAGGAGTCTTCGCCTGGTACCGGCCACAATACAAGACAAAATGATTGCCCTGACACAATGCGCAGACCTTCGCGGACGAACTAGCTCTGGACACCGCATGCACCTTCGCGGACTTCACGTGAGCTTTCCGCCCGTCGGACGCTTCGTCCGTCTGAGGTTCGAGCGCTTCACACGTTTGTATGCGCCCTTCCATAAAGGTCCTCAGCTGTTCCAGCGTAGGATGGTCCTTGGAGTGCTTGAGGGAATCCTCCCATTCCCGACGCGATTGCCGATCCCATCGCTCGACTGTCAATTCGACGATCCAGTCGACTGCATTAGTGACAGGCCGGCCAAGATTCTCAAGCGCGTCAATGGCATCGAACGTTTCGTTAAAGAGACGTTTCATCTTAGCGGCCGACTCCTTGCGCAGCGGAGCTACGGAAGATAGAGCTCTTATTTGCGCCTGAACGAGCAGCCGGGGATTGTTGAAGCGATCCTCCAACTTGTTCCACGCGATGTTGAAATTGTCATTCGTAGTTCGAATGTTCTTCAGAAGCGCCATGGCTTCGCCCTTCATGCATGTTTTCAAGTAATGCAGGCGCTCCACCGGAGACAACGAAGAGTCGTTGATTATAAGTGAGGTAAACAAGTCGCGGAAGGATGGCCAGTCCTTGTAGTGACCCTCGAAAGTGGGGAGAGCCATCTTTGGCAACACTGCGCGTGACCTCTGAAACGACGCCTCGCCGGGCGTTACGTTCGAATCAGAGGGCACCTTAACGGCTGCCGCCGTTTCAAATTCGGCGATCATGTCGAGGAGAACTCCAGCTTGCTCCAAATATGTTGTATGTACATCGCTGAATTCGTCTTCCGCGATGTAAGCGCTATCCCTCAACTTGGCGTCGTTCTTAGCCGCTTTTCTTATTTTTAGATCCCCCTGGGAGAAGTCAGCCCAGAATTCTTGGATCGAAGAGTGAGCCGCCCGAAGCATTCCCAGAGTAATGTTCGCCTTACCCTTCTTCTTAAGGTTGATCGCGACGCGGGAGATTCGCTGCGCGAGCGTACGTTGTTCGTCGACAAGGTCGGCCATTGTCTCCTTCGCGAATTCAACCGAAATCTTTCACGATATATTTAACGTTTGCTTTAGTGGACTGTATACTGGATCCGGCTCGAAGGACCAAATGTTTGGGATCGGAAGGCGAACACTAAAGAGCCGCGGTTTACTGACACAACGACTTTATTTCACCGTGAGGATCGTCGAACTATAACCGATTACTTTGTACAGTTTGTAAACACAAATAAACACGTTTGAACAGTTAGCTTGAAGTGGATATCTCCCGTCTATTTCGGGAGCCGTAGATAGCTCTTGTAGCACGAAACCGGTCAAAAAGACGCGAAGCGTTCACGCGAACAAGAGGTCGAGATCAAGATCGATTGCGAGATAGTTTGATAGAGCGTTAGAAACGAACTGGACGAGCGAGCGAGCCGGCGAAACGATGATAATCGATCGTAACCCGTCTCGTCGGCGCGGGCCAATTAGAGAGCGATCTAACAATCGATTCCTGATCTCGCTTCTCTCCGCGATCCAGCCAATTGCGGGGCGCCGATCCGCGTCGGCGCGGAAACGCTGCCGACACATTCAGCCAATCTCAAACACCCGCCATTCACCGGACTTCTTTTTGACTAAGTGGATGGGAGTAGCCCAAGGGCTGCTAGAAGGCCTGCAAATTCCTGCCTCGATCAGGTGTTTAAACTCCGCCTTCGCGGCCTTGAGTTTTTCAGGCGATAGACGCCGAGCACGCTCCGCGACGGGGGGACCGGTGGTGGAAATGTGATGATACACACCGCGCGACTCGAGAGGAGTCGGTTGCTCGAGTCCGATGACTTGCGGGAAACGAGCTAATATACTAGAGTACTTGAACGACGGTCCAAGGACGTTCACGCATGAAGAGGGAGAGCTCGCGATACCGGCCAAAACAAACAAACCGGTAGCAGAATCTATCAGGCGACGCCTCTTCAAATCTACCGTGAGACCATGATGCGTAAGCAGGTCGGCTCCTATGATGGGATACGGGACTGCTGCTACGCAAAAATTCCACTCGATCGGGCGACGCAATCCGAAATCGAGGGCAACGCGAATATCGCCATACGTATCGATACGGGTGTCGTTCGCGGCAAACAATTTAAACGCGCTGGGACGCGCACGCGACGCAGCTGAAACCGGCAGCAAAGACAAATCCGAACCTGTGTCTACGAGAAAGGTACGGCCTGACTTACGGTCGCGTATGTGGAGACGTTTCGAGGACGCATAACACTCTCCAACAGTCTCCGAGGAGGAGGGTGGCCTCAGTTTTCCGACGCTCTAGGAGGACTGGGCCACGCGCACGGCTCAATGCAACGAAACGCGCGTTCGCCGAACTTCGCATGCAGACGGCAGAGACCGGAAGGGTCACGACTCTGGGACCTATTCCGCGTTCTCGAAGCGACATTTCTCCCGGGGCTACGCTGGCGTGTCCGCGAGACACGCTCGATCGCGGTATTCAATCTAGCTACCTCACGGAAGAGTTTGTCCAACTGCTCTTGCATGGAGCCCGGCCGTGATACGTCGGCAGCTGCTGCGAGGACAGAAGCGCTCGCTGGCTGTATCGTCTCGACGATCTTGTCGGCCAGAAGGGCCATCTCCTGCAGGTCGTCATGCTTGGACGCGACTAGGATTGCGCGGCACTGCTCGGGCAGCAGGTCGAAAAAAATCGATTTGAGCACATTATCTGCGCAAGCACCATTGTTTAAATTACGCATAAGTGACAAGATATGCGAAGGTTTGCCATGAGACGCTACCTGCCCCTTGAGGAGCTGCCGGAGTTTCGTTTCGGCCGAAGTGGAGAGAGTGGAAATAATGCGCTCTTTGATTCGATTATACGGCGCGACGGGATCCGGCGACAATATGAGATCGGATATAACCGACGCGGTATCCGCATCCAGGCCGGCAATTACGGTGTCGGCCATTGTAGTCTGGCTCGTAATTCGTGCGTTTCGAAACGACGCCTCGACCTGTCCGAACCATAGCGCAGGGTCGTTCTTGAGAAATGCGGGGAGTTTCGGCGCACGATAACTATCTACGCGGTTCGCGAACGCGTCGGCATCCGATGCAGAACGGGCGTTTAAAAGTTCGCGCGCGGCCTCGAGCTCCGCCTCTAACCGTGCGATTCTATCTTCCGGCGTGGGTTGCGACATTTTTCACACGCGAGACTACAATTAAAACGGAACAAAAACGACTTAAAAAAATACGCTCACTTCACCACGACGGCAGCTTTTTACGGCTTCGGCAGCGGCGTCAGCAACGGTACCCACGTGGCGGCAGCAACGGCAGCGATAATGGTACCCTCGTAGCGGCAGCAATGGCGGCGACGGTGGTACCCACGTGGCGTCAATGGCTTCACGCTCGGCGGCTGCAGCGTGCAGCGAGCGGCCTGCTCGCCGCCTGGAAACAGGAACGGCGGATTGCAGCGAGCGGATTGCTCGCCGCCAGGAAACCTCTTCTTCGTCGGATCTCCAAACAACGTGCACGGTTTCCGAGCACGTGCAGCCAGGCTTTTCGGTACGAAAAGCACGTCGGCGGAGGTACAACGGCAGCAACAGGCAATGTCCGTTCCACGAGGCGTCCAATGCCTCGTCACAGTTTCGAAAATTTTCCGAAAACAAGACTATCAGTCGGCAGCGATCACGTCGGGGTCACCAGATGTAGGTTTACGGTCTGGGGAATTTCCAGACTGCGGCCTACTACCGCCGGGAAACCGGAAACTGGATGGAAGGCACTGTTGCGTGTTGTAGTACAGAAAACTTTATTACGTCTTATCACGACGAAGGTTGTTACAAGAGAGAGATTGTGTAATCTCGGCGGCGGCAAATCCGCCTTGGGTCGTCGGACACGTAGAGTCGAGAGCGGCGACTCACTCTTGCCGCTTGCACGCGGCTGATGCCGGCGATGCTAGCGCTGCGGCAAGGTACGGCAGCATACGTAGCCCCTACAATGGCTGTGAACGTGGTGCCATCTAAGCTCATTCCCTCGCAAGTGAACTAAGCGGTCCAAGGTCATACATAAGAGTTTCCTCCCCCTGTCTAGAGCCCCCGTACCATTCCGTGTCACATCCTACCGTATCATCCAGAACTAATATTGTGGAACCGATATTCTACAATGGCGCTGTTGCTGATATAATTTTAAATCTCATGTAGAGGATTCATATGATGAATGAAACAAAAGAATGTTGTTTCCTCTTAATTCAATTACGGCTGACACGCGAGTGCATCGAAGGAGACGTAATGTAATAATAATAATAACGTAACGTTTCCGGCTGAGAATATTTTGGTCCCGGATCGAATCCCGCATGGAATGATTTTTTTTTCGTTAAACACTTTTTTCTTGTTCTTTCTACTACATCAGTCTTCTTCCCTGTGCAATTACAACTACAACAGTGTAATAACATAATTATAAGAAATTAAATTAGTTCAATATTAGCCAAAAGTAAGAACGTAGTTTAAATTTAATTTAATAAAATACGACGTTGATATCACTAATTTCATTTGAGTATTTAATAGCTACCTATTCAATCTACTTCTGATATTGCTTTTCATTTGCAGCGTATATATTCTAATAAATTTAATTATTTGGGATTGATAAAAGATTGAACAACAATATTTATAATAACTAGTTTTAAACATTTTTTAAGGGTAATTAAATTTAAAAAACAAAAAGAATTATTTAAAAATACAAAATATATTTCAGTGCATACCATTAAACCCGATTCCTTTTAATTTTTTCAGTTTAAATTTCACTTTGATATCTTTTTTAGTTCAAAAGTTATAGCAAAATATGTGCCTCGCCGAACCGGGAATCGAATGCGCTACTTCCAGACGTAGTTGGGCACTATTTAGATAACAAATTATTTACCAAAGATACTTTAACTTTATTCGTTATTCGAAGGTTCGAATAAAAAAAGTATCTTTGTCGAATAAATAATTTTATTCGACGAGAATTTATCCGACGAAAAAAGATAATTTTTTTTATTCGAAGCGGATTTATTCAAACTTCGAATTATTTTTTCATCTTTTATCTGTATCGTTTATTCGAAGGCTTCGAATAAACAGCAACGAGGTCCGACGAGAGCCGAACTTCAAAGACCCAGTGACTGACAAACGGCATACAATGTAAGCAGATGGAGAATCGCGTACGAATGCAAGTTTAACTTTTAGATTTTTCAATATACCACCATAAAATTGCGACGAGTGAATCGAGGGGCTTTTCCTGATGAAAATGAGTCCAAATTCGAGTGTAATCGAACAAATTTATTGATACGTAATGTTACGATAAAAATTACATTCTTATTGAAGATAGTCCAAATGATGTCGTGTTTGGACTCATTTTGATCGGGACAAGCTCCACAGCTCATTCGTATTAACAATATTATTCTGATTAAAAACATAAAAGCATAAATTGCCAATAATGCACGATTCTCCATCTGCTTACATTGTAGGCCGTTGGTCGGTCGCTGGTCTTTGAAGTTCCGAGCTCGTAGAGTCGCGAGATATTTTTTCATGATTTTTTTATGGGACTTGCGCCAACTAATTCGTGGCATTCTTCTGATTAAAATGACACTAAACACGGTACAAATTGGACTGTATTTAGCATTTTTATCCGTAGATTTATTCGAAGGCTTCGAATAAATCTTCGGATAACTTTTGCCAGCTCGACGAATAAACGGCGACGAAGGCCGACGAGGACCGACGAGCGCCGAACGTCGAAGACCCAGCGACTGCCAAACGGCATACAATGTAAGCGGATGGAGAATCGTGCATTATTGGCAATTTATGCTTTTATGTTTTTAATCAGAACAATATTGTTAAGACGAATGAGTTGTAGAGCTTGTCCCGATCAAAATGAGTCCAAACACGACATCATTTGGACTGTCTTTAATGAGATTGTAATTTTTATCGTAACATTACGTATCAGTGAAACTTGTTCGATTGCACTCGAATTTGACCTCATTTTCATCAGGAAAATCCCCTCCATTCGCTCGTCACAATTTCATGAGGATATATTGAAAAATCTAAAAGTTTAAACTTTCATACGTGCGCGATTCTCCATCCGCTTACAATGTATGTCGTCTGTCGTCGCTGGGTCTTTGATGCTCGGCGCTCGGCAAAAGTTATTCGAAGATTTATTCGAAGCCTTCGAATAAAAGATACAGATAAAAGATGAAAAAATTATTCATGAAAGAAAAATTTTTTTTAATTAATAATAACAGTAGCTAAATATATGAAAAAATTTAAGATAGTGTTGATGACAATAGCTCATTATTAAATTAATATTCAGGTTGGTCGCTTTTAAACTTCGATATGAGATCTGTATTTGTTCGAATTTTTCCGGATTTTCCATTTTTTACAACTAGAGTTTGCAACTACAAACTTAGAAAAAAATAAAAAAAGTATCATTACAATTAATATTATTCTTAATTTATATTAATTAGAGATTTTGTACACAAGATTTACATGTTAGTTACATATTTCATATAAAACAATTAAGCTGTACGTTCTAATCCTGGTTAAAAAAATAATGTGCGTTCAGTTTTATGCTAAAAGACTGACCGGTTCTGTTCCAGGAAAGACTGACCGGTTCTGTGCCATGCTAAAACGGCGATGTCACGAAAGTGGGAACGCCGAAACCCCGGGCGTGAGCACTCTCATTCCTCTCTGATAAAGTTAAGAATACATAATATATGTTTATATAGAGAAAAAATACAGCCAAATGTGTTTTATTGATTTAATGCCCATTGCAAAAAACAAGGTTATAGAAACATGACGCTGTAAATTTTTTATTAAGAAGTTATAACAAAAATATTATAATGTAATTGTATGATGCCCCGTTCAATACAGAGTTCACTATCTGAATTTCATTATGATTACCTTTTATTTTCAATGTTTTCATAAAGGATCAAACGAGAAACCATTCATTTATAATTTTGATATTTTTGTTGGAACTTTGTAATTATACCTATCATTCTATGTTTATGTAAATTTTTTTATTTTCAATTATGAAAAACGGAAACGCCGAAAAGAGTGGTTTGTATTTTTTTTTCAACTACGACGCACGAAACTCAGGAATTTGAAAAAAAATTGAGTATAATACTCACGACAATATCTCATTGCTAAATTAAATCTGTAGTAGTCTCTTCAACTTCTATATGAAATTTGCATTTTTCGATTTTTTTTTCGTGTTTTTTGTTTTTTTACAATCAGAGTTCGCAACGAAAAAATCTAAAAACGATTCCTAATATGTGGCTCGGTATCGGAAATGTGTCAGATTTTTTCAGAATTTTGAATTGTAATTAAATGGGGAAAATGGGCCAAATACTGGTTTTTCGATTTTTCTCTATAAATACCCTTACAGATGTGGTATCGAACTGAAAGTTGGCAGAATTGTTTCTTTTTTGGTAGGCCATCGAATGGTTCCAATCCCGATTAAAATTGGGTCCGAGGTAAAATGAATCCCCAAACCCTGCTATAGCCTTTATATTAGTATTCTATTTCATATCATGATAAGAAGTAAAATTAAAAATACTGTTTGTAAAATAGTTCATATTTATTGACCAATATTTTCTAGTTCTTCCAAAAATGTTTTACATTTTCCCTTGAGAATTTTGACACCTTCTACAAATAATACAGCTGGTGATAGGGTTCCCACAGATTCAACAGTAACTATAATAAAATGATATTTTCACTAATATACTGAACACATATTTGAAATACATAATAACATTACTTACAAATCACGTGATTTCGTACTCTGCTTAAGCATACACACGACTTAAGGTCTTCGTGTTGAAATACATTTCTAGAACAACTATCATAACGGGGATTTTTTACTTGAGCTTCTCGCGAGTCCGGATCACCTGGCTTTTGTTCAATTACTTCTATAACGCCAATACTGAAGCAATTTTTTAGACGATCTGCCATTTCCCCTCTAACTGGCTTTATTATTTTTATGTCCGGCAGTAATCTATACGATGCTGTAGCTTAATTTTAAAAAATAGATAAAATTAGTTACTTATGTATTTGAGTACATATTGAAACATTTTTACATGTAAGTTAGTAAAATAGTTCATAACAAAGTTGCTTTATCTTACCTACTGGAGAAAATTTGGCGTGATCTTTCCCAATTCCCTTAACCGCGTGCATAAAGGCGTGGATTTCTTGACCAGGTCGCATTTTGCATATTAAAATATCTTTTTCTAGAACACCTAATTTTTCTGTTCCTTGAGGATGAAGTTCTGCTTGGCGTCCAATTGGAACCCATTTAATCTCTCTGCTATAAACTAAAACGAAATAATAATAGTAATGTCTATAATAATTTGTACAAGTTTGTTGTTCTGCTTGTTAGCAAATAATACTTCTATCAGTTTTTACAAAGCAACATATGTTACGTTATATCTGACATCAACATACCACTACTATTCTTGTAGATATCAGTTGTTCTTCTGGAATCCTTTGGAACGTGAGAGTTCCAGGTACATGAAACTTTAAGTTCATATCTCAATGTATCTTGATCACTAACTTCATCTTCATCTTTAGTGGTGGAGGAAGGATATTCAAATAATCTAGGATCTGATCGAAGTGGTATGAGGCCCAATCTTTAAATTTGTAAAATAAAAAGTATTTGTAGAATCTCTAACATTGCTTGTTATTAAAATAAATAATTTAGATTCTCGAAAGTAGGAAGGAATATAAGTTATTGATATACAGCTAGATATGCTACAATGAGACAATGATAATACCATTCAATATAGTAATCATTCTTTTCTTTTTTAAAATGTAATTATTAAATCTTGAGTTCCAAATGCTTTTGTGTTTAAAGCTCTAATTCCTTTTTAATTAAGATATGTCTACATTACTTACTCTTTAAAGATTTACTGTGGGATACTATGTAAATGCAAATATGTATTCTTTACCTATGAGCAAGAACTTCATCTTGAATTAAACTGGTGTTATTTACGATATAAACTTTCTCTATAGCCATAGTTGGTACTTCACTCAAAAGAACTCTGCGAAATGCATTAGCAAAACCAACAGGGTAACCAATTAAGTCAAATTCTAACTCCCGTTCATCTTCAGATTCCCTAACAACCTGTATCTTGAATTCCTGAAAATAATACGATAAAGATTATTAATTAAATGGTACATTATATAATACGATAAAAACTAATATTTGAGGATCTGTAATGATATTAAATTTTGATATATATTAACCGTAGTAACCTTCTGTCACTTGTCTGTATACAGTGAATTCTTGCCATAAGTCAGTTGCATGGTTCTGGCGACTGACAATTAGACAAAATCTGAGGTTCTTGCCGAACGTTGCATTTGAAATACACAGTGCACGCTGGAAACGCAAATGTCACTATCCGTTTTTAAGTCACAAACCTATGACTACTAACGGATAGTGACAAGAAGACTGAGAAAATGTTGCCCATAGAAACGGACAACGATGCTCGAGAGCAGAGTATACCCCTCGGTGGTGTGGGTAGTTCCAATGACTCCCAACCGCGAAGCTGGCACTGACTTACAACGGAAATTCACTGTATGTGTTATTTCTTTAGAATAAAGATGCACACTTGTGTGAGTAATGTGTGTGAGTGAGAGAAGGTTTTAATTGACAGTTATATGAGATAAGCATCTTATGTAATATGTATTTATTAAGTTGAATAGCTGTCATACCTGATCAATCTTCAAGCAAGATATGACAATGCAAGACATCACTATGATAGGATCTATGACATGAACACTAACATCATATAACTAGTTTCTAAACCTTCCAATACTTTTTTATTCTTAAAATACATGATGTTACAAAAAAGAAAACAACAACTAACTATATGAAAACTACATTAATCTATAGTTTGACTCCATTTCCTCTTAAACAATCCTCTCCTGCATTGATACAGGGGTCCCATCACTTCCACCATGTCATAAATGGTTTTTGAAAATCTTTTTCATCGAGTTGAGCATCTGTTACAGTTTATTATGAACTTCCTTTATGGCGACTTTGAAAGACATCACAAAGAGAAGAAGTCACATTAAACTTTTACACTTATTAGTTTTACCATTCTGTTCAATCCGAACCATTCAATTTCGTTTTATTTCTAAGAAACGGTATTTCATCACCATAGAGATCCAAAGTGACTTGTAACAAATGCTTAGATCAATTGGAAAAAAAAAGACCTTCAGAAAGCATTCAAGATTAGACAGAAACATTGGAATCAGTGCATTACTGTGGAAGAAGACTATTTTGAAGTAAACGAACGTGAAATGTAGATTAGTATACTAAAAATGTTTTTATACACTTGATCTGGTTTTTTTGTAGCATCTTGTATACATGCCTTTTGAATAAAGAACTACAGAAGGGCATTACATGTAATCAGAAATGAGAAAGCGTTTAGAAAAAATGGTATATGTTGAATGCGTGTGATAAAAAAAACTTCTGCTTTAACATTATTACATGCCAAGACTCATTCTTGAAATAAAGTGATTTTCGTTTTAGAGTTAAGATTAAAATTTATAATAACATTTGCATTACTCATTATTTTATTAAAACAATACTTTCCTGCAACTTTAGTCAAAATTGATCAAAGATTGATCAAACTGCAATAGTAAGAATTACTAAAAAACAATATGAAATGGTGAAACAGTGTTGGTCTTTTGTTGAATACAACATTTTTTTCACACATTACTATCCTTATTATTTCGACATCAGCTGCAATATTATGGAATCAAAAATGCATTGTGACATTTAAAAAAAGACAGGGTAGCTTTGAACTTTTATTGAGAGAAGTATCTCAAGTAATTTATAATTGATTTGAAACTAATTGTTGGAAATACGTTTTGTTAAATTATTAGAAGTGTTTGAAAACTTGCACACATAACTTCGCTGAACAATTTGATTTTAGTATAAACAAAAGATGACGAATCACAAAAAAATAGTAGGTACGTGTTTACTGGTGATAAAAAAACATATAGCTCTGCTCGAAAGTTAATACAAACTTATTCAATATAAAAGTGGTTTCTCCCTTTTCTTAATATACTTATATACAGAGTACATATTTCACTTAACTGGAAGAGAATAAAAAGATTCTTGGTTTGTACTGTACTCAAAATAAAGAAATACAAAGTTACAATTAAGAAATAAACTTAACTTTCATACCTCTCCCACTACTACATATATGGAAAAATTATTTGTACTTACTTGTGTCCTCTTGTACAGGGTATCTTAGCCAATCTTGACAATCTTAAGTTTCTTGCTATTGTTACTTATAGCGAAAAATGTTTCAGACAAGGCTTGAATGGTATCGAGAGGGGCACATTCTGATGTTATTAGTTCCTTCGTGAGTGGACGCGTAAAGGTCATATGAAGGTCAAGCTTGTTTTCTTAAATAGAATGAGGTATTATTTAATACATCAATCTTGCTGCATTCACATTCCTAAACGAACATGTAGCGGTAACACATTCTCCAATATGTTGGTAAAACTTTCATTATCAAGTGTTTGTACTTTGGTCCAGTCAGTGGTCCATCAATAAACTTCATCAATGTTGATGGTCAATTTGTCTGAAACAATGTGAATTCTAACTCGACCAGAAATGTGTGTTTCTTAAATTAATGTTAACGTTCTTCCTTTGTGAACGTCACTTCATCTGTAGACATAATTGTTTTCGAAAAATCAGGACTTTGGCGAAGAGCCCATTCACAAAATTCTAAACGACGATGACAGTCATTATCAATGAGGTCTTGAACTTTTAATCAGTGATATGGGTGAAATTTTTGCCGATGCAGTACATGTATGATACTAAACCGACTAATATTGGATTCTCTTTCAAGCTGATGACAACTTACAGATGGGTTTACTGACACTGCAGCTAAAACAGCAATTTCATTTACACTATTCGTCACCGTTTTCTCTCGATTAGGTGTCTTACGCGACAAATTTCCAGCTTGATGAAAGTGTTTGAAAACATAACTGAAAGTATTACGGGATGCTTGATTTCTGCGAGGAAATCTCTCTCTATACAACTGTTTTGCACATACTGTACTCTTCCGAGCTTCTAAATATGTGAAACCATGTCTACTTTTTCTGCTTTTGAGTATCTGGTTTTAGAACAAACAGATAGATCGGTCAGACATCTAGAGAAACTCAACTCAAACTGAAGAATGATTGTCATGATCGAATAGATTTCAAGTGCTTACATTTCAACGCTACTGACCTCAATCAATCATTTTTGTAAGTCTAACGTTGATATAAACACAGCTATTGTCTTAGTGCAGCAGCAATGATGTCTTAGAATTTAAATTATTTAAATTGAAATATCTCCCAAACTACTAGCTTTTCGACATACATAGGTTAGTCCTTTTTTTGTAACATACGTCCAGCTGCATCGATTTATGTACTAAAAAACACCACATTTCAATTAAGAAAACAAACAGGTTGACCTTCATATGACCTTTACGCGTTCACTCACGAAGAAACTAATAACATCAAAATATGTGCCACTCGATACCATTTAAGCCTCCTCTGAAACATTTTTCGCTATAAGTAACAATAGCGAGAAAATTAAGATGTAAAAATCAGGTGAGACACCCTGTATACCAAACGACTTTTGTGAGAACATTTTTTTGATAAATTCAATACCTTGTGAGACATTCCATCATTTCCATTTATTTATTTTGAGATGAATTGTAGTATCCACAAGAAATTAAATATATAAGGAAAAGTTATAAATATGAAACAATTAAGATGGAGTATTTCTTGAAAATAATTTTATATTAAACACACATGTGTGTGTGTGTGTGTGTCTTTATAAATGTAACTACACTTTCTTTAAAAAAGGAACCCTATAAGTTTAAGGTTTTTTAAAAAAATGTATACATGCTAATATATATAGTTTTGCAATCTACACTATAAAAGTATTTATGTTTTATAACTATTACTATAAAAGGTGCTTATAATTGAATTTTTGTTATTGTTCCTGCATACTGGCACATTTTGAACAAAATTAATCATTATAAAACACCTTATCACTAACGTTTCATACAATATTAGAAAATCATAATGTTTACAAATACGGAGAAGATAACATAGTATTCATGTTTCTAATATTCTAGATATAAATGTGTTTAAAAAATCTGTAAATATGCAGAAATAATGGAGATAACTTAAAAATAAGTACCTTTTAGTATAACATATAGTTATAAAACGTAAGTTACCTTTGTATTGTGTAGAAGATATAACAACACAACAATTGGAGTATTAAGATACATAGGGGTCCATTTAAGAAAACAAGTGCTATTGTTGTTTTGTGACATAAACGATTAAACTTTGCTTTATGAATTTTTTTACTTTAAAAATATAGTTAATCTCAATTGCATCATGCATTTTGTACATTATTTATACAATATTTTAAATAAGACTTTACTTTCTTATAGTTTTGTAAATTCCAGTCTTGTTGTGGTACATAATTCGTATAGTCGGAAGCCTAAAAAATAATATAAGATTATCGAACTTTTACATAAATTTGCATATGTCAAATATGTATTTTTATTCTCACGTTAGGTATGCCATATTCTTCGAGCATAACATGCATTTTTCGACTTTCTTCCATGATTAATATTTGTTATGATTTTGAGGTTACCACTCACGTGGTAGTACGAATAGATGTTCCTCAAACTACTTTTTTCTTATGTTGCGTCGCAGTGTGGTGGAATAGGGATTTTGGTTGTGGGTTCGAGTGCCCGTGGAGCGTTGAAGCGCTCTGCTCGTGGAAGTTAAGAAATAAACTTTGTACACAGAGTTTAAAGGCGAAAAGCTGTTGTAGATTTTATTAGAAGTACTTGGAGATGTAACTCCCTCAGTTCTACAATGAGATCTGTTTCATCCTGGAGTTTTATATCCTTTCCCAGCTTCTTCCTTCTCGTCTCCCTTCCTTAGCCAATAGAAAAATTAGAATCTTCTGGCTAGGCGTTGATTCGTCGGATGACTCGTCTTCCGGTTGCTGCTTGATGGTGATTGGTAGTGGATGGATCTTAATAGCGCACGCACGAGGGTGGGGTACGCACGAGGGTGAGGGCCCGTCAAAACGAGGGACGTGGGGCCATGTGGGACCGAACAAGAGAGAGGTCAGAGGGAGTTCCAAGAGGTCCTTGACTGAGAATTTATGACCTCTTGTCCTTAACTGATTAGAGACTTCGACTATCCCTAATTTATGCAGAATTGGAGAAGCTACTCTAAGAGGCTGCGTGACTTTCTCTAAATTCCGCAATTAGTCTCGCCGACTCGAATTTCGTCAAGGATCTCTATGGAACCCTCCCGGTCCTGCTCTAAACTATCGCGCCCAAATAAAATACATATGTATTAAATACGCGATTACGTCTTATATTTAAATTCGCCTCTCTGCGCCATTAATCGATACTATATATATCTAACTATGTTCACGTGCTCAACTGGCCACGCTACACTTATATACAAATGTTTACACCAGGCATGGCATTTAACTGGCCCGATCCGAGGCACCGACGAGATACTGTTAAAGACTGCCAACCTCTGTACTATTCAGCGACATAGGCAAGTGAACCCGGGGCAGAGAGGAATAAGAGTGCTCACGCCCGGGGTTTCGGCGTTCCCACTTTCGTGACATCGCCGCTTTAGCATGGCACAGAACCGGGCCGTCTTTTAGCATAAAACCGAAGGCACATTATTTTTTTAACCAGGATTAGAACGTACAGCTTAATTGTTTTATATGTTATATGTAACTAACATGTAAATCTTGTGTACAAAATCTCTAATTAATATAAATTAAGTATAATATTAATTGTAATGATACGTATTTTATTTTTTTCCAATTTTGTAGTTGCAAACTCTAGCTGTAAAAAATGAAAACCCGGAAAAATTTGAGCAAATACAGATTTCATATCGAAGTTTAAAAGCGACCATCCTGAATATTAATTTAATAATGAGCTATTGTCATCAACACTATCTTAAATGTTTATATATATATATATATTTAGTTACTGTTATTATTATATAGCGGCCCTCGCTGAGTTGGGCATTATTTGTGATAAAAAATTATTTAAATAACGATTCGAATAAAAGATACTTTATCTTTATTCGTTACTCGAAGGTTCGAATAAAAAAAAGTATCTTTATTCGACGAGTATCGAATAAATAATTTTATTCGACGAGAATTTATCCGACGAATAAAGCTACTTTTTTTTATTCGAAGCGGATTTATTCGGACTTCGAATAATTTTTTCATGTTTTATGTGTATCTTTTATTCGAAGGCTTCGAATAAATCTTCGAATAACTTTTGCCGAGCGCCGAGCTTCAAAGACCCAGCGACTGACAAACGGCATACAATGTAAACGGATGGAGAATCGCGCACGAATGAAAGTTTAAACTTTTAGATTTTTCAATTGTTCAGAATGTTGTTTTACAACATATTTAAATTTTATCAAAATCAGTCAGGTGTACCCTTTTCTATATAATTACCATTTGTTTCTATATTCATTATTATTTCAATAATAATTTATTGTTAAAATAATTGTTTAAATAATTAAATTTTTATAATGTATAGAAATTTGTTTTCATAACAGTAACAACAGTTCTCTGTGAGTTACTGCTATTTTTGTTTACTTTTGGATAAGTAAAAAACGTTTGAATTTAAAAACCAATTTTTCTTCTTCATTGAATAATACGACACTTCATATTACATGATCTAATACAATATGTATGCAAGCATACAATGTTTTCTGCCGCAACCTCGCTCGCGTTCGTTTTTTGCGATGGTACGATAGTAGCATTAGGGAAGCTAATTTATTTATTTAAATAATTATTTTAACAATAAATTATTATTGAAATAATAATGAATATAGAAACAAATTTCTATACATTATAAAAATTTATTTATTTAAAAATTGTTTAAATAATAAATAACAATGAATAACTACTTAAATAATAAACATATAAGGCCGAACATAATACAGGATACAGAATGACAGAACCGAAACCAGAACCGAAATATAACAGTTATAGAACCGAAATAATATCGGTTCTCCAGAAATGTAACCGATATAAGTCAGAACCGATATTTTCATAACAGTTACAACATCATTTCGGTTCTTCATAACTGTTTCGAGAACTGGAACCAATATCATAACAGTTTTCAATCCCTGGTTTCGAATCTTTTAATGTTCAGATTTTACTTTATGAACATAGAATTTGATTACATAAGTTTATCAACTATTTACAGATAATGTTGATTAATAATAATATAGAACACTCAAATTTGACGGAATTATTTATTTCACTTGGCAGTTTTATCCAGAATTTCGAGAAATACAATATTTCAGTAGTGCTTGAATGGTCGAATTTATTATTCAAATTTATAAATATTGCTGCTCCTTGAACCATTTGCGGCAACTCTATTCCATTATACATTTGAGTTTGTTTGTCTGTACAACAGTGCAGACAATCTCATTATAATAGCATTCATTTGATCTACATGCCACAACTATTCTGCATCCATTTTATTAAAAAGTTTTTACAATGTTTAATCCAATGCAGCAGCACCAGAAATAATTTCAATCAACTCCCTTGTAATTACAGCTTGTCGAGTACGATTGAATGTTAAAGTTAATTTATCTATCATTTCGCCTGCATTTTTACTAGCATTATCCATAGCTGTCATTCGGCTAGACTGTTCACTGCAGGCACCTTCCTTCATAGAATAGAACAACAAAGATGCCAGAGAAAATTCCAAGTAGCTTTGAACTACCTCTTCATCAATGGAATCATACACAGACAACTTAGGTGCTGTAATTACTGAATTTTTGTCGAAAAGTGGTAACTGGTCAACAGAATAAGATACTACGGACTTAAATCGATTGTAGACAATGCGTCCAGAACCGAACCTGTACCTGTAGATTATAAATGAACATTACATATGGTATAGATTTAAAAAATAGCATGTAATAAGATCATCAGTATTATACATACTCGCTATTCATAATTTCAGTTGCTACCTTAGCAGCATCATTAAATGTGGGTGGTTTGCGACCAACTTCAGATGCAACAAACAGTATATTATTAGCAAATAAACGAGATAAAATTGCTTTTGATTTTTCACCAATGCATACAATCTTAGTGTTTTCCCGTTCATTTGCATCTGCTAATAGAGAATCTCGAATATTACGAGACACTCCTGTGTGTACAGCACCACACAAACCACGATCACTTGTTACTGCTATGACAAGTCTCTTGGGTTCATCTGCAGGTGCCGCAATTTCTGCTTGTTCATAAAAGGCTTTTGTACCAACACCAAGTGGACGAGCTTGTTTCAAATCACGTTCTGCTCTACTATATTTAGCAGCAGACACCATTTTCATTGATTGTGTAATCTTTTGAATGTTTTTTACAGATTTCAATCTTATGGAAATAGCTTTTAGAGTAGCCATACCACGCTGTTGTTGCGCAGCAAGTCGCACAATTGTTGTCATACGGTTAGAAAACATTTTGATGTTGAATAGTGTCCCTGTGAATTATTACATAACAACAATTTTTTTATTAAAACCATATATTACACATACTTTAATAATAAAGCTCAATTGTTACATTTAATTTGATTCCATTCTAAAGATAGATGTATAATACATGTTCAATTGATTTATAATTAAAACATTATTTCTTATTCAAATTAAATAATTGATATTACAAACATAATATCATTGAAATAAATATGAATCACATTAATCTTATATATGAGATACATCGAAGTTCTATCCAGCAAAAAATAGAGTAATTCAAGGAGGTTATAAACCACTAAGTGTAATCTATTTTTTTCGTGTATTTGCAATTTACTTTCACTAAAAAAGATAGGTTTCTTTTTTACTACTATCTACATTATGCTTATTATTATTACTATTTGCATCCTAAATATCATTTAGCTCTATGAAATCACTGTCTAACTTATATTATTTTGTACAATAGCAGTACATTATTTTAGTACAGCAATGAAATATTTCATTATACAAGAAGTTACAAATATATTAAACACTAATATATGATCATAAGAAGGTACAAAATTCTATAAGATATGAATGTCCAACAAAAGGCGAAAATATATACAAGTATAACTTACCAACACATTCATTCAAGTTTTGAAAAATGAAACAATAAATTACATAAAACAATACATAAATTAAATTTCAAATATTACATATATAGATTGTAACAAAAACACGTTTATTTACGTTTACTTTAATGGCAACCTATTATATTTTATATGAAATTTGTTTAATAGGAAAAATGTTATGATCTATTTTCTATGAATTATTAAATTTATCTTATTATTTGATAATGTCACAGAGAACACATGTATATGTCCTAATAATTTTCCATTATAGTTGTCACAAAGTTAAAATGTATTAAAAAAGACTAAACAATATAAAATAAAATATAAACAGAAACGAAGATGGTAAAACTGTACTAATATTTAAGAATTAAGAAAAGTAAATCATTTTTTAAGTCAATGCAATATCTCATTTATATAATCACAATGGATACCAGTTATGCATACTATTGCTTCTTCTTATTATTTACAATACATACTGCAAGAGTACGTAGATCATTTATTTCTAACATTTGATATATGCTTTATTGTGATGAATTAAACTCACCGCACTACTTAGAACAATAAGAGAAAAATTCAAGAAGCCGAATTAAGTGCAAGAAGAATGATCACAGGACACGAAGGCCCTCATATAAGTGAAATCTTCATACGACGCGTATACGCTACGTAAGCCTATGAAAGGCGATCAATATGCCATCTACTCCAACGTACTGGTACAATTTTCTTAAATACTAGGGACTTTTTGTAATCTAGTTACTTTCCTTTGATATGTTGTAAATCGGAATTTTTTTAATTCACAAATGCAAATATCTTTTAAGTGGACCAATGTGAAGAAAGTGAAAACTATTTCTCTGATAAAAGTATGTGTACCGAGTGTGAAATTATACATATGTATATAGGACCACAGATGAGGTTTAGGATAGACCTATCATCACAGACGAGGTATAGGAGTAGACCAATCACCATATGGGGCTTTGTGTCTCATATGTAAACAACTGGTTTTCTTACGCCCTCTACGCTGACGAACGATAAATGCTGGAACTAGATCCACAAGAATGATCAAATCTGGTCAAATACAAATGATTGACGAGGTATGTCACCGACGAGATATATACAGGGTGGCCCACATAACTCTGAACAGCTCGATATCTCGAAAATTATGCCATCGATTTTAAAGTTCTTAGTCTTAAATTGCATGGAACTGAAGGGCCTTTCTGACTACATAAACGTGAAGTGGCCTCCCTTCCCTTTTAACGGGGGAGGGGAGGTACCTTTATAATTTTAAATGGAACCCCCTATAAAATGTTACATGTTTAGATTCTACCGGAAAAAACAAGTCAATTTTGTCTGAAACATTTTTTTGTCAGATACTTCCATGATGAGATATAACAGTTTGAAGTTTCGAGTTGTAGGTACTTGAAGCGCTCGGAAATAGCGTTATGGAATTATACGCGCTTGAGTCGTTTGCTTATTCATGAAGAAACACAAACAATAATATTTACAATCAAAGTTGTTCTGACATTTTTTAACATTTCGGGAGTCACTGAAGCGCAAGCGTCACGTATTCTTTGTTTCATATCCTCTTTTGTCGTCGGTGGTTCAAACATAACTTTGTCCTTTACATATCCCCATAAGAAAAAATCTAATGGTGTTAGATCGGGGGATCGAGGAGGCCATTGACGAGGTCCCCCACGACCTATCCATTTGTTCCCAAATTTTTCGTTCAAAAATTGCCTGGTGATGATTGCAAAATGTGGAGGAGCGCCGTCTTGTTGGAACCACATTTCTCTTCTAACGTGCAGTGGCACATCTTCCAAAAGCGCAGGCAAATGATTTTTTAAGAAATCACAATAACTTGCAAATGTTACAGTTTCTTGAAAAAAATAAGGTCCAATCACAAAATCTCCTATTAGGCCACACCAAACATTTAAAGAACATCGATGTTGAAAGGGAACACATCGCATCCAATTTGGGTTTTCCACGGCCCAATAATGCAGATTATGTCTATTTACATGCCCTGAATTCATAAAAGTGGCCTCATGGGAAAAAAGTATTTTGCACAAAAAGTCATTTTCCAAAACACCCTGCAGCCACTCACAAAATCTTACGCGGTGATCGTAATCTGCTATCGAAAGCTCTTGTGATAAAACCATGCGATATGAATGATACTTTTGCCGTTTCAAAATTCGTTGAATTGATGAACGACTAATATGTGATGTTTGTGCAAGTGTACGTTGACTAATATGAGGATTTAATGTAATTGCAGCAAGAATACTGGCACTATTATTTTCATTACTGACAGCTTTAGGTTTGTTGCGAGTTTTTTTTTACACAATTCACCGTGCTCGCGAAGCCGCTTTTCTAAATTATGAAATGTTGCATGACATTTTTTGATCCCATAACGTTCAAAAAACACCTAACGTTAATAACATATTCACTTCTGTGTCAAAAGTAGCCATAATCACAATGTTACTGCTTGAATAACAGCTCTAAACTGAAAACGTTTTCATAGATAAGTGAGTCAAACTCAAGAATTGTAAATATTATTGTTTGTGTTTCTTCATGAATAAGCAAAGGACTCAAGCGCGTATAATTCCATAACGCTATTTCCGAGCGCTTCAAGTACCTACAACTCGAAACTTCAAACTGTTATATCTCATCATGGAAGTATCTGACAAAAAAATGTTTCAGACAAAATTGACTTGTTTTTTCCGGTAGAATCTAAACATGTAACATTTTATAGGGGGTTCCATTTAAAATTATAAAGGTACCTCCCCTCCCCCGTTAAAAGGGAAGGGAGGCCACTTCACGTTTATGTAGTCAGAAAGGCCCTTCAGTTCCATGCAATTTAAGACTAAGAACTTTAAAATCGATGGCATAGTTTTCGAGATATCGAGCTGTTCAGAGTTATGTGGGCCACCCTGTATATAAATGTAGATATCGTTTATGTCATGCCGTATTTGTTCTAGACTACAAAAATTGGTGTGGCGCGACGGTAGCGTGCCAAGCTTTCACCCCGACGACCAGGGTTCAAATCCTGCCTACTAACGCATTTTTTAAAAATTTTATTAGCAGGCAAGGCCATGATCCGAAGGATCGATGTTCTCAAGGAGACCACAATGGTTGCTAGCCCATTTCCGCAGGGTCATATGAGCGCATTGCAGCAGATTATTGAGCTGACCGCGAGATTGCAGAAGAGAAGAGACGTCATTGGCGCCAAAGAGAACGTCGTCGACATAAATGTTCGAGCGCAGGATCGGAACCGCGAGCGGAAAACGCGAGCCCTCGTCCTCGACGAGGCGCTGGAGAACTCGAAGTGCGAGAAAAGGGGCGCACGTCATCCCATATGTAACCGTCAAAAGTTGAAACGGAGTTGGCACGTCTGCTGGTGACTCTTGCCAAAGGATCCTTTGATAGTCAATGTCGCGAGGGTCGATAAGAATCTGACGGTACAACTTGGCGATATCCGCTGTATAAACGTACCGAAAATGCCGCCACCGTAAAATGACGGAGGGAAGATCAGCCTGCAATTTCGGGCCTGGAAACAGGTGGTCATTCAACGACGTGCCGTCTGAGGTTATGCTCGAGGCATTGAAAACTACGCGGAGGTGCGTCGTCGCGCTACCTTCGCGAAGGACGGGATGATGTGGTATGTAGACACACTGCGGAGAGGTTAGAGCAGACGAGAGAGCGCGTCGCATGTAGCCCATTTCTTCGTATTCACGAAGGAAGGTCCGATACTCCAGAGCGAGAGAGGGCGTTAAGGAAAGCTTACGATGGAGCGATCGACTGACCTTCGCGGCGACAGAGTAGGAGTGGCCAATTTTGATCGGAGGACCGTCGCGTAAAGGAAGACGGACCACGTAGCGGCCGTCGGCCGTTCTGGTAGTATTGGCGCGGAAATGAGCCTCGCATTGCTCATCGTCCGTCGTGAGGAGAGTCCGACGGGGGATTTCCTCGATTTCCCAGAATCGAGTTAATTCGTGGGAGAGAGGGTCCTCCTGAATGCAGTGATGCATTGAGAGGCGAGATGCAGCATGCGGAGAGGCGCGTGAGCGGACAGCGTCGCGAGACGGACGCGAGCAGGGTCCGGAAACGATCCAGCCAAAAATGCTATTCTGAGCGATCGGATGTCCTCGGGGGCCCTTACGCACACCGTCGAGGATGATGTCAGCGTAGACGTCCGCGCCGAGGATGAGATGGATCGCGGAGGAACTGAACGGATCTGGATCAGCCCAATTTAGCGAAGAGAGATGCGCGAGAGAGCGAGAGTCGAGAAGGCGCTTCGGAGTGTACGTCGAGAGCGACGGAAGGACGAGAGCGACCGTAGAGATCGCGGGAGTCGCGGACGACCGTGGTGACACCCGGAGGCGAACAGCGTGACGCACGCGACCGGCATGCACGCCGCCGACAGCCGAGATCGAGGTCTCGACCCGGATGCGTTTCGCACGCAGTAGGGACACCATAGCTTCGGTAAGAAAGCTCGCTTCCGATCCTTGATCGATTAACGCGCGAACAGGGATGGAATGGCCCTCCACATGGTCGACAGCGTGAGGTCGTGGAAGGCGGTGGCCTCCTTCTGCGAGGACGTGATGTCCCGGAAGGAGGCCGCCGAGCGGGCCCGGGAACGGGACCCGGGCTCCGCGAGGAGGGTTTGGGCGCGGGGACGACCCCCGCGTCGACGTGTGCCCCCCAGGAGGGGGGCGGCGACGGCTGGGAGGGCGCGGGGGTCTCCCCCGCGTCAAAGTGTGCCCCCAGTGGTGGGGGGCGGAGTGGGGTTGGCGCGGGGGGTGCCCCTGCACCCTGTTATGCCCCCACCATTGGGGGCGGCAAACTTGGCGGCCCGGGGCGTGAGCTGACCCGGGCCCCCGGGGGGGAGCATAGCTCCCCCCGTGATAGGCCGACACCCCCCGGGTTAGTTTCCCGGTGTGGGGGGGGGTGTCGGTCCGTCCCTCCCCGATTGGGGAGGGGGATCCGTGGGGGGTTGTTGGGGACAGGAAGGGTCGGGGCGTGCCGGATCACGCCTCCGACGGCCCTTCCTTCCGGTGGCGGCGTCTTCTTGCCTCGGCCGGGGCTGGTTCCTTCGGGATACCGGCTCCGAGCGGGGCACGAAGACTCCGGGAGCTGTGGGTGGACCGAGCTGGGGCTCGGGAAGCCCAATCCGAAGGCTCCAGGGATGGGGACACCGGGCGGGCCCTCCGCCCGGGGTCTTATAGCGTAGGAAGTGGGGGAGGTTAACCCCTCCCCCGGGGTATGATGATAGCTGGGAGGTGTCCTGTTGAGTACTCGCGTGATCCAGGCACCTCCCGTGTAGCTTAGGTGGGCGTGGGTTTTTAGTGGGTACCCCTTGAGGATTTCCCCCAAGGGCAGTCCCACATAACCCCGACTCCCCCAGGGAGTCGGGGAATGCGTAAAGCATTTTCCCACAAAAAAAAAAAAAAGGGATGGAATGGCCCGACGGAGCGTGAATTCGGACCCACGCGGTAGCGAGCAAGACGGCGGAGCCCGGTTCGATCGGAGTGGACGCGAGGTGAGACTTCACCTCTGGAAGGGGGGTCGGTGCCGGAGAAGGTGACGCTGGGAGAGCTTCAGTGTCGTGGAGGAGTGAATGGTGACGTTTATGACACACGCGGCACGTATATTTGCTCGGGCAATCCCGCACAAGATGCTTTAAACTCAAGCAATTTACGCACCTCGAGAAACGGTGAACGAGATCGCGTCGATCGCGAGGGCTACGTGCGTTAAATTTCGTACAGGAGCTGAGCATATGCGAGGCTCGACAGACGGGGCACGGAGACTTTGAATTTTTGTCGGACTGCGACGCAGTGGCGACATGTACACGAGATCGACCGGCGGAGGTTTGACTCGATGCGACGGGAAACGCAGAAGAGCTCGCTGAAGCACTGGGAGCGAATTCCTCGAGGGCGCGAACGCGAGAGTCGATGAATTTCGTGAGTGCATCGAACGTAGGAGGCTCTGCATCGTCACCCGTCTTGATCTTCCACGCTTTGCGAGTAGGTGCGTCCAACTTTTGCGACACGATATGTACAAGGAAATCGTTCCAGAGATCGGCCGGTGCCCGCCCGAGATTTTTGAGTGAAGCAACGATTACAGAAACTCGATCGCGTAGATTTTGGAGATCGGACGCGGATTCACGATACCGTCTTCCATGATGCACAATCTCTCTCTCGTTTCTCACTGACCACGTGGATTATTCGCGATCCGGCTCGAAGGACCAGAATGTTTCGGCGTCGACCGACGGTCGGGGAGAGAGAGAGAGAGAGAGAGAGAGAGAGAGAGAGAGAGAGAGGCGGCACGACCGGCCGGTGTAAAAAAAAGTTAAGTAGATAAGTAATACAGCCCGTAGATGACTAAATGCCGAAAGTACTCCAAAAATATTTTTCCGGAAAATTATTAAAAAATAGTTTAAACATAGTTAAAAAATGTTTTTACAACAGCGTAACAACAATCATACGGTTAGAAATCGAAGAAACATCTGATTAAAGAAAAAAAAAACTTGGACCGGGGCAAGATTCGAACCTGGTCCAAAAAGTCTTCAGCGGTTCCGCAGTCGGAGACCATAGCTACTGCACCAACCGGCGCCGTTGAAAATACATTCGAAATATTGGGATATATCCTGCGTAGTATAATTGTCGTTTTTTGTATTACGCAATTTTTAATGTCTGGACGATGTTTCTCTGAACTTAGGGATGTTTAATATTACATAATATATTTTTACGATAATTATAACTTAGTTTTTCACGGAAAAAACGCCGAAACAAGTGGTTTTTATTTTTTCCTACTATGACGCACCAATCGCAGTAATTTGAAAAAAATTGAGCATAATACTTAGGACAATATCTTATTGCTGAATTAATTCTGTCGTTGTCACTTAGATTTCCATATGAAATCTGCATTTTTTTGATTTTTTTCGTGTTTTTCGATTTTTACAGCCAGAGTTTGCAACCGAAAAATCTGAAAACGACTCAAAGTATGTGGTTTGGTGTCCGAAATGTGTCAGATTTTTTTCAGAATTTTAAATTGTCATTGAATGGGGAAAATGGGCCAAAAACTGGATTTTCGTTTTTCCTCTATAACTACCCTTACAGATGAGCTATAGGGCTAAAACTTGGCTGAAAGGTATTTTTTTTGGTAGGCTATCGAATGGCGCAAATTGGAATAAAATCCCTTCTTGGGCACATTTGACCCCCAAAACCGGGTATAGCCTTTTATAAATTTCCTGTGATTTTCCGGATTTCGAACAAGTTACTATTACGTTTGTGTGATGTGACATAAGTTCATCTACCTTTTCTTGAACAAGTGCGGTCTTTTCTCCCTTATATGATATTATCCTTTCGAACGTTGACTGATACTGACATCCTGTCTGATCCGTAATTAGAATTGCAAGGTGATATTTTTTACTACTTTCCGATAATTTTCGGCGGCCTGCTATATTTTATTCCACGCTTCTTCATTATGGACTTCAAGCTTCATGCATCAATCATTTGTGTACCGAGGTCATTCCACGCGAAATCGGGCATATTTTCGAGTACTGCTGTGGGATTTTGTTCAAATTTGAATATGTTGTAGTCTTTGGCGACCTATGAACGAATGTCAAAGGATTTCTCGACTAGTATTCGGGTTCGGGTCGGGTCGCAGAAAGTCAGGCGGGCTCGATTCGGGCTACCCGAGAGTTTCGGGCTGCCTGCTCGACTTCGTCGGGCGGTTTCGGAATGAATCGGACAAGTTCGAGCGAGCGAGTTATCGCGATACCTGAGATTCAACTCTGCGTTCTTATGAAATACATAATGGCAATAATGATACTTCTTTCATAGCTTAATTAACGTAATTTTTAATATACTTGGTTTTTTCATAATTACCGTAGGTATAATTAGCAAACATATGCATAATCTTTATTTGTATTAAATTTTGAAATAATGCACGTTACACGTGAAAAATTTAAGAGACAATATTTCTGGCATTCTGACGAATTTGTTCCTCCGAATGAACTTGCATATGTATCGATAATGTCGTTAAAATATCCTTACGAAATTACATACAACTAGAACGTATGAAAATAAGGTAAATTATGACAATTTTTTACATTTTGTGCTGTTTTCTCTTAAATTTTTCACGTTTAACGTGCATTATTTCGAAATCATATATCATTGTTACTCTCGCTTGACTCTCCTGCGTCTCGATGGCAACTGAACTCTCTCCGATCGGCAGTTGATTTTCTGAGGGCTATGGGAGGGGATGGAGCAATTTGTTTATGCTTTGTCCCAGGTACCAAGAAACCGCGGTTGTCCTCGACCGCCCATTGTAAGCACAAGAACGTACACCAGACAATCAATTTAACAATATCACGCTCATTATGTTGGCACTTCCCGAATCTCGCGACCTTTCCTTAGCCTGGCGGCCCCGGATTAACCTTTCGGTCTCTCCGTGCACGCTAGTAAACCTTCATTCCGTGGGGACGTCTCCCCTATTTTTGAGGTTTATTGCGGCCTAAGGTAGACGCGTCGCGTCTACCTTTACACGCACTGGCTTGATATGCAACAGAACGCAATCGCTTTGTCACAACGCGCGCACGAGATTCGGGTGACCATCGTTCGATAGTTTTCCACAATGTACAATTTTCAGCTAATACCGGTCTGCTCCATCCTCCCTCCATATCCTTTACAATACACGTGTATTTCCATACAATGAAATATTGTCGGAATTCGTTGATATCTAATTACCACTATATCTGCGTGACGGACACTGCACGATCTTAATTCTATCCGCAACAGTTACCATTATGTATTTCATAAGAACGCAGAGTTGAATCTCAGGTATCGCGATAACTCGCTCGCCCGAACTTGTCCGATTCATTCCGAACCAGCCCGACGAAGTCGAGCAGGCTTCCCGAAACTCTCGGGTAGCCCGAAACGCTCGGGCCGCCCGATGTGTCATGACATTCATGACGTATCGCGCGCCCGACTTTCTGCGACCCGACCCGACGATTCGGGCGCCCGACAATCGGGCGGCCCGCACATCCCTATTTACGACTAAATGACCCTTTTTTTACCTCGAGAACTATGGGTCATCCCTGTTATAGTAATGTTTCGGCTTTTATTCAAATTTTAATATATGTAGTGTTTAGTGACCGAATCTCAAAGGATTTTTCGATCTCTTATAAATTGTTGATTTTACAGACATTTCAAAAAACGTGTCGCCCTTTTTCCATTAAATTCTAACAAGGAGAGGCCACGTCCTTCGGGTCACCGATTCGGTTGAAACTTTGCACACTTATAGATCTCGTTCTCCTCTTTACGAATATATACCATTATAGGGGCAGATACCCAATACTTTTCGAGATATTGACGATTGAAGTTTCATTATTTCCCATGTAATGCCGTATTTTTTCTAGCCTACAACAAGAGTCGGTGTGCCGCGACGGTAGCGTGCCAAGTTTTCAGACGGACGACCAGGGTTCAAATCCTGCCGACTAACGCATTTTTTTTCATTTCATTATCATTGCATATTTATATTATTAATTTCAAACGATTAAATTTCACGCATAAAATTGCATTTTGAATTACAAATAACATGTATTTATTTACTAACAGAAGTAGAATATTTATTGTAGAATACTTACAGTTGTTGTTATGTACAGCAGTGGTATTTGTCGTAGAAGCAAACAAAACACAATGAAGCGAACACCTTGCACATCGTATAAATACACATTGGTCACATGAACATTTGTTTTTTAATAGTTCCATTGGGAAGCACAGCTGGTTTACATTTTCAAAAATTTCCCTATCGTTCGATAGTCCAGCGGCGAACCATGCGTATTGTAACATTGGTTTAAAAATTACTGCAGACAATTGCTTATGAATGAGAGAATGTATTTTAATTGCATCTTCTCTGCTTGCAATTTCTCGATTTTGTTCAATTAAATATGTACAGTTTTGAATTTTTTTTAATAAATTTTTTACCTGTCTATAAAAGTACACGTCGCAAGGTTGTACTAGTGGTGTACATTTTGGTGGAATAACTCGAAGAGTACATGTGGTGTTTCCTTCTTCGGTTAGAAATAATGTGTCGTACATTACTATTATTATTTAATTACTATTAACTATTATTTAATATATAACAATAGTAAATAATCCTTTTGTTAGTAAATAAATACATGTTATTTGTAATTCAAAATGCAATTTTATGCGTGAAATTTAATCGTTTGAAATTAATAATATAAATATGCAATGATAAAACATAATAAAATTTAAAAAAAAATGCGTTAGTCGGCAGGATTTGAACCCTGGTCGTCCGGCTGAAAACTTGGCACGCTACCGTTGCGCCACACCGACTCTTGTTGTAGGCTAGCAAAAATATGGCATTACATGGGAAATAATGAAACTTCAATCGTCAATATCTCGAAAAGTATTGCGTATCTGCCCCTATAATGGTATATATTCGTAAAGAGGAGAACGAGATCTATAAGTCTGCAAAGTTTCAACCGAATCGGTGACCCGAAGGACGTGGCCTCTCCTTGTAAGACTAGAACTCCCAAATCGACGATATGACCTTCGAATGACGAATAAAATTTTTTTTATCTTTTATTCGTTATTTGAAATTTTTATTTAAACATATATTTTGCAGACAGTACCTTGCAGACTGCAAAGCCGACAACATGAAATTCTGGTTTTGAAGTATATTTTATGAAACCCTAATTGTCAAGTAAATAATCACCACGTTCACCACGTTCTCGTGGTTTTCACTGAGCAATGACACCTTTCTTGTAGAACATATTCAATTCACATACAAACTAACATCTATACATAATCAATCAGAATTCTCCATTCTTCTGAAGGGTTCATTTTGAAGGGGAAATTTCAGGGAAAGTGACCACATTTTTTCCATAATTCGCAAGCGAAGCTCGTTCATCGACAATGTAGGCAGAAATTGCAAACTTCGCCTGTAATTTCTAAAAATAGTCCTCAAGCTGCAAAAAAGAAATTATTGCTAAACCTCTTCTACTGTCACATGGACAACAACATATTTCATTCTAGTTAGTTACTGGAATATAACGGATATTTCGAAGCAACCTGACGTTACGAGACGCGTAGCGACACGTGCAAGGGTCAGAATCCTTTCCAAATTGCCGCTTCAATGTTGCAACGAGCAGTTTATAAATGGTCAATTGTCTTTCCCAAAGGTTCAATACATGTCTGTACAGAGCCCAAATTTCGAATTTCTACCTCATCGGGGAGTAATTAACAATATTCGGCAGCTTGCCGCCGGTCGCGAGGCGTTCGAAAGAAGCCTGACGTTACGAGATGCGTAGCGACAAGTGCAAGGGTCAGAAACCTTTTCAAATTGCCGCTTCAATATTGCAATGAGCAGTTTAGAAGTGGTCAATTGTGTTTCCTAAAAGTCCAATTTATGTCTGCATAAAGCCCAAATTTCGAATTTCTACCTCATCGTGGAGTAATTTACAATATTCGGCAGCATACATATCGTACATACGTAAACCTGTACTATCGATCTGCATTATCGACCGTATTCTATCGCAACGTACAGTGTTTGCCGCGGAGAGACCGTGGCGCTACTAACCGGAACCGCAAAATTGTGCCTTTTTTCTAGTCATTTTACGTCTTAAATAAGAAAGTAATCAATTAAAAATGCATACCACCGTGTTTGTACATGTCTTCGCTATGTCTGTATAGAGCCCTTTTTACGATACGAACACTAAATCTCGCGAAATTAAGAGAATCTCTCAGCGGCAGCCATCTTGTGACGTCATACTTGCTTCAGAATTCGAATTTTCTGCCGAATATTGTTAATTACTCCACGATGAGGTAGAAATTCGAAATTTGAGCTCTATACAGACATAAATTGGACTTTTAGGAAACATAAGTGACCACTTCTAAACTGCTCATTGCAATATTGAAGCGATAGTTTGAAAAGGTTTTGACCCATGCATAAGCATATGGATTCTAAACCCTGCCGGCCCCCTTAAACTGCAAGTCTCAAAGTGGGTGCCAGGTAGGGCTGTGCGAGTACCCGAAAATACGAGCCGAGCTTAGCTCGGCTCGATTGTGCGAGTCAAGTCGAGTACTCGCACGATGCGAGCTACTCGCATCGATGCGAGCTACCCGCACCGATGCGAGCTGCTCGCAACGAAGCGAACGGCTCGAAATAAAATCAGGCGTAAAATGACATGATGCGAGTTACAGCGGGAAGATCAGCACATCGATATTATCAAGCATTTTAGTATATTGACAATGCTAAATGTTTGCGATGTTTTATTATATATTTTGATAGTGAAATGTTGATTCAGAATTTGTATAACCCTTATTGAAAATAATTATGCAATAACAACTATTTCCTAGATTTATGTAAATAACTAGATGTGATCTGTAAAGAACGGTATTTTATATATTCCTTTATATTATACTCCGGTTCACTGTACAGTCGTAAAAATGTGTTGTCGCAAAATTGTTTATAATGTTGAAAATTAACGTTAAACTTCGTTAAATAGTTTTTGAAAGGAATGGATATATAAATATTGTATAATATTGATATGTATTTATACGCATTCGTGCCAATATGTGCCAGTCTACAACCTTCCAACTTGGAAGTTCCAGCAGCCTGTCATTCGGTACTGTGCAAGTATAGGTGATAAGATTTAAAAGGGCATAGCCGATTAAGATGGTCAAAACAATTGGAACCGCAAAAAGATTCCATTTCAAACAGTATTGATTTCTTGATTTTCTGGAAATGACAGAAGTAGATTTCAAAATTCTTTTCCCGGAATCTTACCAATTTTCACAAGCAATTTCATATCTGGCGGAAATCGTGGACGAACACAATAATATAAATATTCATTGCCTAATCAATGTTACTTCAATATTTTTAAAACATTAAAAAAATATTGTTAAAATCACATGAATAAATAATATAAGAAATTGAAAAAATAAAGATGATGTATGGGAAAAAACATTTACCACCGACGGGATAAGAACCCCAGCGTATCCGCTCCTTAGTTCGACACACGTCCGGCGATGTTACAAAACTTTACGAACATTCTGGTATATATCACACAAAATACAATTTATTCTTTCTCTTAAATCACATTTCTTAGGTCAAAGAATTACTTGTTTCAATTTAATAATGCTAAAAATTACTTAATATATACCTGCGATAAAACCAACAAGTGTAACTTTCCTCCTAATAGCAAAAACGTCGAAAAAATTCGGTTTTTCTTGTTTTTTGACGATGATGTCCCACAACAAAAAATCTAACAAAAAATTGACGACACTGCCTGTTATAGTACTTTAACAATGTAACTAAACAGTAGAATAGCATGTTTTCACATTTTTGAGAAATCTGCATTTTTCTGATTTTTTGGAGGTTTTTCATTTTTTTACGACCACAGTTTGTAACAAAAAAATCTGAAAAAAATTATCAAAAATCAGCCTTAGAATCCAAAATATGTCGGCTCTTCTCCGTGGATAACAGTCGATCTTTTATACGATGGTCCAAAATCATGCTAACTACCAAATAATTCGTAGTGGCAGCAAAGTTAAATCTACTTCCTAGCTCGACAATTAACGCAATTATATAACGCAATTTTTCCTGAGTTTTCATTACATGTCAACTAGTAAATTAATCTATCTAGTTTGGCAGAAAAGCTGAAGTCGTTTGGTCGATTTATAAAAAAAGTTATTCTGATTTAAAGTGTCTGCCATCAATTATGAGACTGACTGCATAATGTATAACGAGAAGCGGCCGCACGTTTCTCGCTAAGCAACCTGCGCTATCTCCATGTTTATAATTGTGCAGTGTGAAAATGGTTTACTGCCTTTTTGGTTCGTTATCTCGACCATTTCTTCTAAAAAGTGTACTTCCGTACAATGGGACAGTAGGGCTCTCATCAGCGACCTAAGGTTTATGACCGGATCGCCTGCACGCGCCCACTTCGGTCATCCGCTCTGGGTATTTGATCTACCTGCATGCGTATGCGTTTCGCTCTTTCCTCCCCATCGAGTCACTAGCTCGTTATTCATTATCGAAAAATATAAAAGTCTAAGACAATCTATTCTCAGGTTAGTTAGCCCAGATTCTGTTAAACAGTTTTTCTCAGCTTACCAGAATTCAGTCTTTTGACCTTTGGTGCGAGTACCAGTGTGGCGGCCTGTGCAAAGAGCACGCTGACGAACCGCCAACATACATTGTAGACGTGGCGGCGACCTCGTATAAATACACATCAATATTATACAATATTTATATATCCATTCCTTTCAAAAACTATTTAACGAAGTTTAACGTTAATTTTCAACATTATAAACAATTTTGCAACAACACATTTTTACGACTGTACACTGAACCGGGGTATAATATAAAGGAATATATAAAATACCGTTCTTTACAGATCACAGCTAGTTATTTACATAAATCTAGGAAATAGTTGTTATTGCATAATTATTTTCAATAAGGGTTATACAAATTCTGAATCAACATTTCACTATCAAAATATATAATAAAACATCGCAAACATTTAGCATTGCCAATATACTAAAATGCTTGATAATATCGATGTGCTGATCTTCCCGCTGTAACTCGCATTATGTCATTTTACGCCTGATTTTATTTCGAGCCGCTCTCTTCGGTGCGAGCCGCTCTCTTCGGTGCGAGCCGCTCTCTTCGGTGTCACGGTGCGCGGTGGTAACGCGAACACTACTGAGACTTCGGAGTTTGTTGGAATAAGACGTATCTTATTCTAGGAGGACTCAGGATAGACTTAATGCGTTCTGAGAGGTTTTTAGTACGACAACTGTTTTGGCTTTATTTGAGGGTGCTTATATATGTGGATTTTGGGCGAGAGTGGGGGTTCTTTCCCATGTCTTGACGAATGGGGAAGAACCGGGTGTTCGTATCTTATCGCGTCGGAGAAAGCGGGGTGTTCTTATCTTATTATGTCTAAAAAATAGTTATAAGATAGAACCGGGTGTTCTTATCTTATCGCGTCGGAGAAAGTGGAGTGTTCTTTATCTAAGAAATAGTTTTTTGGATAGAACCGAGTGTTCTTATCTTATCGGAGGAAAAAGGGGCGCTTTTCCTTATCTCATATAGAAATAGTTTCAGAGGAAAAGCGGGAGGTCTTCCTAATCTTACGACCAAGTGTTCCTATATAAAATATAGGTTCTGGTTGAGATTAGGGTGTCACATTCCCCCCTTTTTAGACTGTTTTTTCCCCTGAAAAACTATTTTGTAAATTTAATGCGCTTGGGTCTTTCTATGAGTCTAATGGTGGGTTCTTGGAATTTCACGGTTGGGGTTCTATGTATGGGTCTGAAGAAGTCTTCATCTTCTGGTGGAGCAGTCGAGATTGTTGTTTGTCGTCTGTCGCCTTCGATGGTGGCTTTGCTGGAGATGCAGCAGATGTTTAGGGTCAGTCCTCCACAGGTCTTGAGCAGGTGGAAGGCCCCACATTTGTTGAGCCCGTAGATGAAACAACCTGCGATGGCGATGTATCCTGTCCATTGGAGTATGGACCATCCGGTTGACGTCCATGTTATGATGCGTTTCGTATTTCAGAACTTGCTTATTTTATTGTCTAGGTTATCTAGCGAAATTTCGAAATCGGTGTATGTTCGTGTGAGAGTAGGTGCTTTGTGGTAGCGTATCTGGAATGTCGTCGAGATTTACAATGTTAAATGTTTGTGTTAAGTTTATTCATTGCCCTGAAACACGGAATAATTTTAACCTGTTACCATGGATCTTATAGCTTTTGTTTTTGTAGAGAACAGAATAAGTAGGAGGAGATACTTGGGTTATTATACCTGGTCCCAGCCATTCAGAATCTAGTTTATTGCTTTTGCTATTATTGTAAATGAGAACCTTATCATTTATGTTGAACGTTGAATGTAGGCGAATAATTCGTTTATCCTGCTGTTTCTTGTATTTTTCTTTATTGCTCTGAATAGTCTTGTGGGCTATCTCTAAGTAATTTTTATGCTTTATTTTCCATAGCTTAAACAGTTCATCTTTGGTGAGAGAAGGAGTATTGGCTACTGTGGAAGGAAGATTGGCTGCATGTCCGAATGTGAGCTCAAAGGGGGTGAAACCAGTTCCTTCGTGTATCGCGGTGTTATAACCCATGGATATTACTTTCAATACTTCGTCCCATTCGTTCTTTTTATCGTTAGTACAAGTCCTAATTAAATCTTTGACTACTGCGTGTGTTCTTTCTAGGCTACCGTTGGACTGTGGGTGGAAGGCTGTGGTTTTGCAATGTTTTATGTTGAAATGTTCTTCAAATTGTTGCATGAGTTCGCATAAAAAGTTAGATCCTCTGTCTGTTAGAATATGTTTAGGTGAAGAGAATATATAGATGTAACTATCGATTAATTGTGGAATTATTGTGGCGGCTTTTGTATTTGGGAGAGGTATAAGTGTTAGATATTTTGTCAACATGTCTTGGATCGATAGTATGTACTGATTCTTGTTTCTTGTTTTTGGTAGGGGTCCGAAAATATCCATAGCTATTTTGTCGTTTGGTTCTAAGGGTGTGTCGGGGATTATTGCTAATTCCTTTTGTCTGATGCGCGTTAGTTTTTCAGTTTGGCAAGTTTCGCAATGACTGATAAAATGCTTCACGTCGTTATCTAGGTGGGTCCAGGAGTGATTCTATCTGATCCGAGCGATCGTTTTATTTTCTCCGAAATGTTGTGTCGTGTAAGCGTTGTGTGCATCTTTAATAATCTCGAGTTTATCTTCTTCTGTATAATCTCTAGGAGGGGATTTAGAGAAGGATATGTTTTTACCAGGGTATTTTGATTGTAAATACGTGAGAATAAGCTGAATGTGTACCATATCGAGCCCGGAAAAAGTTTTGTCGTTTATACCAATTTTTGGGTAATCAGAATCTATAACTATATTGTGTAAAATATTCAGCCAGTTTTCTTCGTTGAATCTACCTAAAGTTTCTTTCGTAATTTGTGTCCAGTGCCTCGCATTTGGTTTTTTAGTTAGGGAAGTTGTACAAGGATTTTGTTTCCACAAGAGGTAGTCGTTGTAGGATAAAGTTATTCTATTTAGAGGTTCTTGTTCGATAAGTGAGGGTGGTTGGTGAGTTATACCGGTTGAGGTGGAAGCAATCGGTTCTTGGGGTGTTATACAGGTGGATGTAGAAGGGACGGGATTTATAATAGTTGATTCTATTCTTGGTGAGTTTGTGATGTTGTTGAATGTCTGTAAGTCTTGTTCGTTAAGGTCATCTAGGGTTTCAGCTATCAACTGGTCAAGTTCGTCCCGTGTCATGTGGATTCTCGAAAGGGCGTCAGCTGCCGGATTGTCTTTCCCTTTAGTGTACTCTATATCATATGTGTATTCTTCTAGCTTTAATCTCCATCTCATCAAACGCGACGAGGGATCTTTAACATTCTGCAACCATTTCAGGGCTTGGTGGTCAGTACGTATCGTAAATCGTCGTCCTAGTAGGTATTGTCTCAAACGTTTAATGCTCCAAACTATTGCCAATAATTCTTTCTCGGTGGTTGTATAATTTTTCTCGGCCGGGTTAAGAGTTCTAGAAATGAAACAACAAGGGTGTCCGTCTTGGGATAATATCGCGCCTAACCCTTCATTTGAAGCGTCTGTGGTCAAAACGAAATGTTTGGTGTAATCGGGGTATTGTAAAACTGGGCTAGAAGTTAATTTTGTTTTCAATTCGTCAAAACTGATCTGTTGTAGGTCTGTCCAATGAAAAGGAACGTCTTTCTTGGTCAAATCTGTAAGCGGTTTAGCTATTTTAGAGAAGTTGCGAATAAATTTTCTATAATATCCTGCTAACCCAAGGAATGATTTTACTTCTGTTGGATTGGTGGGCTGTTTGAAGTCTTTGACTGCTTTTAATTTAGCGGGATTGGGCTTTATACCGTCTTTAGTTATTAAATGTCCTAAATATTCTAATTCTGGTTTCAGGAATTCGCATTTGTCTGGTTGAAGTTTCAGTCCGCATTGTCTAAGTCTTTCGAATACTATTGCAAGATTCTTATTGTGCTCTTGTATTGTTGAGCCGAATATTATGATATCGTCCATGTAAACGAAACAATATTTTCCTATGAGTCCGTGAAGAGATCTGTCCATCATACGTTGGAAAGTAGCGGGAGCGTTCTTTAAACCAAATGGCATGCGTTTCTAATGAAAATGACCGTCTGGGGTAGAGAAGGCCGTATATTTTTTGGAGTCGGGATGTAAAAGAATTTCATGAAATCCAGCGGATAAGTCGAGCGCCGAAAATTATGGCATTCGGGGGGTCTGTAGGATTTAAGGTTTATTATTTTGTTTTCTTTTAGGGTGATTTCGTGTTGAGTGGTAGGAGAATGAGGGAGCGGTTCGGTTTCTAACGAAAAGATGTCTGAGTAGCTATTAATGATTTTTGAAATTGGATCTCTAAGTTCTTTCTCAATATGATCTAAACGTATTTTTTGCCTTAAATTGTTCATTCGTTCAGTAAATGATGGTTCCTCTATTTCAATTGAATTAATTAGTTCGTTACCTGTGTTGATATAGCAAACTTTTGTAACTTCCTCGTTCAGAATGGCTGGTAGCACTTTGCAAGTATTGGCAGGTATCTAACGTTCTAATCGCAGAGGGATTTGTCGATTTCCTAAGGACAAAAAATGTTGATTTATATTATATTTGTATCTTTCTAGAAATGGTAATCCTATTATTCCGTCTTCCAGTAATGGAAATGAATCTGGTATGATGTGAAATAAGTGATTTTGTAATAAAATAGATTGGTTAGATGTATGGATTTGAGTACCGGTGGAGAATTTTTTGTGATTTTGTACTATTTTTTGGGGGTCGATGCAGGAATATTTGATTAGGTTGAGTCCTGCTCCGGTATCCAGTAGTAGTCTTATTGGTTTGGTTGATCCATGCAATTTAACAAGTATGTGTCGGAGTCGTCCGGTGGTGGTATGCACTCGGGGAATGGATGGATCAGAGGTTGAACTGGGAGTTCTTCCTTTGGAGGAGGTTGTGGGATTTGCATTGGTTTTGTATCCATTTCGACACATGGCTCTTCTCTGGTGATATGAGTTCGTGCCGGAAGCCGAGGCTGAATGATCGGAAAATTTTGACCGGCGTAACACCTTTCCTTGGAATGTCCAATGCGTCCACATTTTTCACATTTAGGAAGGTTACGGGAGAATTGAGGCATGTTAGCGACTGGTCGGGGTATGGAGGTAGAGCTACGGGTAGGAGGTGGTTGAGTTTTATGGAGTGGTTGGGATCGTGTTGCTCGTTGTTGCAATTGTTGAGCGTCTTTCAGCCACAATTCCATGTCGGCTGACATTGCCTGGGCTTTTGAGAGGGTCTTTGGTTTACTAGGTATCACTAGTCTTCCTAGTTCGTAGCGAAGATTCTGCGTATACAGAGTGATGGCGTTTTCTTCTTCCTCCTCTAGTGCGATTCTCCTGGCAATCGGTCAATCGTGTTTGTTTTGTACAGCATACTTAAGTTCGTTTAATTGTTGACGGAACCTCAGGTTGTAGGATTGTATGTTCTCGTTGAATCCTTGTTTCAAATTCTCGAGTCGATGGCGGGCAGTTCCCACGGTGACTGGACTGTCGATATTCTGGCGTAGTGCTTCGTACAGCTCCTCGTAGGTTCCAATTCTCATGAAACGAATTGCTCTTTCGGCTTGTCCTATTATCTTTTCGGAGAGTATTAATTTAAGCAGAAAGTCGCGATTGGAACATGAATTTCTGGCTTGTTTCACGTCCGTAATAAAATCTTCGATTCCGTTGTCGTCTTTCCCGTTCAACGTTTTAATTGTTCGAATAATCTCTGTAGCGGGAAGCAAAGAGGAATCGTTTGGTCTTACCCTACAGTTGTCACGTTCTTGTATTTCTGATTCGTTGTCGGTCAGTACGTCGTCTTGATGGTGTGGGTTGGCGTACCTAGGATCCCCGGGTAACGGTCGTACTGCCGTGTCGTATGTAGCGATCGAAGCGTTCGTAGACGCTTCGGTCCTCGAAGTTTGGAATTCCAGCTGCAATTTACTAGCTAGATCTTTTAATTCTTTGTTTCTGTTGAGGTTTTCCTTCTCCAGAATCTCAGTATTTTTCTGTAAAACCTCGTTGGTCTTCTGCAAAGTCCGGACCGTAGTCTCGAGACTTGTCAGCTTTTCCATGATAGCTTGAAGCGCTGTTGTTGTACTTAGAGTTGTCATGCTGGATATTCTTGTGTCACTGTCAGAGTCTGATTCGGATCGGTAGAAAGGAACAGGGTTTCTGTAGTGAACGAAGGAATACCTTAAATCGTTGTCCGTGGTGGAAATCTGCTGGCCGTGGCCCTTGAGGATGGCCCTTCCGTAGATAGAGTTCTTCAAGTTTGCAGATTCACCAAATACCGAACAACGCGTCTATCCTGGCAGGATCGCCAAAATGTCACGGTGCGCGGTGGTAACGCGAACACTACTGAGACTTCGGAGTTTGTTGGAATAAGACGTATCTTATTCTAGGAGGACTCAGGATAGACTTAATGCGTTCTGAGAGGTTTTTAGTACGACAACTGTTTTGGCTTTATTTGAGGGTGCTTATATATGTGGATTTTGGGCGAGAGTGGGGGTTCTTTCCCATGTCTTGACGAATGGGGAAGAACCGGGTGTTCGTATCTTATCGCGTCGGAGAAAGCGGGGTGTTCTTATCTTATTATGTCTAAAAAATAGTTATAAGATAGAACCGGGTGTTCTTATCTTATCGCGTCGGAGAAAGTGGAGTGTTCTTTATCTAAGAAATAGTTTTTTGGATAGAACCGAGTGTTCTTATCTTATCGGAGGAAAAAGGGGCGCTTTTCCTTATCTCATATAGAAATAGTTTCAGAGGAAAAGCGGGTGGTCTTCCTAATCTTACGACCAAGTGTTCCTATATAAAATATAGGTTCTGGTTGAGATTAGGGTGTCACATCGGTACGAGCCGTTCGCTTTGTTGCGAGCAGCTCGCATCGGTGCGAGTACTCGACTCGACTCGAAAAGACTGCCAGCCTTACGGGAGAATGTGTCGCTCGAAAAATACGTGTGGGGATTTTAGAGAAAGATATATTGAAGTGGTCTGTCTGTCGACTTCCTCTGTAGTGGGACACACCACATCGGTGAGCGTAGACTCAGACTGTCCTCCACGAACGTGGGGGCTGTACGATGAGCACGTAGTACAGAAAACAGGGTCACCAGTGGCCACAGGCCACACGTTCTCGAGAGAGAACGCTTGCAATATATGATAGTCCAACATGGACGCGCCACGTGTTCGCGGCGAAGTCGGTACAGGTTTACTGCGTGAGACCCACACCTCACGATTAATAAAGGCGTCAGGTAACGATAAAATAACAACGTTTATTCACCGAATGGCAACGAGGAAACTCGCGAAACAGCTAGACGCGAGATACAAGGTCCGTCCAGTACGGACAGCGTAGTAACACCGTTATACAGGGTGGCCCACATAACTCTGAACAGCTCAATATCTCGAAAACTATGCCATCGATTTTAAAGTTCTTAGTCTTAAATTGCATGGAATTGAAGGGCCTTTCTGACTACATAAACGTGAAGTGGCCTCCCTTCCCTTTTAACGGGAGAGGGGAGGTACCTTTATAATTTTAAATGGAACCCCCTATAAAATGTTACATATTTAGATTCTACCGGAAAAAACAAGTCAATTTTGTCTGAAACATTTTTTTACTACACGTGATTGGCGTTATGACTCTCTTTAATGTGTAGGTATGGGGCCTACCATCCAGGTAAAAGAACTAGGCACGTGTATGTTGGCAAGAGGAACTTTATTTGCATCTGCACGTGGCGGCAGACTCAGTGCGACTGGTGCCTAGGGAGGACGCCGAGCGTGTCTCGGGGAAAATCCCTAGGTACATAGAGTCGTGCTCCTATTTATTGGCGCCCGCTGCGTCGCCTAGCGGATGCACTAGGGAGTCAACGATACTCCCTACACCACCCCCCTCGCCAGTAATGGCGGGTGAGACGCAGACAGACATGCTAATTCTGCTCTTTGGTTATCGCGCTATATATATAAAAACAAAATATAACATATATACATAAATCCACGGTGCTATAACTACGAAATATATACAAACGACTATTTAAACTTTGTAGGAACAAGAACTTAGATGTAAACATAATATTTATCGGTACACAGGAAAATTGCTCTGTCTTTGGGAGGCCCTAGCTGGTATTGCACATGATGGTTCGGTACCACTAGTTCTCGCTGACCAGAAACGCTGGCTTAAGCCTGTCCTTGCTAACGTTTACGTCGCGTTGTCCTATTCTAAGTACAAAGTTCTTATCACTACGGCTTAAAACTAAATATGGTCCCTCGTACGGTGGTTGTAGCGGTTTTTTAACCGCGTCGCGACGCACCAACACGTGCGATGCCGTGTCGAGGTCTTTGAACACGAACACCCGTCGATGACCGTGATGCGCCTTCGGAGCCAGCTTAAGCGACTTCATGTGGTCTCGCAGCTGCTCCACGAAGACGGATAGTTCCACCTGGTCGTTGCCCGCAATCAGGTCGCCGGGTAGACGCAGAGTCTCCCCGTAGACCACTTCTGCTGGTGTCGTCCCGCTGTCCTCTTTGACTGCTGCCCGGATGCCGAGCAGGACTGCCGGAAGCGCCTCCGACCAGGTTTCCTCCTGGCGGCACATGATGGCCGCTTTCAGCTGCCGATGAAGGCGTTCTACGGCCCCGTTGGCCTGTGGGTGGTACGCTGTCGTTCGATGGTGTTCCGCTCCCAGCGCTCGTGCCCATGTCTTGAATAGCACGGACTCGAACTGCCGACCCTGGTCCGTCGTTATCCTCAGTGGAACGCCGTAGCGCGAAATCCAGCCCGCGAACAGCGTTCGCGCGACGGTCTCCGCGCTGATATCAGCCACTGGAAACGCCTCCGGCCATCTGGAGAAGCGGTCGATGACGGTCACGCAGTGCGTGTAGCCCCTGGAGTGCGGCAGTGGTCCAACGATGTCCACGTGAATGTGGTCGAAACGCGCGGTGGGGGCTGTGAACTCCCCGACCGGCGTCGACACGTGTCGTGAAACCTTCGCCCGTTGGCACCGCATGCACGTCTGCGCCCAGGTGCGGCAATCCTTCTTGACGGACGGCCAGACGAAGCGCTGCGTGACCAGCCTCACGGTTGCCTTGGGTCCGGCGTGTGCCAGACCGTGTAGGCTGTTAAAGATGGCTCTGCGAAAAGCTGCTGGCACGAGTGGGCGTGCCTGGCCGGTGGAAATGTCGCAGTACACGTCTACGTTGGGCTGCTGGAGGCGGATCTTCTTGATGACCAGGCCTCGGGGGTCTGCCATCAACCGCTGCAGCTCGGCGTCCGAACCTTGCGCGTCGGCGAGCTCGTGAAAATCCACCGGTGCAACCACTTCCTCGATGCGCGATAGGGCATCGGCGGTGGTGTTCTCTGCGCCCTTGACGTGCTGCACATCTGTGGTGAATTGTGCGATGTAGTTCAGGTAGCGGAACTGAATGGGTGTGCATTTCTCCGGCTTCTGGCTGAGGGCGAAGGTCAGCGGCTTGTGGTCGGTGAAAATGGTGAAATTCCTGCCTTCCACCGCGTGGCGGAAATATTTCACCGCCGCGTACATTGCCAGCAGCTCTCGGTCGTACGCGCTGTAGTTCCGCTGCGCCGGGTTCAGCTTCCTAGAAAAGAAAGCAAGCGGTTCCCAGGTACCTTGCCGGAACTGCTGCAGCACTGCTCCCTACGCGATGTCCGAGGCATCCACCATCATGGCCAGTTTGGCCTTGGCTGACGGATGCACTAGTGTGGTTGCAGCTGTCAAAGCCGCCTTCGTCCTCGTGAACGCCGCGTCTGCCTCCGGTGTCCACTCCACGGGCTCGCTCTTCTTGCCTGATGTCAGGCAAGCCACGAGTGGAGCTTGGATGTTCGCCGCCCCAGGGATGCACCGCCGGTAAAAGTTTACCATGCCCAGGAACCTGCTGAGTTCGGCTTGGTTTACCGGCTTGGGGTAACGAGTGATGGCCTCCACCTTATCGGCCAACGGGCAAATCCCTGCTTTGCCGACCGTGAACCCGAGGAAAGGCACCTCCGGGACGCTAAATTCGCACTTTGCCGAATTTATCACTACCCCGAACTTGGCGAACCTCTGGAACAATTGTTCCAAGTGTCCGAGGTGTTGCTCTTTTGAGTCCGACGCCACCAGCACGTCGTCAATGTAAACATAAACAAAGTCTAACCCGCGCACTACCTCGTCCATAAAACGTTGGAACGTTTGCGCGGCGTTACGCAGTCCAAAAGTCATTACCGGGAATTCGAATAACCCGAACGGCGTAGTGATCGCGGTCTTATGAATGTCTGCTTCCGCGACCGGGATCTGATGGTACGCGCGCACTAGGTCTATTTTCGAAAAAACCGTTTTCCCGTGCAAACTCTGCGCGAAGTCTTGAATGTGCGGCACTGGGTACGCGTCGGGTACCGTCCTAGCGTTCAACGCGCGATAGTCCCCGCACGGACGCCACTCACTATTCTTTTTGGGCACCAGGTGTAACGGCGATGCCCAGGCACTTTTTGACGGACGAGTGATGCCCTGTTGCAGCATATACTCGAATTCCCGTTTCGCCGCCTTCAGCCGGTCCGTCGTGAGACGCCGCGGTCGCTGCGATACGGGAGGTCCCGGTGTCGTCACGATGTGATGCTTAACATCGTGTTTCACCGCACTGCCACACACTGAGGGACGCGTAATACCCTGAAATTGTTTTAACAGCGCGTATACCGCACTGTCCCGCACTGGTGCCACGCATTGAGCCGATTCGACCGTGCCGGTCGGTATTGTTCCGGTTACCGATAGGCCGGTGATTTTGTCGATCAACCGACGGTCCTGAACGTCCGGCAGGAGACCGAATCGGGCTAAAAAGTCCGCACCAATAATGGGTCGCGAAATGTCTGCAATAACAAACGTCCACGGGAATGCCCGGCGTAATCCTAAATCTACACTAATCACTACGTGCCCGTAAGTGTTAATTAGTGAACCGTTCGCCGCGGTCAGCAGGTAGCTCGATTTCGTTCGCGCACCGGTCACTTTTTCCCGCGGGAACACGCTGACCTCAGCCCCGGTATCGACCAGGTACTGGGTCTTCGTCGTCGCGTCGGTTACGAAGAGGCGACGTGCTGTCCTCTCAGGGCCGCTTGTCGCCATCAGCGACTCTGTAGGTCGTTTCCCGACTGGAAAGTGCACGGCTTCGTGCACTTTGTCGACTTGGTTCCGAATCGCCCGTGATACCAGCAGATGCCGCTGGGGCGAGATTCGGCCTTGGACTTCGGCCGGGAACGTCTACGGTACCGGCTGCTGGGCGTGCTGCTCCTTGGTTGGCGCCCTCTGCCCTCCAGCTTGGTGGTCACCAGTGCGGCAATTTGCTCAACGAGGGCGTTGATGTCGCCGAGCGCTGCGACATTGTTTGCCGCCGCTGCTGGGTGGATCTGCGCCGGCGTGACCTCGCTGATCCGGTCCGCCAGGGCCGCCACTTTCTCGAGCTCGACGCCATCTTGTGTGGCCAGCACCGATTGCATGGCGACGGGTAACCTACTCATCCACAGAGTCCGGATGAAATCCTCCGGCACCTCGTTGCCCGCCAGGCTCCTTATGTGCCGCAGGAACTGCGACGGCGTCCGGTCTCCTCGTTCCTCGTGTTCGAGGAGCTGCTTAATCTTCCTCTGCTTGGAAGTGGAGAGCCGCGCGATTAATTCATCCTTTAGCCGCGTATACTTATTTTGCTCCGGCGGGTTCAGCAGGATATCCTCTACTTCTTGCGCGGTTTTTACATCCAGTTGCGCCACCACGTGGTGGTACTTGGTGTCCTCTTGCGTTATCCCGCGCAAACCGAACTGGGCGTCCAGGTGCGCAAACCATAATGCTGGTTTTTCCGCCCAGAATTTCGCCATGTGCACGGCTACGGCCATGTTTTGCGCAGGCGGCTCCATATCAATCACGTCGGGGTCACCAGTTGTAGGTATGGGGCCTACCATCCAGGTAAAAGAACTAGGCACGTGTATGTTGGCAAGAGGAACTTTATTTGCATCTGCACGTGGCGGCAGACTCAGTGCGACTGGTGCCAAGGGAGGACGCCGAGCGTGTCTCGGGGAAAATCCCTAGGTACATAGAGTCGTGCTCCTATTTATTGGCGCCCGCTGCGTCGCCTAGCGGATGCACTAGGGAGTCAACGATACTCCCTACAAATGCTTGGAGAAGACTGCCGCTCTAGTGAGGACGTCGAGAGTGCCTCGGGATAATATCCCTAGGGCATCTCGCGTCTGGGCATGGGTTGGCAGTGCTGTTGTCGCTTAGGCCACCTGGCGTGACCCTAGGGAGTTACTCATGCTCCCTACCAGAGTTGGGCATTATTTAGATAAAAAATTATTTAAATAACGATTCTAATAAAAGATACTTTATCTTTATTCGTTATTCGAAGGTTCGAATAAAAAAAGTATCTTTATTCGACGAGTATCGGATAAATAATTTTATTCGACGAGAATTTATCCGACGAATAAAGATAAGTTTTTTATTCGAAGTGGATTTATTCGAACTTCGAATAATTTTTTCATCTTCCATCTGTATCTTTTATTCGAAGGCTTCGAATAAATCTTCGAATAACTTTTGCCGAGCGCCGAGCTTCAAAGACCCAGCGACGACAGACGACATACAATGTAAGCGGTTGGAGAATTGCGCACGTATGAAAGTTTAAACTTTTAGATTTTTCAATATATCCTCATGAAATTGTGACGAGCGAATGGAGGGGATTTTCCTGATGAAAATGAGGTCAAATTCGAGTGTAATCGAACAAGTTTCACTGATACGTAATGTTACGATAAAAATCTCATTAAAGACAGCCCAAATGATGTCGTGTTTGGACTCATTTTGATCGGGATAAGCTCTACAACTCATTCGTCTTAACAATATTGTACTGATTAAAAACATAAAAGCATAAATTGCCAATAATGCTCGATTCTCCATCTGCTTACAATGTAGGCTGTTGGTCGGTCGCTGGTCTTTGAAGTTCCGAGCTCGTAGAGTCGCGAGATATCGGTGTGAAACAACTACCAATCCAATTGCAAAACTTCATTGTTTTTCATGATTTTTTTATGGGACTTGCGCCAACTAATTCGTGGCATTCTTCTGATTAAAATGACACTAAACACGGTACAAATTGGACTGTATTTAGCATTTTTATCCGTAGATTTATTATAAGGTTTCGAATAAATCTTCGGATAACTTTTGCCAGCTCGACGAATAAACGGCGACGACGGCCGACAAGGACCGACGAGCGCCGAACGTCGAAGACCCAGCGAGTGCCAAACGGCATACAATGTAAGCGGATGGAGAATCACAACTGAAATTAGTTAACTAAAACACAAATGAAATTAGTGATATCAACGTCGTATTTTATTAAATTAAATTTAAACTGTAGCGGCTAGCTGGGCGCCGGAAGAGAAATCTTCAGCGCACCAGCGCCAAGAAAGATTTATGGTTTGCACAGCATAAGACGCTATTTGTGGGAAAACGTCTTTAACGTTTTTTGGCCACTTAGCGGACAGATGTTTCCTTGTAGCTCCTAGCGACGAACTCAATAGCGCAAGTGGACGCCATAAATTTTGGGTAGTCTAAGGGTCTCCAGCCTAGAGTGTCCCAGCGACGCGTGCCTGGTTTCTATCACCCGGGAAAGCTGGGCCCGTTGACGTAAGCCAGCAGTCACGTACCGCACTTGGCACGGGGCCCGGAAGACACCCCGCTGCATCACCAAAATTAGTTTTTAACAAAATGACGCGCTCACCCTTCTCACGCACGAGAGGCGTGGAACGGGGGCGTGTTATGCAAAATGCACGGATTGGTGGAAGTTCCTCGCAAGGACTTCCACCAATCAGCCGACAAGCATTTTCGAGGATATAAGGCAGCAGACTACCGACGCGAGTAGTCAGTCACGAAGTCTAGTCACAGCCGATTCTCCGCCGAGTCACTTAGAGTCCAGTCCGGTCGCTGCTAAATCGCAATAACAGTTCAACCGCGAGTCGAAGTGAATCGCCTGTTTTAGTTGAACCACGCCGGACGCTCTCGCGACATCACTCCTATTGCTAAATAAACGACTCAGCCACGAACCTGATTTTGAACACTTATTCTAAGGCACCCGCCTTACATATCCCTGTTCCTTCAAAACTATATTCTTACTTTTGGCTAATATTGAACTAATTTAATTTCTTATAATTATGTTATTACACTGTTGTAGTTGTAATTGCACAGGGGAGAAGACTGATGTCGTAGAAAGAACAAGAAAAAAGTGTTTAACGAAAAAAAAAAAATCATTCCATGCGGGATTCGATCCGGGACCAAAATATTCTCAGCCGGAGACGTTACGTTATTATTATTATTACATTACGTCTCCTTCGATGCACTCGCGTGTCAGCCGTAATGGAATTAAGAGGAAACAACATTCTTTTGTTTCATTCATCATATGAATCCTCGACATGAGATTTAAAATTATATCAGCAACAGCGCCATTGTAGAATATCGGTTCCACAATATTAGTTCTGGATGATACGGTAGGATGTGACACGGAATGGTACGGGGGCTCTAGAGCCCCCCGAGCGTGAGACAGAAAAATACATTGGGTGATTGGTCTACTCCTATACCTCGTCTGTACCACAATCTACGCTTGCAGTTTCCTCCAATCCCACTTCGACAGTCTGTAGGGATATTGGCGCTGCCGCGCCATTCCCCTAGGCACGCGCCTAGAGAATATGCTCCGACGAGGTTGGCACTCTCAACCTCGGGCAATGCAGGCGAGAGAACCGCCTAATGTACTCTCTCGCCGCCGGACTCTCGATCGAGACAGACGTCTCGATCCTACGCTCTCGAAGTGAAGTCGAATAAAGTTGTTCTGTTACATACACGAGTTTCTCACTATCGATAAAAAGTCTCCCAGCGGTTCTGTGCAGAGTAGGCTGCATCTTGGTTCCGCATTTATCCGCGGGACCCTTAAACCTACAACTGGTGACCCCGACGTGATCTGGAAATCAAGAACCACGCTGCACGTGCCCGGAAACAGGTGCACGTTTTCACGGAGACCACCAGGAAGAGATTGCCGGTTCCTGGCGGCGAGCAATCCGCTCGCTGCACGCTGCCGTTGCCGGTTCCAGGCGGCGAGCTATCCGCTCGCTGCACGAGGTCGAACACTGCACATCTGATGCCATCCTGGACGTCTACAGAGGACGAGCTTGCTGGAGTTCCGCTGATTGCGTGAAGCCACCGACCACCGGCGCCTTGACGAGCATCACATTGCAGCCAGTCTATCGACGAGCCCAACCATGCGTGCGCCGACAGGTATCGTTCCGATTATGCGAAATTTCGCCTCATTATTGTAAACGATCGTGATCGCCGCGCGGTACCTCGTGGCGAGAATAATCTACGAAGCCATTTTCGTATGCCTGTTGATTCGACCGTTTCGCGACCTTCGCGTTGTTGTGTTTATGCCGTGTCGATTCCCCCGTCGACTCGTGTGACCGCTACGACACCGGGTAGTTCATGTTTACCGCGTCGCGCCGTGCCCTTGCGAAACCGCGTACGTCTGCGCAGAGCGCGCGTTACGAATAATTCGCTGCCGGTCCAAACACACGCGTGTTCGCGAAATCGCGCAAAATGACTACCCCCGCGCAGCTCACTCAGGATGAACTCCTTCATGCGCTGTTACAGGGTCGCGTCGATTCATACCGGCAACCAAAAGTGCCCGATTTCTTCAAAGAAGATCCGGCGCTTTGGTTCGCACAAGTCGAGTCATCCTTGTCCGCGGCAAGAATTACCAACCAAAAAACAATGGCTGATGTAGTGGTGGCCGCGTTGAAGTACGACGTTGTCACTACGGTCAAGGACATACTATTCATGTCGCCTCCTCCTGAGGATTTATACGACCGAATAAAAGCACGAATCATATCTAGCTACGCTGTTTCTGCCGAGAGCAAGCTCCGACAGCTCTTGAAGGGCGAAGTTCTGAGTGAGGGCAAACCGTCCCAGATATTGACGCGCCTCCTCAACCTGAACGACGGGTCTTGCAGCGATGAAATAATTCGCGCCGTATTTCTAGAACAGCTGCCGTCGCATGTCCGTGCCGTCCTGGCCATGGCGAACGTTTCCGAGCCGCGGAAGCTCGCCGAATTAGCCGACAAGGTCGTTGAGGCCTCCGGAACCGGCACATCCGCGATAGCTGCCGTCTCGTCCCGAGACGCCTCCCTACGCGCGTTAGAAGAGAAGGTCGACCGTCTCACGCGCCAACTAGCATCCATAACCACTTCGCGCACCCGCGAGAGTCGCGTCCGCCGACGAACCCCTTCACGGAGTAGGAATCGATCGCGCGAAAACCGCTCTCTGCCGAAGGAAACCGCGTGCTGGTTTCACAGGAAGTTCGGGAAAGATGCGCGTCGTTGTGTCAAGCCGTGCTCCTGGGAGACGGGAAACTGAAAAGTACTAGCTGTTTGGAGGCGAGCCCGTCTAGTACCGAATCTCATCGTCTCCACATAAGAGACCGCGATCTCGGTCTCACGTTCTTAATCGACACCGGAGCCGATCTTTCTTTGCTGCCGGTTGCCAAAGGCTCGCGTCGCCCAACGGGTTATAAACTCTACGCGGCAAATGAGACAATGATTGACACGTACGGCGAGAAGCGTTTGACTTTGAATCTCAACCTCCGCCGTTCATTCCCGTGGAATTTCTGCGTCGCATCGGTACCGTACCCGATAATCGGTGCCGACTTTCTAAAACATTACGGGCTGCTCGTTGACTTACGCCTCCGCAAACTGATCGACCCCATGACGAAGATTGTTAAATCGGTCGATCCAGCGTCCGCGTTCGCCGGAATTTTAACCGAGTTTCCGAATGTTGTCGGGCCGTCACAGAATAATGACCGTACGCCACAAGACGTCCTTCATCATATTGTGACCGAAGGTCCACCAATTGCGGAACGCGCGCGGAGGCTAGCGCAGGAAAAACTGCGCGCCGCGAAAGCAGAGTTCAAACAGCTCGTCAGCTCGGGAATTTGCAGGCCTTCTAGCAGTCCTTGGGCGAGTCCTATTCATCTCGTCCCGAAAAAGGACGGGGGCTGGCGCGTCTGCGGCGATTACCGCCGTCTCAACGCGGTAACGATTCCTGATAAATATCCAGTCCCCCATCTTCACGATTACTCCGTGAACCTTCACGGAAAATCGGTTTTCACGAAGCTCGACCTTCACCGGGCATATCAACAAATTCCGATCGCCCCGTCTGACATTCCGAAAACGGCGGTCATTACCCCGTTTGGACTCTTCGAATACACGGTAATGCCCTTTGGCCTTCGTAATGCCGGACAAACCTTCCAGCGTTACATCTACCGTGCCCTCGGGGATTTAGACTTTGTATTCGCGTATATCGATGATATTCTCATTGCGTCCTCGAACCGAAAGGAGCATGAAGATCACCTACGCGTAGTCCTGCAACGCTTGCAGGAATATTGTCTTCGGCTAAACACCCAAAAGTGCGAGTTCGGGAAGTCATCTCTCGAATTCCTCGGTCATGTCATTGACCAGCACGGGTCTAGCCCAATCCCCGAGAAAGTCAAGGCCATAATAGATTTTCCAAGGCCTCGGACCGTTGCCGATCTTCGTAGGTTCCTTGGCATGGCCAATTTCTACCGACGTAGCATTCGACACGCTGCCGACGTGCAGGCCCCCCTGCACGAGTACCTCGGCGAGTCGAAGAAAAATGACAAACGCGAGATTGCATGGACTCCTAAGTCTGAGGAAGCGTTCGCTCGGGTCAAAAGGGACCTCGCCAACGCGACCATGCTCGCTCATCCCGCGGCAAACGCAGTGACGCGTATCGTCACTGACGCCTCCGATTTCGGCATGGGCGCGTCACTCGAGCAAAAGCTCGGAGATTCCTGGAAGCCCTTGGCTTTCTTCTCCAGGAAATTCAGTCCTGCCCAACGCAATTATAGTGCGTACGATCGCGAGTTGACTGCCGCTTATGAGGCACTAAAATACTTCCGACACTTCTTAGAAGGTCGTGAATTCAGCATTGTGACAGATCACAAGCCTCTCACGTACGCGTTTCGTCAGAAAGCCGACAAGGCATCTCCTCGACAGCTCAGACAGTTGTCGTATATCTCACAATTCACCACTCGCATTGAGCATCTTCCTGGCTCGGAAAACGTCGTTGCCGATTCATTATCACGTGTCGACTCGCTGCGCCTCGCCGCGAACATTTCTCTGGATGAACTGTCCAAAATGCAAGAGAGCGACGACGAGCTTAAGGAACTACTGCGCTCCGCTGACCACTCGTTGCCCCTGCGACAGATAAGGTGGGGACCTTCACACACTGCGATCGCGTGCGACCTCACGGGCGAAACCTTGCGTCCGTACATTCCACAGCCGGCTAGAAAAAAGATTTTCGACACTTTCCACAACCCTGCGCACCCCTGTGCTAAGATCACAGATCGGGTAATTCGGAAACGTTACGTCTGGCCGGACATGCATCGCGACATTATTAAGTGGTCCAAAGACTGCTTGGACTGTCAACAGTCTAAAGTAACGCGGCATAACCACGTGGCTCCTGCGGAATTCGTAGCTCCCGATAGCCGCTTTAAACACGTCCATATGGACATTGTCGGTCCGCTGCCGGTTTCCGACGGAAATCGCTATTGCCTTACAATAATCGATCGTTTCTCGCGATGGCCCGAAGCCATTCCGCTGCCGGATATCGAAGCAACCACCGTGTGTAGAGCTTTTGTAGATCACTGGATCTCGCGATACGGCACGCCAGAAACGCTAACAACTGACCAAGGTAGTCAGTTCGAATCCAAATTGTTCACAGCGTTATTGCAACTATCCGGTTGTCACCGGATACGTACTACCGCGTTCCATCCCGCCTCTAACGGCATGATCGAACGATGGCACCGCTGCCTGAAAACCGCGATAATGTGTCACGCGAACACGAAATGGTCACGAGTCCTGTCCACCGTGATGTTAGGGTTGCGAAACAACGTGATGGACACCGGGTCCTCACCTGCCGAATACCTGTACGGCACGACGTTGCGTATTCCGGGAGAGTTTGTTCTTCCCGACGACGGTCCGTCCGACCCGCAAATATTCGTCGAAGAGTTTCGCGATCACATGCGCCAAGTGAAACCTGTCCCTGTGGGACAGCGACATAAGAAACGCGCGTTCATATTTAAAGATTTGTCAACATGTTCGCACGTGTTCCTTCGCGCAGGCACTCTCAAGAAATCGCTTGAACGTCCATACACGGGACCGCATAAAGTCTTAAAACGCGTCAACGACAGAGTCATCGAAATCGAGGTCAATTGTAAACCGCGTTCGGTATCTGTTGAAAATGTAAAACCCGCGTACGCAGTTCGCGAATCGAACTTAGAAGCTGCCGGCGACCCTGCAGCCGTTTCGGGAAGCAGCACGATCCGCACGTATGCAAATAAAAAGCGCGTTACGTTCGCTGCCGAAGCGAGTAAAATTACAGAAAGAAAATTGTAAGTGCATGCAGTATGTATTACACTTCTCCCTGTTAAAACAGCGGTTAATTTAAATGTCGTATACACTCGGGGGGGAGTGTGTAGGGATATTGGCGCTGCCGCGCCATTCCCCTAGGCACGCGCCTAGAGAATATGCTCCGACGAGGTTGGCACTCTCAACCTCGGGCAATGCAGGCGAGAGAACCGCCTAATGTACTCTCTCGCCGCCGGACTCTCGATCGAGACAGACGTCTCGATCCTACGCTCTCGAAGTGAAGTCGAATAAAGTTGTTCTGTTACATACACGAGTTTCTCACTATCGATAAAAAGTCTCCCAGCGGTTCTGTGCAGAGTAGGCTGCATCTTGGTTCCGCATTTATCCGCGGGACCCTTAAACCTACAACTCCTTCTACTTAGGCGCCACCTGATGAGATCCAGCTCAACTAAACTTGTCACATTTTTTGCTCTATATTATCGATATCATGAATTCTGACGCTAGAAAGCCATGCCGAAACGGGAAACAAGTTTTCGCCTTTATTTCGCAACAGAATCAAGACAAATTATAGCTCAATTTGTAGCTGGAGATATTTTCTAATGCGGGCTGGTCTCGACATCATCCAGAAAACTCATCCAATGGCATAAAAATGCTTGAATTCCACGGCACGTGCATCGTCAATGTTTGGCCTACTTCTAACGCTCATATTTCTAAATATCTCCATAATCTCGTCAGCTCATGACCAGCCCGCATTAGATTGAACCTTCCTCTTTCGAATGAGCCCTTTACCAGCGACAAAATATTCCTTTTTAAGGACGAAAACTTGATCCCCGTAAAACCATATTTTGTCGGTAATGTAGTCACTCTACTTTTGGCGCTCCGGGCCCTTAAGTATAAAGAAATTTTAAATTAAACTTACACTTACCATTCGTAATCATTAATTTATTTATTATTCCTCATTGTTCCTAATTATTCCTTTACTTTATGCGATGTAACTGATGTAACTCGCAATTTTGTTTTAATGTCGTTAATATAGAACATATAGGTTATGTCTCTATGATTTGCGCAAAGAACAGTTATGCTTTCTGCCAATCAGAAGCGATCACGAAAATCACGAATTACTGTAAAAAATCACCGTGATCGGGAACGAACGCGATCGTATCACGAGTGATCCAAAAATAGCAGTTCGCACCACCCCTGCTCCTGCGAAAAGAGACCCTCCCTACACAATCCTCCCAACCAGTGTCGCCAGATCGAGAAAATCGAGGGGAGTACAATGTACCCCCTCTCTGATGACTAGAGTAATATGTGACAAGTTGCGCGTGCGCGACGGGGATTGAGTGGGACGAATGGGAGACACGTTGCACGTGCGCGATGGGAACGCAACAATGACATGACATGTTGCAAGTTTTAGGTTATCGCCGCGTATTGTACCTGCATATGTAGACGATAGCAATTCAACACGTGACCAGCCTACGGTCTTAGTAGGGGACGTTGGAGTGTCATCATGGTGGTGGAATGGGATAGTGGAAGGGAAAAAGAAGGAGAGGAAAGAGTCCAGTTTTGGACTCTTCTGGGGACACTGCTCCTGACTGCTCCCAACCACAGAACACACCTCCAAAGACAAAACAGGAAAAGATAAAGATGAATATTTTGAAAGTATAAATGTTTATAGCGATTTGGATGTAGAAATAATCGCATTTAAAAGCTTCTACATATTCTGTTAGTAATATAAAAAGAAAGGTTTGGAAAATAAAAAATTTCAATACCGTGGTACTTTTAATGAAATGATATGGTAATTAATTTATTAAATAATGAACTCTCTTTGTACAAGAAAACATTTTAACGTATGTTATTCTTTTATGTATAATTGTATAATATACATAGTATATTTTATAATATTATACTATACATATATATAATATTATACACACTTGTTTATATATATTAACAGTAATGCTTTCATAATTTTAATTTCGTTCCAAAAACCATGTATATGAATCTTTTTTTATTACAAATAAAAATATGTATGATTAACAATATTCACAGATATGCTTAAATTTCTATAAACTTTTGTTTCATTAATCAGCTTTCTTAATTCCTCGTGTCTTCCATGCTACTAAAAGGTTCCAAGAGAAGTATAAAGAAAACGAATGAACCTGAGAGGCTAACAGTATAAACGCATACCACAATAAACCATATGGTAGATCCTGAAAAGATAAATTTGTGTGAATGTTACAAACATTTTATGCAAATATATTTAATGCTAATTAATTAATGAATATATGATCACTATATTGGTAGTTAATGTATGTTAAAGAGAATGTAGTACAAATCTCATTTATTTTATAAATGCCTACCTGCCACAAGTGAATTTCTTCTGATTTACCTATAGCAAGATATTTCCAGACATCCTTGAAATAATATACAACTGCATACAAAAGTGGACCATATCCTAATAAAATGATGCCTATTATATACTGTCGTAATGTTCTAATTCTGTTTCTCTTAATAGCAGACAATGCGAGGAAACTTAACATCAAACTTGAGCACCATATGTACTCCCACCACAGAGGCTGTAATGGAAAAGTTTATTATGAGTTTTCATTAAAAATTTAGGTATTGAAGTATTTACCTGAGGTACTTGTAATTCTTCAATCTCTAAAATAAATATATCCAGATGATCTAAAATATCAGCCGATAATTTGGCAAGCATAACGAAGAAAAGAAGATAGTGAAAAAATATGCAATATTTCAGTCTTGATTTATTTGTTGCGCTAAAAGGAAGACACATTTAATCCTAGTAATATGCAAACAACAAACACGTAACAATGTATTTATAATTATTTTTTTATTATTTATAAAATAAGATTTTCTTATTTGAAATATTTTTGAATCCAATACAACATAGTTCTAAATGAGAAAAAAGGAAAAGATCACGTTATTTAACTATGTGTTAATTACCTGATTTGATAGTGAATAGCAATTTTTTGTCTATGATTAAAATCACTTCCATCTGTACCCAGAGCCTGGGACAGTGTTACTTTTGAAGCCATATTTCGAAATTATTGTGAATAACACGTCGAGATTACTTTCCTATTTCAATGGCAAAAAGTTTGATGTAAACTATTTTGAAACAGTAATTTACGATAAATTATTTGGTACTTCATTACCAACTATTTAACTATTTTTAAACTTTCAGAAGCCCTGTTAGTGGCCTCATGGGTCACGGCTCCCTGTAAATGTGTCACTTTCATTAAGTCAAATTTCCATTTGTCAGAAATCGAGACTTATTACTATTATTCATTCTCATTTCAACTATCTTTACATTAAGTCAATCTGTAATTGTTGTATGGTCGTTTCATTTTTTAGAAAAATATATAATTACATATTTTAATAGCATGAACTTATTTTATCTAAGTTATCAAAAAATTAAATAAAATTGATCGAGATTGTCACTACATACATACATATGTATAAACTTTGATTTTCTTACATACCTACGTATATGTATGAATTCAAATATTTTTTGTGAAATAAATGAAAAATTAACTTCTTTGTGAAATTAAACGTTTCCTTTTATATAGATGCATATTTAAAAATCGATACTTGTCATAAATATAATTTTCATCAAAAGAATTTTTCTCTTATAATACAATATATTACATATATTGACAGAGCTTATGTATTGCTATGTATATCTACATTATCCATGATGTAAATACGTACCTTTTGTCCTATATCGGCTATATCATGTACAATTCCCGTAAAATGTTCAGTGTTTACCGATAACAACCACGTGTGTTGAAGTGCTTCGTAACCTATGAATACAACCAGTTTTAAATTTTATTTTATTGTTACAAAACAGTATGAGTTGACAGTGCTGAAAGTATAATAAATAAATAGGAATTATTATATATGTTTCATACATTTTATTATAATGAATATTATTTAAACTAAGTTTATAAATAGTAATATATTTGTAAAACAATAAAGAAAAAAATTAAATTTTACAACTATAGATCGTATATACAAGAAGAAAAGGAAGTAAAAACTGTGTTCTTTGATATTATATAAAAATAAAAAAATATCACAATATATCATACTTGTTTTTAGCAAAATGAGTTTTAATATAGTCAAGGACGTTATAGAAGAAGGAGATGTGGTAGTTTTATATTTAGGACCTACTAATATGCATTCTTTAGAAATAAAATCACAAATTCAGAATAAAAAGGGTAATATGGTTGATAATGTTTTTCAAACAACGTACGGAGCACTTAAAGTTATATCACTTGTTGGACAAAAATATGGTACAAAAGTACAACTATCACGTGGATGGGGATACATATTACAACCAACACCAGAACTTTGGACATTAACAGTCCCCCATAGGACACAAATATTATATAGTCCTGATATAAGTCTTATCATATATTTAATGAATTTGACACCAGGAAGCATAGTCATTGAAACAGGTTTTAAACATATTCATATATTATTTTGTATCTGTTACTTATGAAGTAAATATTTGAGATACAATGTTTTAAAATAGTTTTGTATAAAACTAATACTATTACCAGTAGCAAATGATTAAACTATTTATAATGTTAAGACCTACAGATTATTTTAGTATTTATCTTGCAATTATACAGACTTATTTTGATTCTTGTTTTGTATCATTTTTTCTTATATGCATTACATATTTTTGGCTTTGTTTCTTCTTACTATAGGTACAGGAAGTGGTTCTCTTTCACATGCACTTACACGCACAGTTCGTCCTCATGGACATCTTTATACATTTGACTTTCACGAACAACGTGTAAACGTTGCACATGCAGAATTCCATAGGCATGGACTCAGTGAATTTGTAACAGTAAAGCATAAAGATATATGCAAAGAAGGGTTTGGAGAAGAATTACAAAATAAAGTAGATGCAATATTTTTGGATCTTCCACATCCCTGGTTGGCAATTGATCATGCTTTATATGCTTTCAAAGAATCAGGTACAAAAGAATTTCATTTATTTTCATAGTGTTTTTTATTATATAGAATTAATGTAGTTAAAATAACAATGATGTAACACTATGACATGAATAGGTGTATAAGTTTCATAAAATTTTACGCAAAACTACGAAATTATTTAATTTTTAGGTGGAAAACTCTGTTCATTTTCTCCTTGTATCGAACAAGTGCAGCGTACTTGTATAAAATTATTAACAAAGGGGTTTATTGAATTGAATACATTCGAATGTTTACAAAGAGAAGTGAATGTGCACTACAAAAATCTTCCTACATTGGATTTAGAATGTTTGAAACACGAGGTTGGTCAAGTAGATACAGTATAAGCTGTCAATATAATTTTAATAATAGCAGACAGATGGATATTTTTTGATATAGCATTAGTTTTTATTATTTAACTTTGTAGAAAAATATTACAATTATTATGATGCAACAAGTGGCACGAGCTTTTGTGTTTATTTTCTAAAATAACGTTAAAGTTTTGAAATACTAATATTAACTTCTAAACTACATTTTAGCATGTAAATGAAGATATGGCACAACAAAGTAAAAATGAAAAGCCCTATCAAACAAAACTTCTTACTGTAACACATGCTCACTCTTTACCTGGTCATACGGGGTTTATTACAATTGCTACGCTACCCCCGTCTTATGCACGGAAGTCAGAAATAAGTTTAGAATCTATAGACTAATTGGATTCTAAATTCTGGCAAAAAAAAAATCGAAGAATGATTATTACTTATGTCACATCAAAAGTACGATTTCAGGTCAGTATATTCAGCATAAGAAACTACTGATAATGAAAAAGCATTCTAAAAGTAAGGAATTATCCGTAGATCTTATTCTGTAAGATTTCAGATACTTTATGTCTCTACTTTGTTCGGATTCCAAGATAAATAATCGACTCGTGTAGCAGCTTGATATTCTTTCACTAAGTATTCAACGACTTCTCTAGAATTATCTAGCTCATCCAAATTATCTTCAAACATTTTTTCTTTACGAAATTGCTCCAAAAATGCTTCTCGTTTTCGCAATTTATCATATTGCTGTAAGGCACGATCAAATAACTGAAACAAAATACTGTTTAATATAATACTGTAAAAAGATCAAGTATATACATCAAGTATATATATATTCAAAAGTAAATTTACTACACATTCAATTTAGGTGTTATTGACAAATAACTTATCAAGTGTTAAAACAATTAAGTAGCATAATTAAATACGACATTTTCACATAAAAATATTTCTACATTAAGGAAAACGAACTTACGGATGATATGTTAGTATGGTTGGCCAACATTAAGCCTGACACTCTATGGGTACTCTGTATGTAGGGAGACTTCCTTGACAAAGCGACTTGTATGCTAGCAGGACCCCAAGGTATAAATTGTGCAAGTTTTCGTTCCCTTATTCTTTGTAATGACTTGTGGACTTGTGTTGGATCTACTTCACCCTGTGGAAAATTATATATGATATTTTTTTTAATTACTGCATTAAATTACTAGTACTTGCCTGTATAATATTTAAAATAGATATATAACAATGAGATGCGTTTCGGTCCAATGCTGTGGAGACCATCATATTTTTTGGTTGTAACAAGCGTCTCATAACATCTAATACTGAAGTTTTCCTTACTGAAGCTCCCTATTAATTTTTAAATTAAAAATAAAGATATAAACACGAATTTTTTAATTTAAATGCATGTATAAAATTGTTACTGTACATTTAATTAAATAGCTACTTACTTCTTGATCTGTAGTAAGCGGAGTATAACCAGTCATAAGAAAATGTAAGCGTGGTGTTGGAATTAATGGAGCAATTAAGCCTACCAAATCATTGTTCATGTACGAAGGGTACCTAATATTGATAAGATAGCATTTAGTTAAGAATAAAATGTTCAGTGTTTATACATCTCCATTAAATTAATTGATACTATACCGAAGTGTAGTGGTGCTAACAGACATTATTGTGGAAACAAGTTGATTTATTTGTGTAAAACTTGGATTTTGAATATGAAGTCTATCTGATGCTATTCTGTTAAGTGCAGTATTGTCTAAAACAACAACACAATCAGCACATTGTGTCAATCTCTTCAATGTTAACAGAGAATTATATGGTTGTACTACCACATCGCTAAAAAATAACAATATAATTCACTTTGTAATCTACTATAGTAATACTTTCCTATTTTAAATATACCTTATTTCATCTTGATTTGGAAACACACTGTAGGTTTCAATTAATTTTTTCGGATATCTGTCTGCAAGAGATTCAAGCATGAATGAACCCATACCTGAACCTGTACCACCTGCTATGGAATGACACAGAACAAATCCCTGTAAGTATATGTATATATATATATATATATACACATATGTATTTTTACACAATGTTGCAAAATTTGAAAATGTATGTTGTGTCTACATAGATATTTAATGATACCTCTAAACTGTCACTTCCATCAGCTTCCCTATCTAAAATATCAAAAATTTCTTCCTGAAGTTTCTCTCCTTGATGATAGCCTGATGCCCAGTTATTTCCAGCACCGCCTCCATGTTTTGATAAATAAATATTCTCTGGATTGTATAACTTACAAAAAATAATTTCAATATTAATAAATATTGTATTCTAAAAAAATGTATTCTATACATGTATTCATTATGTCCTTTTAAAGAAATAAAAGTAAAAATTTGTGAATATAAGGTAGATGAAAAATGGAAAAGTTGACTACATTCATAATACATGCAACTGTACCTTAGAATATGGAGAATTCATAATCGTATGAATTACTCTAGGTTCCAAATCTAATAATACTGCTCTTGGTATATAATGTTCATCATCTGATTGATAAAAAAATACATCCTTTCTGTCAGTTCCTTCTGTCGCATAATCTTCTAAAATACCTTCTGGACTGATGCCATGTTCGGCACATAATTTCTTCCAAAATTCAAATCCAACTGAAACGTATACAGAACCAGCTTAATCTTTGATTTATGTGGTACTTATTGTATTGTATAATATAAATCTCCAATATTGGATGAAAGTTAAAAGTTGTCTACAGAATTTACAAAATATAGTAATTATCATGAATCATATAAACTAATATTTTTGAACTTTTGAATTGCTAATATATCGAATAAATATCGCTATATCGAAAAAAAAGTTATGAAAAGGTAAAACAGAGACTCATATTTTATTATAAATGAATATTAAAAAATTCTGTACTTACTTTGGTTGCCACATTGGCCTAATTGCAAAGTAATCATTTCGCAAGGCATTTTGATTTTATTATTTCACTATAATTTTACACGGGATGGATTCTCGATTTGATTGAAATTTCACTTTTTATCGACACATTCAAGACTTTCAATCTTTTTAGAATGAATGTAACTGATGGTAGTATTTATTTATAAGGTATATATGATTATTATTAATACATATATTCACTTCAGTAAAAGTCAGTTTAAAGGTTTCATTAGTCTACAAAATAGTTATTGCTATTGTTTTCGTTTGTGGATGGTTTTATAGTGTATGTCAATATAATAGTATTTCCTGAGTTAATCACCAGGAGGCTAACAGATGTTAAACCCGCATGCTCTCCAGGATTTTTAAAATGCTCTCTCTCGTAATAACAGGGAGGAAATATAACAGAATTCTATACAGATACGTAACTTGTTCAAATTCGTATAAATTGTTTATAAAGGGAAATTAATTACATTGTCCTTTCATTATATTTATGTTTTATACAATTTTTTGTATGTTTAATATGTAGATAATACCATTAAAATTTTAAAAGACAAAGAAGATAACTTAAAGTAACAAGGTACATTATCAAATTTTCATTTCTCCATGTACGTTTTCTAATATCAAGATAAATGTTGAACATATGAACAAAATTATCTTAAAGATATGTAGCTAACTTTATACATACATTTTTATCAATTATTCATTACAACAAATTAAAGCTTTTATATACCACACAATATTCACTAATTATCTATAATACTTATGTTGAATAAAAAAATTGATTGATTGATTGATTGATTTTATATCTTTGGCTTAGTGAAATACATCTGGATATATATATGTACATATTCTTATACCTACATATGTAACTAATATGTCATGTTTGCTACAATGTGTAGTTTGAAACTAACCTATCAAAAATATTTTGTCTAATAAATATTATAGTGACATTGAAATTGTTTCTCTTAATATTATATAAAACATAATACAATAAAGTACTAGCTGGCTACTACATGATAATTATTAAACATATTAATTTAAGTAATAGTCACAATCCAATTTCAGTGGTGTATTTACAACTAAACGTCAAAAAATATAATATTCCGAAGGTATTTCATCAATGATTTATTATAATTTGTTATACTGTATTTTAATAAATCTATTACTCCTATATGTAAATTTAAAGAGTTTAGATAAAATAAATTATTAACACTCAATGCGCTTATATTTTATATCATAGTAAGCATGTTCAATTATCGTAATAATAAAACATTGTTTACGTTATAACCATATAATTTATTTTTTCCAAAAATATTATTTTTTACTTCTATTAGACAAGGATAAACTGATTAAAATTAATTTGGTTAACTAATGTTGAATAATAAGTAACATTAGAAAATAAATGCAATATTTACTACTGTAATAAATGCTACATTAATTTATAAATATATTATAATTTAATAGATGTCTGGGAACAAATGCCGAAATTGTGGTTCCACCGACATTGAAACTGATCCTTCCAGAGGAGACGCAGTATGTACAGAATGTGGTTTTGTATTAGAAGATCAACTTATTGTCAGTGAAACTGCATTTAAAGAAACACCATCTGGAAATATGATGGTGCTCGGTCAATTTGTTGCTAATGATAGTACTGGTGGAGCTACCGGTTTTGGAGCAGGTATGTAATTATAGGAAATTATAAGACAAAAAATGATTGTTATATGAAATAAAAACAATAAAATGTGAACTTTACTTTGTAGCATATCATGTGAATGGAAAAGAATCAAGGGGAATAACTTTACAAAATGCAAGAAAAGGAATAACTCATTTATGTATGCAATTGCGGTAAATAATCATTTTTCTATAATATATAAACTGAACTAGACTTCTCTTCAATCATTTTATTAACAGTTTTATATATTTTTTGTTTGTTGTTAGTTTGAACCAGCACTGCATCGACACATCTATGAATTTTTACAAAATGGCCTTAAATCAACATCTTACTAGAGGAAGAAAACAAGCTCATAATCATGCAGCTTGTGTTTATATTACTTGTCGTACCGAGGGCACTGCACGTATCCTTTAAATCGTTAAAAAGTGACAAAGTAAAATGTTTTTAAATCTTTCTATTACAATTTTGTAATTTATTTTCTGATGCAATATCGAATTTATGTTCTAAATTATGCTCTAATTTATGTTCTAATTTATAATTTAACATAATCAAATTGAAAAGTAAAATAATAACTTAACTCAATAATTAGATATGCTTATTGATATCAGTGATGTTCTTCAAATTTGTGTGTACGAATTGGGACGCACATATCTACGGTTTACACAAGCTCTGTGCATCAATATACCATCAGCAGGTGAGCACTTTACATATTTTAAATTTGCATGATATGTAAATAGTTGGATTTTTGTTTTTCTTTCTCTAACTTCTTTATTAACATGCATTAAACTATGATAGATAGCCATAAAAGTCTGGACTACGTACTATAGGTACGTTTTTGTGTTGAGTATACACGAGTGCTGTGGCTACGTTAGTTGATCAGGCGTGGGAATTATAGAGAAACCCGAGTGTGTTTCCTGTCCATTAAATGCGAATTAGATACGGGTTTTGGCTACGCTTTAATTATTTTAAATTTGTAACGCTGAAAGTCTAATTGTAAGACTGATGAGAATTGCATTAGTCGGTTAATAAGGCAAAGTTCTGGTCAACTAACTCCACATTACTGTACACAACAGTAAATATAAGTTATATTGCAACAAAATCAATTGTCAAATTTTATTGAGAATATGCGTTACATAACACTGTCCAACAAAATTAAACTTTTTTCGAGTTTTGCAATACCTGTTGAGTGATTCTTATACACTTTGTCATCCTAAAACCGAATCTGAAAGTAGAATTGCTCCATCACGCAACGTTTTCGAAAAATTTTGGTTTTTGTAAAAATGCCCGATTTTGATACGAAACGACGTGTTACGCAAAAACTAAATACGCGAGGAAGTTCAAATTTGAGTCAAGAGATAGAGGGGACTCTCCTCTACATATTCATATAGTCAATTATATTTTTATGTACTTCCTAATAGTTGTAAATGGTTGTTAAAGTTTGAAAATGTGCCGACGCGGGTACTTTGTACGCTCTATTTTTGTATTTATGTGAAAAATCCTTTATCTAGCAGGAATTTACTATACAGGAATGCATTCTACAGACATTTCTGGTAAAGAAACCATTCACGAAAAGTATTTGGTTCCCTTAATGTACGAGAAGGATCAGAAAATGTTAATCGACAGCGTGTGCGCGACGCGTTCGCGCCAGACGGCCATTGCAGCCTTTTCGCGACTCGCCAGGGCCGTCGCTGTGCGTAGTCGACGTTGGTACCACTCAAGTATGTCTTTGCTTACTATGCTTAATTAAATACATTTTTTTTGTCTTTTTGGGTGCCAATCATTACAAAAGATTATAAAAATACGAGTTATATTCACATTTCATTGTGGAAATGCTTAATAAAGAAAATTGAATACAAAAACTTACCTATTTCTGATGTAAACAAATTAAAAATGTTTCCGCCTTGCTTGACGTTTGTTCCTGATATCCCGATTTTCAATAATAAGTGTCCAGCAGTAATCAGCAAGCATCCGCACATAAGTCTTTTCCTTTGTAACGTTTTTCCATTGTTGAAATATCTTGATGAAAGATTAATGCTGGAACTGTATTCCTTGTTTTGATTTTAAAATAATTTCCGCGAGATTTTATCGATTTAATATAGAGCGATCTATGTCTTAATTATGTACTTCGATCAATAAAATCGATAAAAATAGTCCCATTTACATAGTGTTTGGACTTATTTTAATCGGAAGAATCTTGAATGTCCATTGGTATTACAATTATAAAGATAAGACAACAATTACTGAAAATAAAATTTTCCAGTCACCGCATTGCTCCGGTCAATTTTCTTTATTAAGCATTTCCACAATGAAATGTGAACATAACTTGTATTTTTATAATCTTTTGTAATGATTGGCACCCAAAAAGACAAAAAAAAATGTATTTAATTAAGCATAGTAAGCAAAGACATACTCGAGTGGTATCAACGTCGACTACGCACAGCGACGGCCCTGGCGAGTCGCGAAAAGGCTGCAATGGCCGTCTGGCGCGAACGCGTCGCGCACACGCTGTCGATTAACATTTTCTGATCCTTCTCGTACATTAAGGGAACCAAATACTTTTCGTGAATGGTTTCTTTACCAGAAATGTCTGTAGAATGCATTCCTGTATAGTAAATTCCTGCTAGATAAACGATTTTTCACATAAATACAAAAATAGAGCGTACAAAGTACCCGCGTCGGCACATTTTCAAACTTTAACAACCATTTACAACTATTAGGAAGTACATAAAAATATAATTGACTATATGAATATGTAGAGGAGAGTCCCCTCTATCTCTTGACTCAAATTTGAACTTCCTCGCGTATTTAGTTTTTGCGTAACACGTCGTTTCGTATCAAAATCGGGCATTTTTACAAAAACCAAAATTTTTCGAAAACGTTGCGTGATGGAGCAATTCTACTTTCAGATTCGGTTTTAGGATGACAAAGTGTATAAGAATCACTCAACAGGTATTGCAAAATTTTTTTGGTGTTGGACAGTGTAATTAGTATAATCATTCTGAAGAATGATTAAGTATATTTTTATTAATATTTCATTTATAAGGTGCAAAAAGTAATTATAAGAATTACATCTTTATGGCAAGAGGAGTAAAGGAATTTAGATTATAAATATTCATTTTGTCATATTTTATTCTTCAAACATAAGTTCAAAGTAATAAGTAATATTCATCACAAATAATTATCACTACATTCGCTTATTTTTGGTAAAATGAAATACAACAAAGTTCATAAGTCATGTTGTATATTAAACGGTATTATCGATTTTTATATGTATATGTATTATTACTCATATTACAATCATAGTTGTACAATATTACAATTTTATAATGAAATTAAATAATTACTAAAATATTTATAGTTCAGATGTTTCTAAATGGTAAATATGTATAATATTATATATATAATCTTATGATATGTAATCTTTAAAATCTTAAAAAAAATCTATAAAATCTTTAAAATCTCTGATGGTAATAATTAAAGTGTTTTAAGAAGTTTAACTTGATGCATAAAAATATAACGATGAATTTCTATTCCTAAATGAGGTTCTTATATTCATTTATTGCTTTTGTGGTAACGGTTTTGTATCTTATGTACCATACCATTACAAATGTTTTACTGTAATATATCTATTATTAAATAATTTTTCAATTATTACAATTCAAGGCATAAAACTAAATTTATTGTTTATCTATAGCGATTAATGCTAATGTCAGATAAATATAGTTTGATATACATATATTTCAAATTTTGCTTTGCAGTAATGATGTAAAATTATTTTTTTGTTAGTAAAGTGATAATTTTGGACCTGTTATAAGGAGGTGCTTTCAGAATTTAATCGTTATCTTCTTGTGTTCTCACTGGCTGAATATACTAACAGTAGGAAGGCATTCTTTTGTACATTTTATTATTATTGGTATCATAGTTTATTGTACTTTCTAAACACTATTGGCTATCTTGCAATATAAACTTTGGCGCCAAATTCTATGGCCTTGCATAATATGACATAATCCTCATTACAAAAGGAAATTATAATGAGAAATAACTTTTAGTTTATTAATACATCTGCACTTATTCTTGAAATTTGACTAAATGGTTTGTCTTATGTCTATATGAATTATAATAAATCATGTAATCATATAAATATGATTAAAAAATGTCGTAGAATATTCATATAAAACGTTGTTGTGACATTTTATCTAAAAATCTACATTTGAAAGTTAAACATTTTCTTCTTTTAATTATTCTATATAAGTGCGATGCGCACATATAATTACAAACTACATGAATTCTTAAATATTTATACTAAAAGAAGAAACTAAAAATTAAGAAATGTAAAATATATTTTTTCTTATAATACTTCTATATTGAAATAGTAAAAAAAGATAAGATATAAAAGTAACATATTGTACAAATAACAAATGTTGCTTTGTAGAGGCAGTTTCAATCATGGTACATTCCTAAACTGTATTTTACAATTTTTGAAATACATCTCCTCTTATATTGGTGAAAATGATACATACTACTCAGTTAAATGACAATATACATTGTTTACTTAAAACTTTTTAAAAATATGAAACAAAAAACAAATAGTGACTAAAGATTTTATTAGTATTTGGTGCTTAAAATTAATTATGTATTTTTTAAGATTACTAATCTGTACTTACTTCTTTATACTACTATTCAACAATGATACCAAAGACAGTAAATGTAGCTTCAAACAACACTTTTAAACTTTTTCCATCATTTCGAATTAATTTAAAGACCATTTTTATAATTTTGCCTTCTTAGATGTCTAATGGAAGTTCTTATATACCTTGCTTATTTCTTATATACAAATGATTCAAGTATTCCAGTCATTTTAAAAAGCAATTCTTTATCAAATAAAATTAAACAAAATAAAAGAGTAGATGCACTCTTTTTTTAAATATCAGATGTGTTTCAATTTTTAATTCAAATGTACAAATAAATAATTGATACTTCGATTACTTGGCATTCTCACTAGAAAAGTAGTAATAGTAAATTCTTTATAAATACATGGTATTTGTTACAATTATATATAGTTTTTCTATTTCCATTTGAAGATATGACAGTGTAAAAACGAACTATTATTTTCTTGCATTTATACACGCATATAGGTGTCTTTCGTGAAAATATATTTTTTCCTAAATTATTTATGTAGATATAGTGAAAGAAGTATTCTCTTCCCCATGGGATCTAGAGTTCAAAAGCAAATTGATAATAAAAATGAAAAATATTTAAGAAGATTAACCGAAAAAAGTATTATTTGTCTGTTGTATCTTTGTACATAATGGAAGAAAACGTTAAATTTTAGATGAAAATATTCCGAAAATTGTAGAGCGCACCTAGTATACAACTTTTCTGTAAACATAAAAGTTTCGTAAATTGTTCTATACAGTTATTGTATAGAACCTCGAAAAATATCAAAGTACATTTCACGAATTATTTATTAAACCATTATTTCTGTGGTATACTTCCGTCAGTCATCTACTGGAGGTCCATAGAAAATTAACTCCGGTATTTGTCCTCCCTGTACTCCTGTACCATTCGTACTTTCTGAACTGCATTGAAATTGAAAGTTTACGTTACCAACTGTTATTTCTGACATACCTTCCTGACCGAAATAACTTAACTCTCCCCCATCTAATATTACACTAGCTGTATAAAAGCATTCTGGTTCAATTTGTATTGGATTTTCAAAATATACATGAAACGTATTACTTGAACCATCGGAGAAAAATTTAGTGTTATTTTCCGATAAAATACATCCCAGTCTTTTTAGTTCAATTTTAATATTGTAATCCGCAGCACCGGATGAGCTTCCATACAGTCCAAAACCAACAACAAAAATCCTTTTGTCCACACTAAATTGAATGGAATCGCACCGACCTCTATAGCGCCATTGATTTGATCTGTATGCACATGACTGAAACCTGTGACACACCTGTAAATGGAAAATTCATTACTTCAGTTTCAATTTGCATGAAATAACACTAAAAAATTATCATTGATACGGTTAACAGTTAACAGTAACTGTTGATAACGTGCGGGATAAAATATTCTTGCTTCCTAAAACTTACCTGAGTCTTTAAACCTTGTCGAGATTTAATGGGAAAGCAAAGTTGAGGTTTATTACTAGCAGTGAAATGCAGAAAGACATCAATTGTTTCTTGTTGCGTTAAGATTCCAGTTTGTGCAGCACTATTCGCAAATTCTTCCAAATTCATAGCAGGAAGTCTAATTAAATATAGAGCAGATCCTAGAATAGGAAATGAAAATAGTCACACTAGTTTTATATTTAAAAAATTTGTGTTACAACACTTACCCAGTAATCGTCTTTGATTTGCTGCTGAGGGTTCAAGTTCTTGCCTAATGCATTCTGCTGTAGCCCATCGCAGAGCGGCATCCCATATATGAATTTCTTTACAGTTTAGTGTTTCCCGAGAAAGTACTGATTCAAGAGTATGTATATCGATATCCACAAAACCATCTGATCTTAGTGCCATTTCTGCCTAAATAATGTTAAGTTTTATATACTTACAGTAATCGTTTTCAAGTTCAAATATATATTATTGATTTTACATAATTCGTCAGCTTGACGCATAGATTCCATTGATTTCTATTGTACACACATGCTTCGTTATTATACTATTAAATTGAATGAAATTTTAATATTATGTATATTATTTTAATATTTTAATATTATTTTAAATTTTATTATATTATTATTTAATATTATTTATTATGAACGAGGAATACGTAGGTAAAAGATTTTATTCTAAATGATACCGAATTGTTTCTTTTAATAATTTCATAAAATCAAAAGAGTTCAAAACTCCTCTCTAATAAATCAATATTTGAGCAATTCAGTGAAAAAATCTTTATGACAAAATAATATAATTGTAAATTATTTCTTTTAGTATTTATTATATATCATATCAGATGCATGTGAAGTAGTATTATATTCTGTGTTAAAAATGATTCCCCTTATATTCTGTTTTAAAAATAATTCCCGTTATATTTTAAAAATGATTCACATTAACTAGTATGTATTATGGATCATAAAAAATAAAAAATGTAGAACAAAATATAACTGAAATGATTCAATCAAAACTCATTAATTTGAACATTATTATATTTGCTACAAAAAACCTTTATTATATTGTACAGATATCATTTAAAAATAGAAAAATTGAGAAATATATTTTACATGAATATATTAAAAATGTAAGTGTATTGTTCAAAAGGTAACTTTAAAATTTCTAAAAAATGGATTCAATTTGATTACAATTCATAGGTTTCAAAATTAAATGCAAATTAATTATATATCAATATCAGTATAAGTGATTGCAATTTTAGATACAATTAAATAATTTATGTCTGATTTCCACTATTTAAGATATAGTGTATTCTTATTATTCTTATTAAAAAAGAAATATATATCTAATGTAGAGGTAACAGAACTTAGTAAAATAATATGATAAAATATGTAGCAAAAGTCATAGAAAGTAATCGATGTATGCTTGTAATTTTTCAATCAATAATTGTATTTGCAATAGTTTTTATACATATATATACATATATATACATGTATATTATGTATTTTGTATATATATACACATATAAAATTAATTAATTACTTCTCTATATCTTATATAATTTACAGAAGAGATAATATTGTTGTCAGATATAAAATTATTTTCAAAATGTAACTTAATTGCACATGAAATTTTAAAAAATAATAGTTATTTATTTATTTATTTAACTTGTCACTACATTAATATTACGCGGTATCCTCGGAAAATTACTATATTCATTTTTACTGTGTTCATACTCCTCTGGAAAATTATCTTCGTAAGTTATATTCTGTGTCACTTCAATTTCTAATTTATTATCTATAAAGTGGGGTTCACTTCGAGTTCGAAACAAAGAAAATGACAATTGCTTGTTACTAAATGATGAGAAACAATTATTTTCAGATAAACTGAGACAATGTGGTGCCATGGATGATCTATTCCTTATATTTATGTTGTTACTATTACTGGATTTTATAGTTTTACAAGTAAATTCATGTTGAGATTCTTTTAGTGTTTTGTTTAGACAAATATCTCCGCAAGAGTAGAAACTTACAGTATGATCAGTATCATCAGAAGATAAACTTGACTTAGTCCTTAATGTCATATCTAAATTATCATTTAATGTAAGGGACTTTAGCATTTTTTGATTTAAACTTACTTGAGCATCTATTACTTCCCAGCAACGCTGCATAAGATCTGGTTCTTCAAATAAACGAGACTGGCTTAAAAGTAAACATGCATTCTTTGCTGTTAAACTTGTTTCTAAGTAATTAACACATGCCCTGGCTAGATGAGGGACTATGTACTTTTTAGCAACATAAAGTGTTGCTAACACTGTATCTGCTTCTAATTGTACTTCATCACAATACATATACCTGTTGAAAAAAATTAAAAATATTTATATAATTCAAATGACAAGTTAACAAAGGAATGGATTATTTACCTTAATAATGCGAGAAAGGCAGCTGGCTCTACATCTGGTACTTCTATGTCTCTCTTATCCTCTGCTAGTCCACCATAAAACATAGCATAAAATACAGAACTACCAGTAGCTAAAACATACTTGTGCGCTGGTATAGTCTGTGTTTGACCTGTTGATAGTATAAAATGCTTAAAATTTTCAATTTTACATAATCATGGCATTTTTAAATGAAAGTTTATTGTTAATTACCTGAACTGCCTACAATAAATATAATATCAGCCATCAAATGATTATTAAACATGGCAGCATTACGTTCGCGTACAGTTGGTTTTGTTGCTTGCCAATTAGGATCTAGTGTACAGTCTTCAGGTGATGATAAGTGTAATTGAGTTATGGGGGATGATAAGGAAGACAAAGGCGATGCAGGCGCACTAAGAGGTTGGTTTATTGTTCCCTCACGTTGAAGTACAATGGAAGAAGAAAGTGGGCTTACTGTTGGTGGTGAATCTGATACAGGCATTGGTAACACCGCTAAAACATATATGTATATTGTAAAAATATTTTATTTGCCATCTTTTCATCACTTTTTTTAGTTATTGCTTTGGAATAGCTCAAATATATAAAATATTATTTCTGATATCACAAGTTTATAATCATATCTGTAATATTTTAAATGTTCTTAAATTTAGTTTTATTTCAAACAAAGTGAAAATTCCTTTGAAAATTAGAGAAAAAACAAACCTTTCTCGCGGTAATTTATTACAAAGTATATTTGCTGTTATTATTATTATCCATAGATTACATTGAAAGGAAAACATATGTAAGAACCTATGTCATGTAATAGTGATCATAAAAACAAATTGCTTTATACTAAACGATGTTAGTTCCATAATTGTATTAATCATTTTTTATCTAAAGAAATGGTTGATAAGGAAAAAATTACAATAAAATCACAACTATACAATTGAGAAAAAATAGTATTTTTTTCTGCAATAATGAAGAGGTTATAAAAGCTGATACTATATTATTACATACTATTAGTTCTAGTAAGTGTTCAAAGTTTTTTGTAAATATTTTTCTTTTTAAAATCATAAAAATTTTCTTATATATGTATATTTCATTTCATTTGTCATTGCTTTAAGATAATGTAAGATTTATTTTCTTTTAATAATTTTCCCATCGATATAAACGCACACCATCAGATCATTAAGAGTTTTACCGTTAGTGTACATTATTGCTTGGATTTGATAATTGTTTTTAATACAATCTTTTCGGTCTGTTATGACACAGTAAAGATTGGTATCACTAAAGCTTCGGTGGCCCCCTCTTATTTTCGATCCTTACAACCGCAAAGTGAAGGTATAAATACACGTATGTCTCTCATCTACAGTAAGATTTTGCAGTGATACCGAGTTCGGTTTGTTCCGCTTTCATTCGTGCAGTTTCGTCGGTGTTTCGTATACACGTGATGATGCGTATGCTAAATAAATACATATATGCATATAGTTATTAACGGGATCGTAAAATCTCTTTTTATAAATTTCAAACTCTGTATCTATTAATAACAGTACTCATTTTTACGTTTACATTTGTTTCTTAATTGATATGACGAAAACTTTTATTTTACGAAAGTACAGTATAAAAATTATTGCTTAATTGTTATCAAAAATTTAATTTCTGGTCAAAGTATATAGATATTATAAATCATCGGTCATTTTCAACTATGTTTACAAACCATTTAATTACTTTTCTCTCTCTGAATATTAACTTGTAGTCAATTAAGTGTACTTTCATGTGATATTCTAACATTACAATACTTTTAATTGTAAATTGTAATATAAATGTGACCATTACAAACATATATGTAAAATTGATTCGAGTCAAGAGTCAAATTCGACGAATGTACCTTTTCATATATAATAATTTAATGTATGGCTTTAGTGTATGTCATGAAGACAAATAAGGGTTGAATGAAATTCGTATGTAGCATCCAAGTCATTAAGATTTCTTCCAACGTCGAACAGTTTGAAAGTGAGAAGATTCTTTTTTGCATAGTACTGACGGTCGCTTCAGCAGAAACTTAAAACAACTGCATTGTAATCACAATTCATAAATATGACATAAGTTGATCGTTATTCACAAAACATACATACATAGTGGTAAAAGTGACCATATCATAAATATAATTAAATAGTCTAACGAGGAAGGTTTGTATTTCCTCCATTCTCTGTTTCCTTCTTTAGTTAATCTAATAAATACTCGAATGGTGTTAAGATGGACATTGCATGTTTATTTATATCAGTAATAAATGTCTCACCGTTATACCATGGATCAGTCTGCGTGACTGTGACGTTATCTTGGAAGCGTTTCATCGGTTTCGTTGATATTTTTGAGTAAAGATTTGACATCGCCATCGTCACTTTTTAAACTTGCTAACCGTTTTTCCTCAATCGCGGCACCAAACGATTTTGGATTTCAGTTACATGGGCGCCATGTCAGACGGGCGCTGGTTAAATAGTTCTGCACGTCGGTCGATAGACGACAACTTGGGGCACGCGCGTCCATATATTGGGTGTTCTCTTTAAAAAGCATACACTATCATCTGCGCATGATTCTTTTCTCGCAAAAGGTCTGTTATAGATATAAGTTGATTCATGAACGATTTGAATGTTTTTCGTACGCGTCAAAATGACGTGATAAAATTTACTTATAGCGTTATTTTAGGATCATATGAAGAGCGTCATTTCTCAAAAACAAAAAACGTATGAAATATACATTTTTGCTTGGTTTTCTGAAGAATGATTATACGAAAATAGAATATAGTTTTTTTGTTATGATCGGCTTTTTATTCCTGTCAGTTTATAGCGCATCCAATAATACTTTTCTTTGTTTCTAATCACAAAACATTACCAACTCGCCAGCTAGTCGGAAATAGTGTCTACTATTTGATAGCGTTACCCTGTGTTCTCCGAATCCTGCAACACTGACAAAGAAAAACCATTTTCTAAGTAAGGAAAATCGATATCGCTGAATTTGTTTAATTCAAAAGAAAACGTATTTGTTTTTCTTGAATAATCACATTTTTTTCTTTGAAATTTTGTACAATTCGCCAAGCTTATTTTCTACTAACCGATTATGCGAGTAAGTGTAGATCGCAATGAAATTATGGAAAGGTAAACGATGCATGATTAGAGAAACACAATATTGTATAAATGTATATTATACGTATAAATATAAGGTGAGCCATGACAAGAAGAATACCCAAACATTTTTCTTATTATTAGAAACAGAAATAAATTACAGTATACTATAGTGAGAGCAGGGGATTCCAAAATGCGGCCCGCGGGGCCAATCTTACAAGGAGAGGCCACGACCTTCGGGTCACCGATTCGGTTGAAACTTTGCACACTTAAGGTCGACCCACACAAGACCGGGACGGGACCGGGGACCTTTGGCCGCTAGATTCGAAACCAGGGTGTAGGGTTTGAGTCGACGGGGCTTCAGTGTTCCAAACTATATTTCTGCTCGCCCCGGTTGGGTCATTATCTCGAGCGTTTGACCATTTCCAGAAGGCCTTTTGGGAGCGCGTTGACAGTTCCCTGCTGTGCATGGCACGAAAAAAATGTTTTTAGGGCCTTCACGGTTCCTTAGGTAAACTATCGGTATTTATCTCCCCTTTACAATACCATGGAAATAGGAAACCTTCCTGCCCCTTGGTGAAACATCATACATCCTTGTATTGTATGTAAATTATATATACATATATTGTAAAAACGAGAATAGTTGTTATTTTTTTAAAGGAAATATCCACATTAGGAAGGGGATCATTCCATGTGAATTCGATCATGTTTTGGGGACTATGTCTCGAATTTTGATGACATTGAAGTATGTTGTGGTCCAAGAGAAAATGAGAGGCGGGGGTTGAGCCGGGTTATCACAAAAGACTGCTGTTCTCAAATAATTTATTTTTTCCTTGGTGAATGTCATTTCTTAATTAAAAAATATTAGAAATATCTTTGTTTTGCAAATTTTACCACTGGTTCAAGTGTGAAAAAATTTGAATAAATATGGCTGTATTTTACGTTTCTTCATCTTTCTCTTTGAAATTTTGTTTTGTAATTCGCGGAGCCGCAAAACTATTTATTGTACTATTCATTATTTTAGGTTCATAAAATTGCTGGATATTCTTTAGACATTCTGAAGTAAGGGTCGCTAGCGAAAAAATGTATGTATATGGAAAACTTCTGAATTCTTGTCCATAATGATCTAAAAATGGTTAGATGGAAGGTTCCCTGGCAGGAATGCGGTGACGTATCTACATCTTGTCCAATGACACGAGGCAGTAGACGTAAACATAGCCAGTCGAGTGGGACAGAGTTGAAGTTATTATTCTTCCAAGATAATTAGCAAAGGACGCACGCTGATACTTCACTGCCTTGTCTCGTTGGACAGAGTAGAGGTACCAATGCGCGGCTGATTAGTTCAGACTGGAAGGGGCAGGCCTCGGTTCACAAGCATTTTCGGCTGCAGTCCAAATATTGACTACTATGTAGCGGGTGACGTCGAAGCCAAACAATGGGACTACGGACGCAGCTGAGGTGGGGATAGGCACACCTAACGGTAGGTTTCTCAAGAATGGTGACACTTTAAAAATGGCGAAATTTCAAGTGTACGCTGCACCGCGACATTGCCTTCTTTTGGACGGCAGACGAGCGGTTACGAGCAGCTGTACTTGTCGTCCTTACACCATGTACATATGCGACTGCCACATGATTTAATACAATTATGAATTGTTAGAGAAATTCACTTTACGGACCTGTTTTTAAAAAATTGACGAAATTAAAATTATTTGAAGTGAACGCTGCACCGCGATACATAGTCTAGCACGGTTGGCGCATGGTAGAAGCAGAGCCCGGGAGGCTGTTAGGCCTATGGCCTCCCGGGCACTGAGCCAACCGTGCGAGGCTGTGTATCGCGATGCAGCGTTCACTTGAAATAATTTTAATTTCGTCAATTTTGAAGTATCCGCTTATTTAAAAACAGGTGCGTAAAGTGGACACTTGGGGCTATAACCTCAATTTTTTCAAATTTTTAGAAAGGTACCTGCTACGAAAACATAGCATTTGTTTAAAATAATTGCCAAATAAATGGTGAAGAAAACATTTTTTCCAAATGACAACATTTTCGGTAAACACTTTCATGTTTTCGCTATAAGCTTCCAAAAACTCATTTTCATCGGTGTGATAGTTCTAGTCTTATAATATAACGAAAAAAGGGTGACACGTATTTTTACGCGTCTGTAAAATCAACAATTTTTAAAACATCGAAAAATGCATTGAGATTTGATTGATAGGTCATCATCATCGGTGAAGTAGTTTTTTAAATAATACAACATTTATAATGTTTTTCTCCCTTTGCCACGGCCACGCCACGGCGACCGGGGTCGCTGAGTATTCTTCGTAAGAATATTTCGTGAAACCCCGGCCGCGGCCCGGTCGGCTCTACCATCGGATCCTCAGGGGTAAGAGAGGAGTAAACGGTTCTGGGGTTCTGGTAGCTAACCCCCGTGGTGCGTGGCACTTGGCCTTTGTTGCGAGCATCTTGAGCGCCTCTCAAGTCGCCTTCGAACACGGCCAACTCTGTATGGCATAGGAAAACGTGCCCCGTTGCCGGGCACGGTGAGACCCGTCTTGTTTGGGTCGACCTTTAACCGCTGTGCCAACCGGCGATGTTTTAACGTTCCGAACATTCTGGTATATATCGCACAAAATACAATCCATTTTTTCTCTTAAAACATTTCATAGGTCAAACACTTACTTGTTTCAATGTAATAATGTTTAAAATTACTTAATATATACTTGCGATAAAACCAACAAGTGTAACTTTCCTCCTAATAGCAGAAACGTTGAAAAAATTCGGTCTTTATTGTTTTTGACAATGATGCCCCACAACAAAAAATCTAAAAAAAATTGACGACACTACCTGGTATGGTACTTTATCAGGGAACTAAACAGTAGAATAGCATGTTTTCATATTTTTGAGAAATGTACATTTTTCCGATTTTTGGGGGTTTTTCATTTTTTACGACCACAGTTTGCAACAAAAAAATCTGAAAAAATTCTCAAAAATTTGTCTTAGGATCCAAAATATTCCACATTTTTTTCAGAATTTTAGGAAGCATCAGAGTGCGGAAAATGCGCGGAAAAGCGCGAAATCCAATTTACCCTGCAACTACCCTCACGGGCAAGGTAGTGTGTTGTTACCCAGTGGGGTTTTTCTTGGTCAGCTTTCGAATGGTTCATTAACGAAAAAACCTCTAACCTCTAATGGAAAAACCTCTAAGGGCAGTTTTGACCATCCTAATCGGCTAGGCCCTTTTGGAAAAATGTGACCGTACCCTATGATTATTTCTCTGTGTAAAAAACCTGGTTTTAGATGAAATTTTTAAAGGACATATTATAAATTATAAAGAAAAATGTGAAATGCATATGATTTATTAATTCTTTAAATAAGAAAATTTAACAACAATTTTATTAGGTTGCTTTAATTATTTTAATAAAAATTTCACCTAAAACATCTTTAGTATGTGTTGTGGTTTGGGTGTTCAGTAAATGATTCACCCAATATAACAATAACCATTTATTAAATAAACAACAAAAACTCAAGGACGTAACAAGGAACAACAAATGAAATAACAATGAAACAACTGACGGCGAATGAACTGACTGACTGACTTGACAAACTGACTTTACAGACTGACTTGAAAAACTGACCTCTTCATCCGTCAGAATCCGCGCTTATATCTAGTCCCGCGCCTCCAGGAATTTCCTTCGAACAAGGAAACTTCTGGAGTGGGGATGTCGCTTCCTGTACGTGCCCCTTGGAGAAAGTTCGTGTCCTTGCATCGAACATCCGTGTCCTGGCGAAAGTCAAGGGTTGGCGGCCAAATGTGCACGCCAAGGAAAAACCCTGAACCTGGTCGCCAAATGTGCACCCCAGGTAGGAACAGACTTCCGGCGACTAAGTGTGCGCTCGGGAAGAGCTTGGGCCTGGCGACCAAGTGCGTCCAAGGTCCCAGCCCGCAAACGACGCTCCTACCTGGGTCCGATGAACCCTTCTCCAAGGGGTCCGCCACAACATCAAATAACCGTAACTTTCGCGCGGTTCATTCTTGAAAATTCTGAAAGTTAAATCGTTGGCAAGAGTGGCCGAAGCTGATCGCCCAAAGTTCTATAGTACTCCTAAAACGATCAGTGCCAGACGAAAGTCTCTTAACAGATTTTAGATATGATTCCATAAATAAGAAATGAGCGAAAAACAATGATTTTCGATTAGTCCATATTACTATGTCAAACAACTTTTTTGAAAAATTATTTCTATGTGTAATAATATTTCCATAAATTTTTTTTATCCAAAGGTTTATGGCACGCTAATAATCGTTATTGAGTTGAAAGCCAGACCCTACAAGCTGGTTTATTTAAATTATTGCCAACATGGCACAAAACAAAATCCATTTGTTCTTTACCCCATTTAAAAATTCAGTTCTATCATTCAGTAAATGCTTTTGTATTAATATGTTGCCAGAATCCTGCTCATTTCGTTTTTTATATATACTTTTTATTTTTCTCTGTCGTTTTTTCATCAACATTCTGAAGAATCTCGTCATCTTCTGCTACTTCTCTAAGAAGTAACAAAAGTAATTTTCGATTCATTTTTTCACTTCGAACTGATGCTTTCCTTACATACAAACTCTTCGTTCGATAGTCAACGATGTACTAAAGAACAAAGGAGAAAAAAAGGGACCTACGACCACCATAAAAATGCGTCCAGACGCGCATAGTCACATATGACTGACAGTGATTTTTGAGTAGGTTTATAAATTCATTTTTATTGTGACATCCAGATAAACCGAATATTATTAAGATCTTTAAAATTCAAAAGAGTTAAAACAGCATCCCCTATAATACATTTAACATTTCTAGTTTCGCTTTCATTAATTAAATTGCTCTGATTTTGTAAGAATCTCTGGGAATGATATGTGGCAGTTAACGTGATAAGGAAACCAGACGCAGTCGTATGCGATTGGGTCTGACAAAGTTTGACGAATAGAGATAAAAGGCCTCAGGATCGCAAAACCGGTGTCCGGCACTCAACTTGGTGGTGGTGCCGTGGGGGCCACCGGTGACCGGCGCGCCCAGATTTTTAGAAATACATAATTTGGACAAATGTCAATACTTATCAATAAAAACCGCACTCCAGCGCCACGGGGGTCACCGGTGATACCCGTGGCAACTAACGTATTAAACATGGCTACACACTGTAATTTATTTGTTGTAGGTAATATTTCAACATTATATGTATCGTATAATGGAAAATTCATCGTGGCGCCACGGGCAAACCCTGTAAAACTGGCGTGGCATTCAACGTGTTAAGGAAATAAATATTTGCGCCTAAAGCTAAAATTGCAATTTGCACTCCCCTATAAAAAAATACAAATATCTTGTTAGGTATTTATTCATCATAAAATATTTTTAAAAAACTCAAGCAAGGTTAATTATCACCAATGGTTAAAATTAAATACAATGAAAAAATGCAGGTATCTACCTATCAAAACTCATAACTTCACTTTTATAGCTTTCAACTGAACTTTGTTAATTAAATCTTTGTAATTTAAGCTCTTTGCTATTGATATTACTATCGAAATTAGCGCCAAATTCGTGAGCTGTACCTGGTTCATTGAAAATCATAAATAATTCTTGACCTAACGTCACGAGTCAGTTACGCATTTATCATTGATAATAACAAATATCGGCGCTGTCAGCGCCCCTTTCCTTAGTGCGCCCGAGGCTCCTTACTGCGGCCCTGGCTATAACTTTTGATTTAAAGAAGATATCAAAGTGAAATTTCAATTAAATTTTTTTTTAAGAAATCAGGTTTAATGGTGTAATATATTTTATATTTCATAAATAATTTTTTTTGTTGTTTTTTAAATTTCATTACCTTTAAAAAATATATGAAAATATTTACTACAAATATTGTTCATTTTTTTCTCATTTCCAAGTAATCAAATTTATTAGAATATACAGGGTGGCCCACATAACTCTGAACAGCTCAATATCTCGAAAACTATGCCATCGATTTTAAAGTTCTTAGTCTTAAATTGCATGGAACTGAAGGGCCTTTCTGACTACATAAACGTGAAGTGGCCTCCCTTCCCCTTTAATGGGGGAGGGGAGGTACCTTTGTAATTTTAAATGGAATCCCCTATAAAATGTTACATATTTAGATTCTACCGGAAAAAACAAGTCAATTTTGTCTGAAACATTTTTTTGTCAGATAGTTCCATGATGAGATATAACAGTTTGAAGTTTCGAGTTGTAGGTACTTGAAGCGCTCGGAAATAGCGTTATGGAATTATACGCGCTTGAGTCCTTTGCTTATTCATGAAGAAACACAAACAATAATATTTACAATTCTTGAGTTTGACTCACTTATCTATGAAAACGTTTTCAGTTTAGAGCTGTTATTCAAGCAGTAACATTGTGATTATGGCTACTTTTGACACAGAAGTGAATATGTTATTAACGTTAGGTGAATGCCAAATAAATTATCGGCGTGCAGCAGTGATGTTTCTTGAACGTTATGGGATCAAACAATGTCATGCAACATTTCATAATTTAGAAAAGCGGGGATATGTAAAGGACATAGTTATGTTTGAACCACCGACGACAAAAGAGGATATGAAACAAAGAATACGTGACGCTTGCGCTTCAGTGACTCCCGAAATGTTAAAAAATGTTAGAACAACTTTGATGTTTCGAGTAAATAAATGTTTACAAGCCCGTGGTGGACATTTTGAACATTTAATTTAAAGTACATTTTATTTCTTCACGAATAAGCAAAGGACTCAAGCGCGTATAATTCCATAACGCTATTTCCGAGCGCTTCAAGTACCTACAACTCGAAACTTCAAACTGTTATATCTCATCATGGAAGTATCTGACAAAAAAATGTTTCAGACAAAATTGACTTGTTTTTTCCGGTAGAATCTAGATATGTAACATTTTATAGGGGGTTCCATTTAAAATTACAAAGGTACCTCCCCTCCCCCGTTAAAGGGGAAGGGAGACCACTTCACGTTTATGTAGTCAGAAAGGCCCTTCAGTTCCATGCAATTTAAGACTAAGGACTTTAAAATCGATGGCATAGTTTTCGAGATATTGAGCTGTTCAGAGTTATGTGGGCCACCCTGTATATGTTGTTAATGAGAAGCAATAAAAAAGAATGAAAAGAATTAGAAAGAGTTAGAAAGAATTAGATTGAAAAGGTAGCATTAAATATTCTAATGAAATCAGTAATCTTAGTGCTGTATTTTTTTAAATTAGAGTTAAACGGCATCCTCACTTTTGGCTGATATTGAACTTTAATCTGTTATTATTGTCATGTTATTATACTGTATTGATTGAAATTTCGTGGGGAAAAAGACATGTAGGAAATATATACCTTGTAAAACGTTAAGAATTTTGAAAATTTTTCTTTCTTGCTTTGAGCAATTTCTAATCGATTATCATTAGCCTTTTTTCTCAACGTGTTCGCATACAGTGTTTTCTCGATATCTGTCAACAATAAGGGTCTTGCCAGCGACATATATCGCCCAGGAGATTCCATTCTTTGATCCATGCCGATCATAGAATAGGACAGCGAATTTCTAGAAGCGTCGGTCACCGAGGAGTGTAAACATACCGTCCTACACGATGCATGTGAAAAACATGAGTCTGGCAGCGACAAATACTGTCTAGAAAATTCTAATATTCTTTTATATACTATCGAACATAGAAAAGGACAGCGAAGCTCAAGTGGTCTCTGTCGCCAAGGAGCGTAACATAATACGGGTCGGGTATATCGGTATGAGACCAGGGGACCACTACTAATCCAATAACAAAACTGCTTTATTTTTGATTATTTGTTTATGGGACTTTCACCAACATATTCGTGGCATTTTTCTAAAGAAAATGATCCTAATATAAGTCCACAAATATATTGGTGAAAGTCTAATAAACAAATAATGAAAAATAAAGAAGTTTTGTTATTGGATTAGTAGTGGTCTCACACCGATATATTCGACCCGCATTATGTTTACACTCCTCGGCTACTGAGACCAATCGAGTTTTATGGCCCCTCACGGGGTATACCCCACGGTATTGGGGATAGTTCTGCGATTTTTATCAGCCAGGTACTTGCGACATATAGGGTGTTCAAAAAAAAGCATTGAATATTTATATGGTATATAGGATACACTGTCCTGAGTAAAAAAGCTTTAGTAAACATAGGTTGAAAGGTCAACCGTTTCTGAGATATAAACATTTTTGCTTGCTAACTTCATGATTCATTTACTACTGGCCTTTTGATACAGGGTGTAAAAAAACCATTCAATATTTCTATGGTATATAGAACACACTGTGCTGTGAAAGGTCAACCGTTTCTGAGATATGAACATTATTGTTTGCTAGCATTATGATCAACTTACTTCCATCGCATGCGATGCGTACTTCAGTGTTTACAAACCGCGTTCTGAATGTCCTCCTCCAAGTGCCGACAGTAGATTTCATCCGGAATCAGTCAGTTCTGTAACGGAAAATCATAACACGTGGAAAATTTTCTATAAATATCAATAAGCCAGTAGTAAATGAATCATGATGTTAGCAAACAAAAATGTCTATATCTCAGAAACGGTTGACCTTTTGACCTATGTTTACTAAAGCTTTTCTACTCAGTACAGTGTATCCTAGATACCATATAAATATTGAATGCTTTTTTTTGAACACCCTGTACATAGAAGAAAGACGTTAGACATTGGACGTTGGTAGTAAGAGAAGTGGCAAGTTAGTAGTTGGGCGGCGGAAAAGACGTTTCTCAGGGAAGGCATGGTGAAGTAGCTCCTTCTCTCTCTTTCTCTCGCGCAGACGCGGGTAATGTATCAGTTAGTGGGGGGAACCGCAGGACTAGGAGTAGGATCGCGTAAGAAGAAGAAGTTGGGCAACTCTGATGTAAAGGAATGATGCACTTTGCGCTTTTCGACTTTTGCTGTAGTCGGTACACACACGCTTTGAAACAGCCTTCTGCTTTCCTATAACAAAACAAAAAACATAAACACGCAGTTAAAGTCACGATTATAACGTACGGAATAAAATATTAATGTAACTATACGCTTATTTTTTCCTTTAAATTATTCTTGAATCTCTTAGTAGTAATTTTGCGTCGCCCGAAAATTTCGCCATAGCTGGCACACACGCGATTTTAAGAGGTCTCCTGCGTTCTCATATTCAAAGAAGAAATAAATATAATTAAAATCGTAATTCTAATTGTAATATTATAAGACATAATATAAATATCAACGTTGTCACGTCGCTTACTTTTTCGTTTCCGTCAGAAACCGCTTCCGTCAGTTTGTCCACTCGGGACAAACGGTCTCCCGTGGACTCGACTTCGAACTCCCAAATTCGAATTTTGGTAATAAATCGGGCGGCAGACACCCGAAGTCGTCGCCCCAACGATACCACGTGGAGCCGCGAAGTCGAATCGACGAGATGCGCGCCAAGTCCTGGAAAGTTTGCGTTCAGGCGCAGGATTCTACGTGGGATAGCGCGGGGCGTTTCCCGTGGCAGGAAGGGTTCTCACAATAAAGTTTGAGACAAGGTTACGGTTCTCAGGTGTTTAATCAATGCGTAAAAGCAAGTAGCTGTCGGCCTCGACCGGTCAATTACAGCCGATCGCGGTGTACAATTTCGTCGCGGCAGATGTTCGGCACGCCCGCGATTTGTCTCTCGTTCAGATTTTTTTCGCGTCGAACCCGGTGGCGAGCGAGTTCGCCTTCGCTCTCTATACGACCCATTTTTACACGGGTTTCCGTCCAGATTCTAACGATGCTAGCCTATTCTTGACGATGTTTCCTATTCTTTCCCGGACCGTTGCCATCGAGATACGTCGGAAGGTACGATGCGAAACCGTTGCGGCTTCCCACCGCGAAGACGTGTCGAAGTTAACATTTTCTATTATCACAAAGTGACGACAACGCGGCCCCAACGAATCCGTGACTCCGCGTTTAGGCGGATCCAAGGACGATCACGCGGCCTCCGCTGTCCGGCCGAATTTGTGTTTATCCCGGTAACGCGATGTCGTCGTGTTGTGACGCAAACGCGGACCCATAAAACGCTGTACGAGCCATCACGAATGTTCACTAATTAACAAGGAAGCCTGACGGCAACAGCGGGCAGATGGCAGCTAAGCGGCAGCAATCTCGGCTCCGCTGTCCCTCGCCATTTTGCCAGCCGTTTTAGATTTTATTACGTCACATATGCAATCGTAAAGTGGACTTTTTTCCGTGAGAAAATGTATTACGCATACCCAGACTTCCTGAGGGAAGCCGGGGTTATGTGGGACTATCCTCGGGAAGGCGTTCACCAAAGGCGATTCCGTCCCCGAAAACTACCCACTAAAAACTCATGCCATGTGGCCGACCATGGCCGCAAGCGAGACGTCTCACCTTTCCACTGCGGCCCTCAAGACACGGCGCGGCGCGGCTCGGCCCAGGCTGGGCGCTCCTCTAAGGTGTGCCGCACCGTGTCAAAATCTTCGCCGCAGTGGTGGTACTGTGCCGTCGGCTGCCGCCCTATCCTGCACAGGTACTCTCCGAAGCACCCATGGCCGGAGAGCACCTGCGTGAGGCAGAAAGGTCAACCTTCTCTACCTCCTGCACCATATATCGAATATGGGCAAGAGCGTCCGGACGGTCGAACGCGCCGAGGAGGCAAGCAATCGCCTCCATTTTGCAAATGTGTCCGACCGGACCTGGCGTGTCAACGCCTCGAGCTTCTCTTCCTCTCCGTGTGTAAGCTCCACCCCCCGGGTGGGGGGTGGAGGGTGGGATGAGCAGGCAACTTGGTATAGCGTCGCCCTCTCTGCCACCATCAAATGGAACGGTGGAACTACGGCGAGGCGGCCCACCACCTCGGTAGAGATGGTGCGGTACTCCCGTATGACCCGCAAGGCCAGCCGACGTTGCTTTCTTTCCAAGAGCGCTTGACTGCGCCGGCTGGTCTCGAGCGAGCGGTGCCACACGGGGTCTTCATGAAGAGCAAGGGACCGCACCACCTCCGTATAGAGGCGGTGGACTTTCAACTGCGCCCTCCACCCTCAATATTGGGCAGCCGGCGTGCAAGGGAGGCCGCAGTCCGTTTTAGTCGGGGGGCGAGGAGGTCGAAGTGTACCTCGAAACGTCAGCGGCCAAGATAGTTCATCTTGGGCCGGATCTCGACCAAGGTATTGACGACACGAATCTGGAGGTCTTGACCCCGGGGCGGCCGCCGTGACCATGACCATCCATATAGCCATATCACCTCGGTCTTTGCGGCGGCCACGCTAAGTCCCATCCTCCGGTTTCGCCCGACAAGGGAGTACAGGGCGATCTCTGCCAGATGCATGGCTCTCCACCAATCCTCCTCCTCTGTATAATCCAGGGTATTCAGGTTCTCCTCCGTGTCAGGGGGTAGGAGAATCGTAAAGTGGACTATTTCCAACCGCGGCCAACGGAGCAGTGCCCTAATTTGTGGTAACTCGGGAATGCGGAAGAGAGGCGTCCCCCACTAGCGCCCCATTAGCTACGTGCTACCCTATACGCCACGTTCCTACGTAAGGATCGGACCATAGGCGGCGAGGCCCGTGGCCGCCGGCGCATTCGAAATTCTTGCTCGTCGTCCTGGACGATCTGCGGCTTTCCGCGGCGAGACGACTTCGAGCCGCTCCGATGTCGGACCCTGCAAGAATGCAAAATTCGGATAGAAATCCGGGCGAAGCGACGCGGGTCTGAGTAGTTATCCTCCTCTTGTCCGACTTCCCTCGCCGGCGCCTCCAGGTTACAGAACCTGGGCTCGGCCGTTCCCGCGGTGTCGCAATGCGAGCCTGACCCCGTGGTCAGCGCGCCTCCACTTGAGGTTTTCCGCAGCTTTCTTAACAGGGAAGTAGGATTCGAACCCCCAGGGACCGGCTACGGTCCTGCAAATTCGCATCGCGCTCAAAAGTGGAGCGACGCTCAAACGCTTAATTCGGCGCTCACTATATTTCGTACATTTTAATGAGAACGTTCGCAACTATTCCCTTGCATCGGTACTGCCAGAGAGCGGCACGGTCATTCGTTATTAATTCGGGAAGACATAGGCAATTCTGCCACGTCACAACGTATACTTATCTTTTTTTTATCGATGAAAATAATTCCTAAATAAAATTAATAGCGTGATCAAAAAAATAAATGAAGGTATGATTGTGACTGTTTATTAAGTGTAAAATGTACCCAGCAAGGTGAAATAAACGAGGAATAGATGGCCTTACGAGTTCGTAAATACGTGCATAGTTAATTGTTTAAAACTTCATGAACGCGACGATCTTGCTGCAATCCTTTAAGTTGAGAATTAGTGTCGACAACTGTTGAAGATATGCATCAGCGTATAATCACTTGTCAGAGTTCTACATCCCTTCAGAGCCCGTTTATCACATGTATCGATGTAAACGGCCGTCATTTCGAACATTTATGAAATACAGATATTCTGCCCTTATATTTTAAATCCTTTAAGTTCCTCTGTGTGTGAGACTGAATGACCTTGAGTAATTTTAGTCCCTGAATTCCTAATGAAAGGAACTATCGTTGTGGGTATTTAAAAAGGGTGATATGGGTTAAGTCTGGGTTAAGTATTCTGCTCTTATATTTTAAATCTTATACGTTTCCTCTGTCTGGTGACCTTGAATAACCTTGAGTAATTATAGTGAATTTCACTGAAATTCTAATGATAGGGATTATCCTCGTAGGTGTTTAAAAGTAGTTGTTCCCGTTTATAAAAATGAAGGTGACCTTGAGATCTCTAAAAATAATAACATAAGAACAAATATTTTTGTTTTGACTCAACGTTGTCCTTGAGATATTTGACGTATCTTTCAAAACAACAAAACTATTTGGGGTGCAAACGTTAGATGACTCACACTGTATATTCTAATAAATTAATTCTAATTACTTTGGTTTCGGGGCACTTTTGGCCATCTTATCTGGCCGTACCTTCAAAAACAACAAAAAGATTATTTAAAAAATACAATATATATTTTAGTATACACAATTAAGCACAATTCGAGGGATTAGCTGTTCACAACGACTTTAGCATAGCTTTAAAGCCTAAAGCGATAGTAAATAGGGCCATTGGAATTGTCTTGACGTCAACTATAACATTATTAAATAAAAAATATATAGTAGTAATTAAAAAATCAGGGTGACTAATTTTTTATTTAAAAAAATTGTTTTTAATTTTTTATATTGGAGTTTACAGAAGAATGATTACTGATTAATTTTTGTTGGAAACATTTTCTTGTCAGAGCACCGGAAGTGCCTGAAAAATTGCGATAACATGTAAATAATGAATGTTATTTAATATATTATTGAAATAAATTGTGATATCTGAAATGTGTCTTCACAGGTGTATTTCTTATAAGTACACATACAACTTTTCCTATGTACACAATTCTCATGTCTACAGTAGTTTTCAAGATATGCGTGGAAAATGTTTTTTACCCTCGACTTTCAGGTTTTGACCTTAGCTGTTACCAGGTTTTGAAATATTTGGCGATAAATCCTGCTAGACCTTTTATGCGAGATATAGTTTGCTGAAATAAATTTACAACCGTTTTATTTCTACTAATTTGTTTTACTGCTGTGCCTTTATACGCGATCGTCCCGACGCGTCCGAGCGATCTCGTTCGCTATATCGAGGACCGTCGCAACACCCGTACACGCTGCCGATTTCTCGGGAAGCGCACACGAATGCCGACTCGTGCAAGGCTACGATCGCTCAGCCAACCCTGAGGACATCATTCGCGATCACTTTGCAGCGGGTCAGAATGATCTCCGGTGATGGAGGAGCGACCTTGACCGCACCCAATCCTTGTCGTCGCGACTCCGCCGGACGACTGGGGTCGTCGTAACACCCGTACACAAAGCCGAGATTTCGGGGAGTATGCACGAATGACGACTCGTATAAGACCTTTGCTCACACGGCCAACCTTGAGGACTGCCCCGTCGTCACTATGCAGTGGGTTCGGGTACACTCCGGTGTTGGTGGAATGAACTAGGTAATACGGAACCCGTCCCCGACCGGCCGCGCCTCCACGCGAGGTCGTGGACGAACGCAGGCCACGCGCACGCTGTCGCCTCCTCACGACGAATGCGTGCGAGGAAAAACGTATCGATGTTGAGTTTCCGATAGAAAAATAGGGACGGTTACGACCCTAGTAAGATAAGGTTCGTGCCTCCAGGCACTGGACGACGGAGAGGTTCTAACTAACTTTGAATTATTCGGAGACGATGTGGGAGGTAGAAATAAGATATATTCTGGTGTTCGTTGTATATACAATAACCGCTATGTGACGTTCGCTAGATTTATGCCGTTCACAAGTCGCGCCTAATCTATCGCGACTTCACACAATCGTGCCATCGCGTAGGCATTTACACGAGCCCTGTTCTGGCTCCACGTCTGGGTCCCTTTCTTATAAGTTCATCGTACGTTGCTCACGTCACGCTGTCCCGGAGGTTACGCGTTTTCGTCGTGATTCTCCCGAACGAACGTGAGTCGTAGCATACGAGCACTAGCTGATTGCTCAGGAAAAGTGCCCGAATGACGACACGTACGAGGCGTCGGTCAGACAGCCGACCCTGAGGATCGCCCCCGTCGTCACTATTCAGTGGGTTCGGAGGCTTTCCGGTGTCGGTGGAAAGACGTTAGCCGCACTGACTCTGTACGAAATGTATCGCGAATTTCCGCACGGACGTATACCGAAATGAGCGAGAAAATCAACTTCCTTTTGTCAAGAATTCGACTCGGAACCGATACAGTTGCCTTCGTTTCGTTGTAGTTATTATTGAATTAATAGCTACGGCCGTTGATCGCCGCCTGTATGATTTATGGGCCCGTGTCGTGCGGTTTACACGACACTTCCTCGGTTTGAGGTTAGCACGAGATGAAGGAACGCAGTCGGTTTAACCGTATCGCTCCTGAGTCGGTTTGACTCGCTCGCTGCGTACCGGACCGCCCGAGATTCTAAGACCCGAACAAGCTCGCGCCCAGACGTAGAGTGTCCTAGTTTCGTCGCGCATCGACCTCATTCGATCCGTATCGCGTGGGGATCGATGCGCGCGCACGCTAATTAGTGGGGGATCCTGCGATCCTTCATTAAGAGAAGGATGACAGGACGACCAGGGACGTCGTGGTGGGGGTCCGCGTCGCTCATGCGACACGCCGCCCGATCGATATGTAATCGATACGGTTACATATCGAACACATATTTTTTTTAACTTCAATAATCCATATCTAGAGCCTCCCCAGGCTAAATTTTACTTCAGGAAACCAGAAATTGTTAACTTTTTTTATGTAATCCCGTAGATTTTTATGAGAAAATTCCAAAAATCCAAGTTTTAACCTTATGAATTGAGAGGTTAAAAAGTTATGCGTGTTTAAAGTTGAGCGATTTTAAGCGGCTTTGACAGGTAAGGGCGTTGCCATATTCGTATGTACTCAGACATCGTTCAATGAGTAGAGGATGTTGGTTGGTATTAGGTTCACGTTGGGGGGGGGGGGGGAGTCTTAAGGCCGCTCCATATAGGCCGCAACGGATGGAACAAGGAAAACTACTACGTTTTCTCAATCCATACAGGTAGGAAAGCCTAGCAAGGCCACCTGAGAGGCGCTCGGCAAGCTTGCAACAAAGGCCAAGAGCACCGTGAGAGTTTACTACCTAATACCTGAGCAGTTTACTCCCCTCTACACCCCGGGGATGGCTATGAGCTCGGCATCCGGCATCGGATCGGTGCCTTCCCAAGATCGAAGGCAAAGCAATCTTTGTGGATGCTGTCCAGCCGCCGGATACCACAAGAGCGTGCAAGAACGCCCAAAAACTGTCCAAAGTACAATTTTTCGGGGTAAAGAATATTGTTCATCTGAGTTGTAATGTTATTAAGTAATAGTTGAAACTATAAGGAACAATAAAAATCAGCTTCACAAATTAATTTTAACATTGCTAAGTTATATCTTTAGTTGTGTCTCCCTTCGTTCAAATTCTGTGAATTGTAATGCTTATTTCTTCATATTGTGTTAAATCTCTATACTTTAGTAATACATAATATTTTTTTCATTTAAAACTGTACCTTGTTTACTAAAATGATAAAATTTTAATGTTAGAATTACTTTCGTGGTTACGGATGAGCACGTATACAGTTTAGTAAAAGATACGGTTTCATAAAGACTAATCATTTTATCCCACTTTTATCTTAACTAACTGTGGTGTCGTATCGGTCCCGATATTGGGCAGGTACTTGGATCGCGAGTAGATTTAGGCAATTGTAAGTGCAGCGACTGATCGACCGCTATCCGTATTAACGTTTATTGTACACTCGGAGTGCACGACACCCCAACAACAGTTTATGTAAAATATGTGACACCTCGCGTCCTCTTTCCCCGCGTTCAAAGATATTTCTAATATTTTTGCATTAAGAACTGACATTGATGATCTTCATCTTTTAAACAATTTTCAAGATAAACCCGGCTCAACCCCCGCCTCCCACTTGCAATTGGACTACAACGTATCTCAATGTCATCAAAATTCTAAACATACTCCTCAAAACCCCTTCGTAATGTGGATATTTTCTTTAAAAACTAACAACTATTCTTGTTTTTACAAGGATAATATATAAGGATGTGTGATGAGGCAGGAACGATTTCTATTTCCACGATGTTATAGAGGAGAGATACCGATTGTTTACCTACGAAGCTGTGGAGCCCCTAAAAACATTTTTTTTTTTGGTGCCTCGCACAGCAGAGAACTGTCAACGTGCTCTCGAAAGGCCATCTGGTAATGATCAGCCACTCGCCGGACTCGAGAGAGACAACCGCCGGACTCGATAAGTCCAACCGCCGGAACACACATCGACAGATCTTCGGCAACCTGGCATTTGGATCTAGAGTCCCCATAAATGCCGTCCGGTTCCGGTCTGAATGGATCGACCCTTAGGCTTGCGAATATGTATATGTTATCGACACCACTGTGTGCTTGTGCTGTCATCTAGTGGCTCTACTCGTTAGACGACGCGCGACTCTGAGTACATATAAACATGGCGGCGCCCCTACCTGTCAAAAACGTTGAACATTGGTCACGTTTAAACGCGCATAACTTTTGAACTACTGATCCCCTAGGATTAAAACTTGAATTTTCAACATTTTCTCGACAAAATCTACAGGATTGCAAAAAAAGGTAAAAATTTCTGGTTTCTTGAGGTAAAATTTAACTGCATAACCAACTTTAAGAGCTGTTTTCATCCTTTGGATGTGAATCATTGCAGATAAACAGACATACAAGGTTTGATAAAAAATACGCGGAATTTGTAAATTTCACGGGCTGTATAGGTCTAATTTCTACAATATGTTTTTGTTGTGTCGGTGCAGTTGTCCTTAACGTATGTTGACATAGGTGGCCATATTGAATGCTTAGTCTGTTGTTGGTTGTTGAAAAGGTTACACGTGTTTAGGTGTGCTAAGCAATTTTTTATTTGTGAAGAAAATTAATTATTAATGAAGAATATTAATGCATATATAGAGGAAATTTTTTACAGACAATTATATTTACCAATATAGTTTATAATTTTAACAAAAAAAATTTATTATTAAAAATTAACAAATTTATTTTTAAAAACTAACAAGTTTAGAACAAAATTAATAATAAATGAACCATATGTAAAATTAACAATAATAAACTTAAACAAATTATAATACTAGTGAATAAAATGAATAAACTCAACAAAATGCTATCCGAGCATGCTGCTGCTTCGCTATCCGAGTCATTTTCAGTACTTTGATTGCGACTCAAAATCATTGACTCTCGTGATCTTGCACATTTCGATCTATCCTTACATTCTTATTACTTTTTCAATAGTTATAAAACATATATTAAAAACAAATTAAAAATACATAAAAATGATTGATATATAATTATTGCAAAATTGTATTATGCATAAAAACGGTTATTATATGATTATTATTAACAATTTCCATCCTAATACGCATGTTTCGCAAAAGAAATGTATTTCATATCGTGATATACACGAATATTGAACTTTCCCGGAAAATTCGCCACTGTAACTGTGGCGAACAAACGGCAAAATTTTTTACAACCAAATTTGTTTACAAATATATACTTATTGTGAATTATTCACAGAAAATGAAATTTAACAATATAACTAATATATTTAAAAAGACAATAACAAATTTTCCACGATAGATCCTAAAGGAAAGGTATGGACACTTCTTAAAAAGTTTATAAAATTGAGAGTCGCAAAAAGTGGCAGCTAAAACTATGAAATTCTTAAACTATAATAAGTAATGTATCCGAATATGCATAAATCTCAGGACATCTTTTGCCGTTCTTGTTTTATGTTAATTTGAAGTTTTATATGCAATTAACAAATAACACTACCGTTGAAAATTTGTACAAAAAATAAATCTACTTTATTAAATGTATAAAGAATGCATATTTCTTGGTAAGAACTTTCCATTCCACAGAATTATTATTGCACACTCATTTATAGTTAATATAACATTTTTCGATTTTTGGCACTTTAGAGAGTGCCTCCATGGTCAAATATTTTCACAAAAATCTAAATTTGGTTACTAATGCATATGCAATGGTAATTAGTCACAAAAAATTAAATTTAACAATAGAATTAATAAGTTGAAAAAAAAAATTATTTTTATGCATAAAAAAAAAATTGTTAAATGATGTTTAAATGAATAATAATATGTATTTCCTGCTAATAAAGAGTTCTGCCAAAGGAAATTTTCGTGCATCGTCAAATAAAAATGTAGTGAGATGTGCCGACTTGTCCGCACTGTGCGCCGCACAGTGGGCAATTTGGACGAAATCGGATTCAAAATCAAGGAACTTTCGATAGGAATGCGGTAGAGCGATGAAATTTTTTTTAAATGAAAGCTGAAACTTAGTAGAATATGGGAAAAATAGAGAGATTGTGGTCCGAACGTTTTTTAACCTCGAGAAAATTCGTTAAACGCGCACAAATTCAAGAAAATGTTAGTTTTTTCAATACCACGCCCGGAAAAAAATTTTTTCTAACATGCTATACATCATTTCCCATAGATTTTTTCACGCTGATTTCAAATCTGGTCTCAAAATTTGTCTACGACCTCAGGATTTTGCAAAAAATAGATTTTTGTGACGAAAAACTAATGAAGTCATTTTTTCGTGAAAATGATTTTATAACACTCTAGTTTGAAGGTATATTGTATTTTCATATATAAAATTGAATAAAAGTAATAATAATGACGTATTTGAACGATTTGAGTTACTTACGGAACATGAAGCGCTTCACATCTCGTCACCACTTGACGTATCGCTGTTATTGCTACTGGCACTTTCTGCAAACTGTCTGTGGTTGTAATGTAGTATAAATTAGATATCTATTGTCCATAATTATATTTTCGAAAATCCGACAATATTTGCAGAAGCTTTGGAGATCGACGTGCAATTTATAAAAAATATTGCTACAATATTATCAGTCTTCAAATGCAAGCAACCCTTAAAAATAAAAGAGCTCGAAGAATTCTGTTGGGAGACATATTGTTTTCATTATACATTATTTCCATGGGCTCGAATGAGTCCTACCTTGCATAAGTTATTAAAGCATGGTTGCGAAATAGCAAAACAGTTTCTATTGCCAATAGCTTATTATTCAGAAGATGCAAATGAATCGTGGCATAAACTGTACAGAAAAAACATGATACTTCACTCACGACAAAATAGTCGAAAAAATAGAATCTTAGATGTTTTTAATCGCGCAATGCACTTAACCGACCCGAAAATTTCTATCATATTACTAAAAGATCGATTAAAGTTGTACCGAAGAAAGAAAATAGCAGCAGAATGTAGAAACTTCGTCGAAGAAAATGCGTAAGTTAAAAAGATTAAATACTTACCTTACTTCCTCTGTAAATGAAAATATAATTATGGACAATAGATATCTAATTTATACTACATTACAACCACAGACAGTTTGCAGAAAGTGCCAGTAGCAATAATAGCGATACGTCAAGTCGTGACGAGATGTGAAGCGCTTCATGTTCCGTAAGTAATTCAAATCGTTCAAATACGTCATTATTATTACTTTTATTCAATTTTATATATGAAAATACAATATACCTTCAAACTAGAGTGTTATAAAATCATTTTCACGAAAAAATGACTTCATTAGTTTTTCGTCACAAAAATCTATTTTTTGCAAAATCCTGAGGTCGTAGGCAAATTTTGAGACCAGATTTGAAATCAGCGTGAAAAAATCTATGGGAAATGATGTATAGCATGTTAGAAAAAATTTTTTTCCGGGCGTGGTATTGAAAAAACTAACATTTTCTTGAATTTGTGCGCGTTTAACGAATTTTCTCGAGGTTAAAAAACGTTCGGACCACAATCTCTCTATTTTTCCCATATTCTACTAAGTTTCAGCTTTCATTAAAAAAAAATTTCATCGCTCTACCGCATTCCTATCGAAAGTTCCTTGATTTTGAATCCGATTTCGTCCAAATTGCCCACTGTGCGCCGGCGTGAGCCCGCGTGAGCGCAGGCCTTTAAATGAAAAATTTAACTTCTTTATTATTAACTATTTTTTTATGAGACTTTCACCAATATATTTGTGGCATTATTCTGATTAAAATGATACCAAACGCGATATGATTCGGATCACATTTACACTAATTTTCCGTTGATCTAATTGTAATGGGAAGTAACTTTCATCGTTCATTATACACGTAAATATCATCGGAATTATATCATATTTGGTTTCATTTTAACCAGAAAAATGCTACGAATATGTTGGTAACAGTTTCATAAAAAAAAATAACGAAAAATAAAGAAGTGTAGCGGCGTGAAGTGAGCGTGAAGAGAGAAAGAGAAAGAATGTGTCAGTACGCGTGAAGTGAGCATGTAGAAAGAGAGCGAGGATGAACAAATGAGCGTGAAGAAAGAGAGCGAGTATGAACAAATGAGCGCGAAGAAAGAGAGAAAGAATGAGTGAATACGTGTGAAGGAGCGAAAGAAAATATAGAACGTAGAGACGCGTGCGTGTAGTTTTTAGAGAAGCAAACGAACCAGCGTGCGAGACGGTTGCAAACCGCGTGTAAAAAAGTAATAAAAGTGAATTCCAAAAATACAGCGTGCAAAGTGAATAAAAGCAGCCTAACAGAAGTTTTGTAATTGGATTAGTAGTGGTCTTCTGTTCTTACACCGATATAGCCGACAATGTTGTGGCCGCGACGGCTCTCGAGCTTCGGACACTCACCGCGGTGGTGTGAGTTTTTCCACTGACTTGGAAACGTAAGATTGGCACTGTCATACAACGAGAATTCACTGTATGTAAATTCTACTGTTTTAGTAAACGCTAGCAAATTCTTTGTTGACAAATTCCGCATATTTCTTTATCAAACCTCGTCTACGTATTCAATATTTGGCAAATTTTAAAATCAGCGTGTTGCACTTAAATGATGTCTCTTGTAGGGGCCATCGGTTTCGCTGAATGATTTTTGTATTATTTATGTATTATTGATGTCCTAAGACTGTATATTTTTAAAAATTCCATAATAGCCTTTATTAAAAACACTGATATCAATAAAATCGTAAATCTCAATGATTAAGTTGATTGAAACAGTTCATGATTTTTATGGCAATCTCTGTATGTATATGCATATGTATACTCGCTTTTAACTTTAAGTACTTGGAAATTGTTATTTTATGAATTAAAATTTCAAATTGCCTTATACAGGGTTGGGCACTATAAACAGGTCACCTGAATGACTCGCTTGCTTTTGAAGATAGAAGAAAATGCATCAGACCAAACTTACTCGATATCGAGGCGCTCTTAATCTGATGTCATAAATTTTTTTATAGGTGGAAACGTCAAGGAGATATGAAGGTTAACTCTGTTTTTTTAAATGGAACGGTATGGTTTTTCATTTACATTCTGATAGTATGTTTCAAGACGAATACAATGACCTATTGTGAAGGTCATTTAAGGTCACGCAAGGTCAACTGCAATAGAAAATAAAGTGTCTCAAAGCACTCTTCCAACACTACGACGATTTACATGTAGCATGTTATTTACGTATTCACTGCTACTTCAAGTGTTCAAAATGACGACCTTGAACACGGAGACATAATCTAAAATGTTGCAATACTGATGATACTGCCTGACAAATTTCAGTTGTATCTATTACAGAGCAATCTCTTTTTATACGTTCTTGCATATCAACTGCGGTTGTTGGTTTTTCGCGGTACACTTGTTCTTTCAATTTTCCCCACAAATAAAAATCTAGTGATGTCAGGTCTGGGGAACGTGATGGCCATTTATTACTTCCTGATCGACCAATCCAACGACCTTCAAATGTCCTGTTCCGTAATTCTGTAACATTTCGTACTGAATGAGCAGGGCGTCCGTCTTGTTCGAACCACATGGACTGTCGCTTGTCCAGTGAAATGTCTTCTAACAATTCTGGCAAAACGTTTTTTAAGATTCTCTCGTGTTTATGACTATTACTCTACTCTACTTGTCCACTGACCAGTAATGCATGTTGTGACAGTTAACTTGTCCGTGGTTTGTAAATGTGGCCTCATCCGTAAACAAAATTTTATTCAAGAACATTTGATCGTCTTGCAGTTTCCGTAGGCCCCATTCGCAAAAGTGTAAACGTTTTTGTTTTATTTAAGCATTTCCGATCTCAGTCGAGATCTATTTCTGCTGCACTGAGACAATTTACAGTATACATATATATACACATTCATACATACACAGTCCACACTAAATTAAATCAAATTAGCAGATTACATTTTTTCAAGAACTTAAAAATAAGAAGACAAGCCCCAATATTGGGTCGGGCAACCAACATTTTCAAGCTTAAGGGCAACTGAAGGTTAACTTCACGCAACTGCTGAATTAGCCCAGATCGCTGGAAATCGAAGAGGCTACATTGCCAAACAATATGATTAATATCCTAACTACTATGTCCGCAGTCGCATTTCGGGTCACTAACAATTCCTACACGAAATAGAGACGCATTAAGACTATAATGATCGGCTCTGCACCGATTAATAGTTACAATAAATTCTCGTGAGAGCCGTTCGTGTTTAAACCATGGCTTAGACCTTCCAGTATAATATTGGCTGAAAAATATTTTCCCCTTCATCAAGCCTTGCTCTTTTATAGTCTTTTGGTTTGTATATGCGCATTTCTCTTGAACTCCTCATACAAGTCAGTAAATGGGATTAGTAATGTTGAGGCACTGCAGGTTTCTGTGGCTGATTTAGCTAGACTGTCCGCAATTTCATTACCTTGAATACCCTTATGGGAGGGGATCCAATAAAATTTAATGCCATTGCTGTTGTGATTGTTTTTTAACAAAATATTATATTTCCTTTTTATCTCGAGTATGATACTATTTGTTTTGATTCTGACTTTACAGCTAATAAGGCTTTGTAAGGCACTTAGTGAATCAGAAAAAATTGCGAATTTACAATCCATATTTTAACAGCAATATCTAAAGCGTAATTTAAAGCCATACATTCCGCAGTGAAAACAGAATCCCTATTGCTCAGATTTCTCTTAATTTCCATATTAATCTCAGAACAAATACACGCCGTGCCCACAAACTCTCTGTCAGACATTTTACTTCCATCTGTATACAGGGTGAGTCACCTAACGTTTGCACTTCAAATATCTTTGTTGTTTCTAAAGATACGGATAATATGGTAAGGACAAAGTTGAATGGTACAATGGGGCTGACACGATGCCATAAAAAATTTTGTTTTTATGTCATTTTTTTAGAGATATCAAGGTGACCATTCCTTTTTTAAATGGAACCACCCTTTTTTAAACACCTACAATGATAGTCCCTTTCATTAGGAATTCAGTGACAATAATTATTCCAAGGTCATTCAAGGTCACAGACAGACAAAACGTATGAAATTAAAATATGGAAGCAGAATACCTGTATTTTATAAATGTATAATTGGGCCATGATTAGTGAATGTTGCTTCGTCCGTAAACAAGACATTAGAAAAAAATGAATGATTTTGAAGCAATCCCCATTGACAAAAGTTAATTCTATTTTGAAAGGGACTATCATTGTAGGTGTTTAAAAAAGGGTGGTTCTATTTTAAAAAGTCAAGGTGACCTTGATATCTCTAAAAAAATTACATAAAAACAAGATTTTTTTATGGCATCGTGTCAGCCCCATTGTACCATTCAACTTTGTCCTTACCATATTTTACGTATCTTTAGAAACAACAAAGATATTTGAGGTGCAAACGTTAGGTGACTCACCCTGTATATTGCTGTGGCATTGTTCTTTGACAGCTCTTCTTCCAGCTCTTGTCCATTCGGACAACTTGCTTTCACCAATCCTTTGTCAAATTCTACGTTTATTGGGATTGATGTCATTATAGTTTTAAAATCATGACTAAACACATTAAAGTAATCATGCGTCTCAATTAACTTTCTTGACTTTAGGAGTTCTTCAATACACAGTAGCAAAATTCGTTTACGTTTAGTTCTATTTTTTCTACTTACTCTGTGATACCTTGATATAGCTTTGAAGGTTGACGAGTTCTTATTTGATAGTATTTTACTTAAATAACAATAACATGAGTGCTTTAAACAGTCTTGAATCAATGGTAAACCTGACTCAGCCAGCAAAATGTTTGTGGGTGTAGAAATTCTGTAACCCAGAGCCTTTCTTATTGCGCTGAATTGAATTTTTTCCAGTTTTTCAATTGCGTTTTTACGAGTTGGAAAGTAAACGAAGCCAGCATAATCTATAATAGAATGGACATAGCTCTTATAAAGAGTAATGTGGACCTCAGGATAAGAGCCCCACCACGTCCCGCAAAGGAATTTAACAATGTTTACAGCTCTTGTACATCTTTTTTGTGCATTGCTTATATGTAGGTCAAATGACGTTTTGTAATCAAATATAACACCAAAAAAAAAAAACAGGCTGATTCACTAGACTTAATTACAGTTTCTCCAATTTTGATTTAAACTTTTCCAGGTCGAATATTTTTTTTGTTAAAATGTAATAAGGTCGTTTTGTGAGGAGCTAGCTCCAAGCCTATATCCAACAGATTGTTGCTTATAATGTTCAGAGCTCTTTCAACTAACTTACATCCTTTTTCTGTATTTGAAATTATTGAGTAAATTGCAATATCATCCGCGAACATTGACACTGTAACACTCTTAGGCAGATTTTTCATGATGTTCGTCGCCTAAATTATATAAAGGACTGGACTGAGCACTCCACCCTGAGGAACTCCCTTACTAACAAGTCTAGAGTGGTCTTTTAATTTTTCAGCATAGATGTACCTTTCGTGTATTAGAAATTTAACAAATTGAATCAGCTTCAATGAACAACCCATCATTGCCATTTTGGAGAGCAGCACTTCGCTATTAACATTATCGAAAGCACCGCAAACATCTAGGAAAACCACCAGGACCTCCTTTTTGTTTGTCATAGCCTCGTCTACTTGCAATGTTAAGTTCACCAAATTAAATAAATGCAAAATGTTGCATTTGTTCCATATGTAGGAAGCGTCCATTTGAGGATTAATACTTTCCGCGAAATCTTGAAAACATTTTTTTTTCTTTTCCTTATAAGTCTTTATCGCCAAGGCACACACCTTTTTATATTCAATTAAATCCTGCATATTACCTGTGTGTATCCATTTTTTGTAGGAAGCCCTTCTTAAGCGTTTGATTTTACTGCATTCAATGTCCCATCAAGGAACTGGATTTTTCTAGGCCCTGCGCTTATACTTATATTTTTTTTCCAGGTGTGATGGACTCTATTGACTTAGTTATGCTATTAACAAAGAACTCATACTTTTTGCTAGGAGATAATTGATCATAATCTCTGCTGAGGAAAAGTAAATATTCGCTTTCCAAAACTGACTCCCAACGCGACCAATCTGTGCGGGTAGTTTTAATTTTGAACGATTTTTTTTTTGTAGTATTCCTTTTCCGTATTTATTGTTATATAAATCGGATAATAGTCACTGCCCAGGGTCTCATTCCTCACCTTTACTCGAATTTAATCCGCGATACTCATAGTGGACAAAACAAGATCTATATTGGATTTGGAACTTCTGTATAAATCAATATGTGTATAGGAATTTTCATTATGTAGAAACAGATTTCCACTATCAATAGCATTGCCAAGTCTTAGACCATTCGCATCTGAGTCATGACAATTCCAGTTTTTATTGTGAGCGTTAAAATCACCGATTAGAATGCCGTTTCGCATCGAGTCTATATTGCCAATAATACTATTCCATTCGAGTTGAGTGGGCGTGAAACCCGGGTTCCTGTTTTTGAAAATCATTTTCACTTAATTGTTGATGTAGTGAAATGTGGAATGGGTGAAATTTGTTAACTTTAAGTATTCGCAAAATACTTCGTCGACTGATGCCATTCTCGTGTTCAAGTTGCCTCGTACCAACATGTGGATTTTGTATTACAATTGCTAAAATGTTTATCGTGTTTCCATCATCAGTTGCTTTTTTGGCTCGATTGAAACTTTTTTATAATATAATGTTTGCAAAGACAGAAAGTGAAGGACTATTACGATCGGCAAATCTTTCACTATACACGCGCACCGATTTCCTCATAATTCTATGACATTCACCATAAATGATAACCATTTCCACTTTCTCTGCTATTGTGTAACGCATTCTTGAAAATTGAACACTCAGATTGAATATTACGAAGCCGTACTCTAGCCGGTAGTCAAACTACTAATAACATTTCTGGATACAGGCAAGCATACAATGTGATTGTACGTTTATATTTATGTTCGGTGACCCATATCAATACTTATGTTACGGTGAAATGGGTGGTTTTGTAAAAGAACGCCGCATTTCGGTTTCGCGATTTAGTACTCAAAGATTTCGAGAATACGAAGTTACTTTTATTTGAAACTTGAATGAGCGAGACGTGCCGTAGCAGAAGTAATCGTCGACTGACTCGAAACATGTATTTGGGGTCTTATATTCTAGTATCATTTATTGTTCCCCTAGGGGTTACAATCCGTTCCACACCTCTCTTCTTAACCTAACTCTTAACCTAAAACTTAAACTATGCTTAACCTAAGTTAACCTAACTTATCTTAACTTAACTTAACTTAACTCGCATCCATAAGAGAGAGAGAGAGAGAGAGAGAGAGAGAGAGAGAGAGAGAGAGAGAGAGAGAGTTCTTACTCTTGCTTACGCCACGTTCCCGATTTACTTCTCACACACACACTCATACTCTCAACTCCCCCCTCCCCTACCTCTCACCCCTCCTTTTCCCTACCCCCTGGCCCTCCTCTTCCGGCTGCACTCATTCATTCCATTCCTAAGCATTCATACCTTGCTCCCCCCCGCGCCTCTTCCCTCCACTCCTCTAACCTCCTCATCCATTCCTCTCCCTCTCCTTCATCTCCTAACACCTCCCCTACCCTACCCTGCCAACCCCTTCCCTCATCCCCTCCCCAGCACAGCTCCCACACATGTTCCCACGTTTCCATCCCCCACCCACAGACCCTACACCTTCTCTCCTCTTCTTCCATCCAATACCTTCCACCTCTCATCTCATTACCCAACCTAAATCTAGCTACTCTTTGCCATCTACTCTCTACCCACCCTTTCCTCATATATCCTGGTATCCCCTCTCCCTTGACCCTCCCATACCACTCATTGTATCTCGCTCTCCTTATCTTTTCCCATCTCTCCTCCTGCTGCTTCCTCCTTTCCCTTTTTACTAACTCTCCACTCACTAACTCTGTCTTCTCCTCCATCATCACCTCTGCCTCCTCTGCTGACCATCCTCTCTTTCCCCAGAAACGTCTTCTCTCATTCTCCCACCCACCTACCTCCCCTCCCCTTCTACCCCTGCCTCTTACCTGTTCTAAGCACATCCTTGCTAACTCCCCCCCTCTTCCCTCCCGCAGCTTCTTCTCGTAGCTCCATGCTCTGAACCCCGCCCTCCCTCTCAACAACTCCCTCTGCAACTCTTCCCTTATCATGTATCCCGGCGTGCACCTCTCTACCCCTAGCACCCATCTCAGAAACCTCTCTTGCAGTCTCTATTTGGGGTCTTATATACTAACAGGTAATCTTGTTTGAGGTACAAAGGTTTGGGACTGTTTAATGGGTCAAAGTGTTGGGCGTTGAGTTAGTCGTGAACTTGGGCCTGGTGACGTATTGCGAGGGTTGGTGTCTTGGTCTTATCGGGCCGTGACACTTACAAGAACGGTATGCCAACAACCAGAGAAGACACAGAAGTATTTGAAGAGTGATTTGAGACTCTTTATTTTCTATTGCAGTTGACCTTGCATGACCTTGAATGACCTTCATAATAGGTCATTCTATTCGTCTTGAAACACACTATCAGAATGTAAATAGAAAACCATACCGTTCCATTAAAAAAAAAACAGAGTTGACCTCCACCTTGACGTCTCCACCTATAAAAAAATTAATGACATCAGATTATGAGCGCCTCGATATCAAGTAAGTTTGGTCTGATGCATTTTCTTCTATCTTCAAAAGCAAGCAAGTTATTCAGGTGACCTGTTTATAGTGCCCCACCCTGTATGTCGGAATTATCTGTGCATATGATGAGCTGTATCCTGTATCTATAACAATTTTTTTTTTTTGCCTCAAACTTTGGGAATATAATCTCGATGTATGCCATTATTGATTAAAATAAAAAAAATCCAGTTTATGAAATTAGTAAATTAGGCTCCACTTCCAATATTTGAAAAACCATCCGAGATTAGGAGTATATTTAATAGGTCGCTTAAAAAGTATAAAACTCAAGTATGAAACCAAATTCGCTTATAGTAACAAGTTTGTACTAACAAATTAAATCTTAAAGCAAATTAATGACTTCCGAGGTAATCAACTTACGCTAATCATTTTGTGTATATGTATAGGAATAATTATACATTCAACTATGTGGCGAATAAGTATTATTTATTATAGATCCATGTTTATACATTATGAGATTTGCAAATAAACTGGAATTTGGTGATAAAACCCACGAAGTATCTATGACTGCTATACGAGTTGTCCAAAGGATGAAGAGGGATAGTATTCACAGTGGACGTAAACCGTCTGGTCTCTGTGGTGCAGGTATGAATACTTTCGAAAGTAATCAAATTGATAAATAATATTGCAACTGGTTTTGTTCTATAAACTGATCTTATTTTATTTAATGTAACTGTTAAAGAATTCTGAATTTATGTGAGTTGTACTTTAATGTTATTGCATTTTTTATGAACATTTAATTTTGAAGTAATTGAACAAATATAATTTTAATCTTTTATATTTTAAGTTTTAAAAAATACAAATAAAACAATAGCCAGAGTTAAGTTAAACAAACTTTATTTATTTACGAAATAGCTTTGCTGATGGCTGCCCGGTTACACGAGTTCAACAGGTCACCTGCAGATATCATAAAAATTGTTAAAGTACATGAAACCACGTTGCGGAAAAGGTAATTAGAGTGTGTCTTTCTGACAAACTTGTCACATATTCTAATTCAGTTTTTGCTTTTACATTTAGGCTTATAGAATTCGGTGATACTCCGTCTAGCGCATTAACTCTCGAAGAATTTATGACAGTCGATTTGGAGGAGGAACAAGATCCGCCAGCTTTCAAAGCTGCACGAAAAAAAGACAGGGAGCGCTTGCAAAGGGTATATGTGTATAAGAGCTTTTTATTATACAGACTGTACATGTGAATACAAATATACGATAGATTTATATGAGGTAAAACTATGAATTCAATTTCTTTTTACAGTTAGAAAATATAGATACAGAGATAAATGAATTGCAAGCTGAAATTGATAAACATTTAGAACAGCGTAAGGTAGGACGGTCAAGAAAGCAGAAAAACGGTAATTAACACCAGCTGTTATCCTTAATAAATGATTAAGAGAAAATAACCGCATTTTATTGACAACAAGATAATTATTGTAAAAACTACATTAAATTTAAAAAACTTTTAATTACTGCACTTGTTTAAAAAATATTGAATATGAAAATACATATTTTATCATTTACGTAAGTGAATCTTTTAAAGAATATTATTAATCTGATGATTTTTTTGCGTGCTTTCAGCTGAATCTATAGAGAGAGAAGACACGGAACGATTTCTGCAAGAAAGTAATTTAGATATAATTAAACACTGTGTTGAAAATAACGTCGATGATCCCGACAGTGAAATTCACGATTCTGAGATAAATAGTAGTAACAGCAATTTGATTGTTGGTCTTGGTAAGTAATAAAAGATTTACAATAAATTGCCACTGTTATGTCAGAAAATTTGTAATCTGTGGAATTATTTTAAGGTCCAAATATAGCTTCCATAATATCAACAACTGAAAGAGAAAATGATGGAAAGGACCAAGCAAATACAACGTTCGATACCGTGAGTACAAAATTCTACCTACAATTTTTGTTGGAGGAAGCAGCTTAAGGGGCAAACCTGGTTGAAAATGCTGGAATAATGGTGATTTTGACGAATCTTTTTCGTTAACAATGTTACGAGCTAGGGCTGCGAGCAATGGTTATTATCCCAGGAATATGGTTTCGACTTTTTAGTTAGATACACAGACAAACTTGATGTGTAATCAGGGTGCCGCTAGGATTATAGACATCGAAGATGAACCTGACACAAAGTACCTCTACGAATGGAGTCAAATGCAGACGAACCCGGTGCGAAACCGGGAAGTTGCTAGGAGGTTGTACAACAGTGCGGACAAACCCATTGCGAAATTGGGTGCCGTTCGGAGGTTAGATGACTTGCAGACGAACCTGATGCCAAATCAGGGAGCTGTAGGATGCGGACAAACATGATGCAAAACCAGGGGACTGTTAGGATGGTATAGTTTTCGTGGACGAACCCAATGCGAAATTGAGGAACCACTGGGTAGGAGAAAGGGCCTAGCCGATTAAGATGGTTACAACTGCCCTTAGAGGTTTTTCAATGACTGTTAAACCATTCGAAAGCTGACCAAGAAAAACCCCTCTGAGTAAAATTTCAACCCTTTAGCTTGCCCCTGAGGGTAGTTACAGGGTAAATTGAGTGTAAGTGCACAATAAAGGTATTGTTACCTAAGGTGCACGGTGTTGACGCACTAGCAATGCGGGATCTCAAAGCAATTGTTGAATGCTAAATAGTATTGTTACCGAAGTGTAGAAGGTTAACTTGATTCGGAGGGGACTTTAGACCAATCACAGTTGGATTGACTCTTACGAATGCGGCACGACGTGACTCTACGCGAGACTACACAATTCTGAACCGAAGAGGATGAAAATGAACGGGTTTATATATCCTCAAAATGAGAGATGTTGTCTGTTTTTATTCTAGGGTCGCGTTCTCGTATTTGCTCGTTTCTAATGAGTTGAAGGTTCACAGCTGAGTCTCTGTTTATAAAGTTAAACAAAGGTTAGATACAATCTTGATAGACCTCTGAAAGAAATGCTCTCAAGATTTTCATATTAGAAAATCGTATCGTATTGTCACTGAATCATGATTTGTGCCACCTGTATCCAGCCACAGCATAATCATCCCTTCTATAAACACAGGGGTCGGTTGACAGGTTTATCGTTCTGAGGAAAGAGATTAGAAAAATTCTAATCGAAATAAAGGCAAAGAAACTTCTCCATACGTAACAACAAAAACAAATTGGATTTTTCCAAAACTTTGATGAGTATTACTATCAATTTATGTAAAAAAAAACGAAAATTTTAAATTTGTAAACCAGGTTTCCACCTTGAGCTTTCCTTAATTTTTGTAATGTATTTGTTGCAATGATATGAAATATACATAGTTATCGACATGAATGAAGCGATGATGGAAGTGTTATTCTTTATGTATATGTATAGTATTATAGAATATACTGTTTTAGAATTCCGGTGAAATCGACATTGCCGATTTGGACGACGACGAATTAGATAGTTACATCATGTCGGAGAAGGAGGCGCAGTTTAAGCATACTTTATGGAATAGAGTGAATTCTGAATATTTAACTCAACAGAAAGAAAAAGAAGAAAGGCGACAAAAGGAAAAAGAAGAGGGCAAGCCAGAAAAGAAAAGACGGCGAACCACCAAACGTAATAAAAGTCAGGCGCCAGCAAATACTGCAGGTAACAATGACCATAAAGATGAATTCAAAAAATTTGTTTTACATTTTTAAAAAACTGTTAAAAAATGAGTTTATTAAAAAAATCATGTCATTGGTATTACGATGACTGAAAAAGTACACTTCAGTTGAATGTTGACAAAACCCTTCTATCTTATTCTATTTGCATGCATGTACATTATATACAGGGTGGCCCACATAACTCTGAACAGCTCGATATCTCGAAAACTATGCCATCGATTTTAAAGTTCTTAGTCTTAAATTGCATGGAACTGAAGGGCCTTTCTGACTACATAAACGTGAAGTGGCCTCCCTTCCCTTTTAACGGGGGAGGGGAGGTACCTTTATAATTTTAAATGGAACCCCCTATAAAATGTTACATGTTTAGATTCTACCGGAAAAAACAAGTCAATTTTGTCTGAAACATTTTTTTGTCAGATACTTCCATGATGAGATATAACAGTTTGAAGTTTCGAGTTGTAGGTACTTGAAGCGCTCGGAAATAGCGTTATGGAATTATACGCGCTTGAGTCCTTTGCTTATTCATGAAGAAACACAAACAATAATATTTACAATTCTTGAGTTTGACTCACTTATCTATGAAAACGTTTTCAGTTTAGAGCTGTTATTCAAGTAGTAACATTGTGATTATGGCTACTTTTGACACAGAAGTGAATATGTTATTAACGTTAGGTGTTTTTTGAACGTTATGGGATCAAAAAATGTCATGCAACATTTCATAATTTAGAAAAGCGGCTTCGCGAGCACGGTGAATTGTGTAAAAAAAAACTCGCAACAAACCTAAAGCTGTCAGTAATGAAAATAATAGTGCCAGTATTCTTGCTGCAATTACATTAAATCCTCATATTAGTCAACGTACACTTGCACAAACATCACATATTAGTCGTTCATCAATTCAACGAATTTTGAAACGGCAAAAGTATCATCCATATCACATGGTTTTATCACAAGAGCTTTCGATAGCAGATTACGATCACCGCGTAAGATTTTGTGAGTGGCTGCAGGGTGTTGTGGAAAATGACTTTTTGTGCAAAATACTTTTTTCCGATGAGGCCACTTTTATGAATTCAGGGCATGTAAATAGACATAATCTGCATTATTGGCCGTGGAAAACCCAAATTGGATGCGATGTGTTCCCTTTCAACATCGATGGTCTTTAAATGTTTGGTGTGGCCTAATAGGAGATTTTGTGATTGGACCTTATTTTTTTTCAAGAAACTGTAACATCTGCAAGTTATTGTGATTTCTTAAAAAATCATTTGCCTGCGCTTTTGGAAGATGTGCCACTGCACGTTAGAAGAGAAATGTGGTTCCAACAAGACGGCGCTCCTCCACATTTTGCAATCATCACCAGGCAATTTTTGAACGAAAAATTTGGGAACAAATGGATAGGTCGTGGGGGACCTCGTCAATGGCCTCCTCGATCCCCCGATCTAACACCATTAGATTTTTTCTTATGGGGATATGTAAAGGACAAAGTTATGTTTGAACCACCGACGACAAAAGAGGATATGAAACAAAGAATACGTGACGCTTGCGCTTCAGTGACTCCCGAAATGTTAAAAAATGTTAGAACAACTTTCATTGTAAATATTATTGTTTGTGTTTCTTCATGAATAAGCAAAGGACTTAAGCGCGTATAATTCCATAACGCTATTTCCGAGCGCTTCAAGTACCTACAACTCGAAACTTCAAACTGTTATATCTCATCATGGAACTATCTGACAAAAAAATGTTTCAGACAAAATTGACTTGTTTTTTCCGGTAGAATCTAAATATGTAACATTTTATAGGGGATTCCATTTAAAATTACAAAGGTACCTCCCCTCCCCCATTAAAGGGGAAGGGAGGCCACTTCACGTTTATGTAGTCAGAAAGGCCCTTCAGTTCCATGCAATTTAAGACTAAGAACTTTAAAATCGATGGCATAGTTTTCGAGATATTGAGCTGTTCAGAGTTATGTGGGCCACCCTGTATACGCAAGTTTTAGATTAAACTCTAAAACTAACGTACAATGCACGTTATAATAATAAAAAGTATAATAATAATCGTCCATTATATGATTGAAGAAGTTAATACAGCTAAGATTTGTTTATTTTTATTTAAACAATTATTTGTTTTTATAGGAGAAGCAATAGAAAAAATGTTACAAGAAAAGAAAATTTCGTCCAAAATTAATTATGAAGTATTAAAAAGTTTAAATGTCACTGTAAACACATCAAGCAAGGAATTACAAAAAACTGGAGAACTTACTTACACCAAACAAGAAATGGATAATGCTTCAAGTTCTAGTAAAACGTGAGTATAGTATATATAATAAGAACAGATATAATTGTAAAAGAACTCTTTCGTATTATTTTTCGTTACTTTTTTATATAATAAACAATTCAATAATGAATTTTATATTATTCTAGTCTTACGCTTCTTAGTCCACTGAAATCGGAAGATAAACCTGTGACATCAAGAAGAAGGTCTCGTTTAATTAAACAACAGGAAGTACATGTAACAAAGAAAGAAATTGCACAAACATCTATTGAAGAAGAAACCAAAGTCATAATGGCATCTGTACTTTCAAAGACAGACTCTTGCGATATGGGTAGGTACATATGTAGATTTAACACAAAATACATATAAAGAATTTGCAGTTTGCATAATTTAAATCTTTATAAATGATTTTGTATATACAATAATGTAACGCATTTCTCTCAAGAATGTCAGAATAATGAAATTATTTGTATAAATTAGATGAAACTGATGATTACATTGACGAGGATGCTGAAGTAGATGCTGACGTTGATGCTACAGAAATGACAGTCGCACAAATGCTTGAACAGCATGGATCAGAAGAAGAAAATGATTATGGATATGGTTATGATGAGGAAGACTATTAAGTATTTATAATTTTATAAACTATTATTTATTGTGATTATAACGCTATTAGATATAATAAAATCAGGGATTGAAAACGGTGGTAATTTCGGTTTTGGATCTCGAAGCAATTATGAAGAACCGAAATAATATTATAACTGTTATGAGGAGGATATCAGTTAGGGTTTTGGTTCTTGAGAAACGATATTAAATCGGTTTTATAACTGTTATTTTGGGTTCTGCATTTCAGTCCAAGTTTCGGTTGTAATTCGGTTCCGCTATTTTGTTTTGTGACAAAACATAGAATATACAATGTATGCAAGCAACTAAGACTAATTAATCGACAGTGCGAACCTAAATCTCAGATTTTTCGGACAAAACACAAAACTGTTCGATTAGATGGGGCGGTAAATACTACTAAGTAGACCCAGCTCCAATGACCTTGACTTTGACATATGTTGTCAAGGTCCCCCTCATGAGTAACCTTCACAAGTTGCTAGATGTTTATTAAAAAGTTATTAACCAACATATGCCAATGCTATTACTTTGCAATTTGTCTGTACATATTGTCGCGTAGATGGCCGCGTAGTTTAGGCATAATTTTAGAATAAAGGTGGACTGTAGTAGAAAACTGTAATCCGTTTATTAGGCGAGGAGGAGATAGTAATCTGTTTTCACGTCCAGCCAGTTCGAGGTTTTTCAAAGACTCACTCTTGTTTCTGTTGTATCGTCGATTCCAAGAAGACGCTGCAACGAAGACTACACGGTACGACGTATCGATAACATAACATATCGACACTCGCAACAATATACAGGGTGAATTCGATAAAGCAGGACACCTAAATATCTCCGTTACTTTTCGTTGTACAAAAAAACTTCGTAGGACAAAGTTACACTGTTTGAAGGGCCACATATAACGGTGTAAGGGGAAAAAAATTTCAAGGTCATTTTTATGAGATTTCAAGGTTATCGATGTTTTTTTTAAATGGAATGATATATTTTCGTTAACGTAATGTTGTAGCTGACAAAATAACGAATTCATACATGTAACACAATATGGCCTTCAAATGACCTTCAACCCAGAAAAATGGTATAAATAAAATTCAACGTGTAAGATTCATTTGATGTATTTCTGTTACGCCAAATGTTCAAAAATACATCCCTTGAGCTGCTATACATTCAAATGTATCGCAATACATAACATAATAACAGATTCAGTGTTGACAGGAGGACAATTATGATATTCCTTCACCTATACGTTCGTACAGAATCGTGTTTATCCACTACTAATTACTCAGAAGACCTTCTTGCTATCAGATTTCCACAGTTTCTAAGATATCTCGATCAGTTTATCGATTAACGTTTCACAATGCGTTACTCGAAGGAAGATAAGATTGATATGATTTTCATTTATGGAGAAAGTCGACAGTGTTTAAGAGAACCCGTGCAGTTGTACAAGGACCGATTTCCTAATCGTAATTGTCCATCAGTTTCCGTTTACTCCAATTTGATAAATAAATTCCGTGAAACTGGTAGTGTCGAAAATAAAAAACGTACAAAGGTGAGGACTGTAAGGAATGAAGCAAACACAATTAATGTTCTGGCAGCAGTGAATACAAACCCTCATGCTAGTACGAGGCAAATCGCACGAGGAAGTGGCATTAGTCAAAAATGTGTAGTGCAAATACTCCAGGAACACAAATTTCACCCCTTTCACCTAACAATTCATCAAGAACTTCATGGTAGAGACTTTGTAAATCGTGTAAACTTTTGCCAGTGGGGATTGAGACAATTGATAAACGATAGAGCATTTTTTAATCAAGTATTATTTACCGATGAAGCTTCGTTTACAAATCACGGGCAAATAAATTTAAAAAACCTGCGTTATTGGTCATCTGAAAATCCGCGGTGGTTACGGACAGTCGACAAACAAAGACCATGGTCCATCAATGTTTGGTGCGGAATTTTAGATAACCAAATAATTGGGCCTCACTTTATTACCGGAACATTAAATGCAGAAAAATACATTGCATTTTTACGAGAATCGTTACCAATTCTCCTGGAAAATACACCCTTGAACATTCGTGAAAATATGTGGTATCAACATGACGGATGTCCGGCCCATTCGTCCCGTGTCGTAACACAATTCTTAAATAACAAGTTTCCAAATCGTTGGATTGGACGTAACGGACCCGTATTATGGCCAGCTCGCTCACCAGACCTTACACCCCTTGATTTTTATCTATGGGGAAAACTGAAAGACGATGTTTATAGTGACCCACCAACGACTATAGACGACATGAAAGAAAGAATCGTCCAGGCTTGTGCGTCGATTTCCTCAGAAATGAATTACACAGCAGTACGTTCTGTAACTTCACGGCTGAATGAATGTATAGCAGCTCAAGGGATGTATTTTTGAACATTTGGCGTAACAGAAATACATCAAATGAATCTTACACGTTGAATTTTATTTATACCATTTTTCTGGGTTGAAGGTCATTTGAAGGCCATATTGTGTTACATGTATGAATTCGTTATTTTGTCAGCTACAACATTACGTTAACGAAAATATATCATTCCATTTAAAAAAACATCGATAACCTTGAAATCTCATAAAAATGACCTTGAAATTTTTTTCCCCTTACACCGTTATATGTGGCCCTTCAAACAGTGTAACTTTGTCCTACGAAGTTTTTTTGTACAACGAAAAGTAACGGAGATATTTAGGTGTCCTGCTTTTTCGAATTCACCCTGTATATGCGAGATCTTGATTTTGACATGTATTCAAGGACAATGTAGTCCTATGTAGTCAAGGACACTTTCCGAAATAACCTCCGGAAGGTTTTAGCCGTCTCTAATTGTGGCTTAGAAACTTATTAACAAAATAGTTTTTATAGATAGAATAGACTTTGTTAATAGTAGGTCCACATTTAAAAAGTTAGCATGTGGTGTACAGGGTGAGTCCGAAGAAACAGAACACCTAAATATTTCTGTTACTCTTCGTTGTACAAAAAAACTTCTTAGGACAAAGTTACACTGTTCGAAGGGCCATATGTAACGGTGTAAGGGAACTGTTACGTATGGAGATGTTTCTCCACGTTCATTCGATTAGAAGTTCTAATCTCTTCTCTGAGAACGGAAAGCGTCCCAACAGACCCCTTGTTTATAGAAGGGATGATTGTGCTCCGGCTGGACGCAACTGGCACGAAGCATGATTCAGTAACAGCACCGTACGATTTCCTAATATGGAAATCTTGAAAACATTCCCTTCTGGAATGTTTTGTCAAGATAGTCTCTGATAGGAAACATCCTGGCTAACCCTTCGTTTTGCCCTTTAAACAAAGATCCAGCTGCAAACCTTAAACTCACTCGAAACGACAAATACGAGTATGCGACCGTAGAATAAAACAGACTCATTTCCCTCTCATTTTTTAGAGTATATAAACCCATTCATTTTTATCCTCCTCGGTTCAGTCGAGAAGCGGTTCAGTCGAGATTCAGACGCGGTTCAGTACTCGTGCACTCACGTCGCGTCAATTCTAGCGAGATCGGCTTAAAGTCCCTTTCGAATCAAACGTAACCTTATAGAATCCGTTAGTTCGTGTATATTCTATTTGGCTTTCAACAATCGCTCTCCGACCCCGCATTGCCAGTGCGTCAACACCGTGCATCATAGGTAACAATTTCTCCAATTATACACTTATTACATTCATTCGCGACACAGACAACTACACATGTAATCATTTCAATTCAGAATATATTTGTCTTGTTTGTTAACTCGCGTAATCCACAACCCTTAATTATTGCCCAATATCCTAATCTAATAATTGAACGTTCCCACACGATACAATCTTACCGCTCGGATTGTATCAATTAAGATATATATATAAGTTACAAGGCTTACTAATCTTAAATTCAAATCAACAAAGATTTCAATATTAACTAACAATCGAAACCATATTTCTGGGGTAACAACCCCTCGCCGGCCTCTCGCGTTGCTCGCAACCCTGGCTCGTAACAAAACTGGTGACAGCGGTGGGATTCATTCAATTATTTTAGGATCGCTTTAATTTTGGGTTTTAACACGTTAAATTATTCGTAACTGAGTATCGACAATATACTAGTTTTCGCTAGTCACGTCGTAATATTATAAGCAATATACTAGATTTCTCTAGTTACGCTTTTTATTAAAAATTATATACTAGTTTTCGCTAGTTACGTTTTTAAAAATGCTGAACGGAACAGCAAATGCTACTAACGCTGACATAATGAACTTGACGGTATCACTTGCAAATTCTATGTCGCTGTTGACGCAAAGGATAAGTTTACAAAACGTTACTTCAACAATTCCGACTTTTAATGGGGAAGCCACCCTTGTCTCGTTTCGCGCAGACTATAGAGGACGGGTTAACGTTGATTCCTGAGGGTACGGAAACCGAATATCTAGCAATTGTTCTTACTAAACTCGTCGGGCCAGCACGTAGAAGCACATTAGAGCACAAGTTTACGACCGTAAAAGCATTAATTCAGCACTTAAAGAAAAGATTCGTGCCCGGCAAAAGTTTGTCATATTTCCAAGTGGAAATCGCAAAACTACGTATCCGCGAAGGTGAGAGCCTACGACAATACATCGATAGGACAAGCCACCTAGTCTATTGTACGCGCGGAGCCATTAAGGAAAAATACGAGGTCCACGCTGAAGAATTCATCAAGGAAATGGAGAAGGACGTTCTGGAAAACTTCATCGATGGATTACCGGATCGTATTGCCTTGAAGGTATCGGCTCTCCTAAAAGATACAGAAAATCTGGAGGAAGCTTACGACGCTGTGCTGCAAATAGATAAAAAACTAAGAAATCGAAGACAATCGCCTCGGAATGAATCACCATCAAGGTGGTCCCGCCGAGATTCTTTCGACCAAGATCCTCGTTATCGCGAGCGTGAAGTGTCGTATCCTCTATCTCCGAGCAGATATGATCGACACAGAGATCGACGCACGAGACTGTCTGGTCCTTCCGTCTGGAAGGAAAGAGAAGAACGCGCTTCTGCCTGGATCTTGCGTCACAGGAGCCCCTCACATTCCCCCTCTAATGGCTCCGAGTCATCAATGGGAAATGACGGAGAAAAACGGTATACGCTCTTAAAGGGTACCGATAAAGATTGTAACAGTATCGATTACATATCGATCGGGTGGCGTGTCGCATGAGCGACGCGGACCCCCACCACGACGTTCCTGGTCGTCCTGTCATCCTTCTCTTAATGAAGGATCGCAGGATCCCCCACTAATTAGCCTGCGCGCGCATCGATCCCCACGCGATACGGATTGAATGAGGTCGATGCGCGACAAAACTAGGACACTCTACGTCTGGGCGCGAGCTTGTTCGGGTCTTAGAATCTCGAGCTGTCCGGTACGCAGCGAGCGAGTCAAACCGACTCAGGAGCGATACGGTCAAACTGACTGCGTTCCTTCGTCTCGTGCTAACCTCAAACCGAGGAAGTGTCGTGCAAACCGCACGACACGGGCCCATAAACCATACAGGCGGCGATCAACGGCCGTAGCTATTAATTCAATAATAACTACAACGAGACGAAGGCAACTGTATCGGTTCCGAGTCGAATTCTTGACAAAAGGAAGTTGATTTTCTCGCTCATTCCGGTATACGTCCGTGCGGAAATTCGCGATACATTTCGTACAGAGTCAGTGCGGCTAACGTCTTTCCACCGACACCGGAAAGTCTCCGAACCCACTGAATAGTGACGACGGAGACGATCCTCAGGGTCGGCTGTCTGACCGACGCCTCGTACGTGTCGTCACTCGGGCACTTTTCCTGAGTAATCAGCGAGTGCTCGTGTGCTACGACGACTCACGTCCATTCGGGTATTCGCGACGCGGTGTTCAGAGTAGTACGGTTAAAGTCTTTCCACCGATACCGGAAAGCCTCCGAACCCACTGAATAGTGACGACGGGGGCGATCCTCAGGGTCGGCTGTCTGACCGACGCCTCGTACGTGTCGTCATTCGGGCACTTTTCCTGAGTAATCAGCTAGTGCTCGAATGCTACGACGACTCACGTTCGTTCGGGAGAATCACGACGACAACGCGTAACCTCCGGGACAGCGTGACGTGAGCAACGTACGATGAAATTATAAGAAAGGGACCCAGACGTGGAGCCAGAACAGGGCTCGTGTAAATGCCTACGCGATGGCACGATTGTGTGAAGTCGCGATAGATTAGGCGCGACTTGCGAACGGCATAAATCTAGCGAACGTCACATAGCGGTTATTGTATATACAACGAACACCAGAATATATCTTATTTCTACCTCCAACATCGTCTCCGAATAATTCAAAGTTAGTTAGAACCTCTCCGTCTTCCAGTGCCTGGAGGCACGAACCTTATCTTACTAGGGTCGTAACCGTCCTTATTTCTCTATCGGAAACCCAACATCGATACGTTTTTCCCTCCCACGCATTCCTCGTGAGGAGGCGACAGCGTGCGCGTGGTCTGCGTTCGTCCACGACCTCGGGTGGAGGCGCGGCCGGTCGGGGACGGGTTCCGTATTGCCTAGTTCATTCCACCAACACCGGAGTGTACCCGAACCCACTGCATAGTGACGACGGGGCAGTCCTCAGGGTTGGCGGTGTGAGCAAAGGTCTTATACGAGTCGTCATTCGTGCATACTCCCCGAAATCTCGGCTTTGTGTACGGGTGTTACGACGACCCCAGTCGTCCGGCGGAGTCGTGACGACAAGGATTGGGTGCGGTCAAGGTCGCTCCTCCATCACCGGAGATCATTCTGACCCGCTGCAAAGTGATCGCGAAGGTGTCATGTTATGGCAACCAACACCAGCGAAGAAGACCTGGACGTAGAAATAGAACCACTGGAACCCTATGACATTTTAAGCACTTCAGACAAAGATATCTACTCAGAAGTACAAGGTCACGCGAATTTCAATAGCGGAGAAGATAGGACACAGGGAATCTCCCAAACATTAAATCTCAAGCACTTGAACAAAGAGGAACTGTGCAGCATCACAGCTTTGATAAAGGAGTTTCCCGACCGATTTTATCTCCCCGGAGATAAGCTAGGGAAGGCCTCCGATTTCAAACACTCCATATACACGACCGATGAAATTCCAATCAACACAAGACAATATCGTTATCCTCCGATACATCAACATGAAATAAAAAAGCAGATAGATGCATTACTATCCGAAGGAATAATAACTCCGTCGAAATCACCATATAATTCACCTTTCTGGATTGTACCTAAGAAACCGGATGCACAGGGAAACAAACGTTGGCGTATGGTCATAGACTTCCATGCGCTTAACAATAAAACAATTTCTGATAAATACCCGCTACCACAGATTACAGAAATATTAGATCGTCTCGGCGGAGCTAAGTACTTCTCCGTTTTCGATCTCGCAAATGGTTTTCACCAAATAGAGATGGACCCAAAAGATGGACATTATGAATTTTCACGAATGCCGTTTGGTTTGAAAAATGCACCACCCACCTTCCAACGCCTCATGGATCAAGTACTAACCGGACTTCAGGGAACGGACGTGTTCGTTTACCTGGATGACATTGTGGTTTACGCCTCATCATTACATGAACACAACGTTAAAGTCAGGAAATTATTCAATCGCTTACGAGAACATGTCTTAACCCTTCAGACAAATAAATGCGAATTTCTACGGAAAGAAGTTACATACCTTGGACACATTATTTCAAGACAAGGAGTAAAACCTGACCCCAGAAAATTAAAAGCCGTCAAGGATTTTCCAACACCCACCAATCAGAAGAATATACAGCAATTTTTGGGATTAGTAGGATACTACAGACGATTCATATCAGATTTCACCACTAAAGCAAAACCGTTGATTAGCCTCTTGGGAAAAGGAATAAAATTCAAATGGACAGAGGAACAGGAAAACAGTTTTAAACAATTACGTGATGAACTTTGTCAGGAACCTATTTTACAATAATCATCATATTTTACTTAGTCAAGGCGAAATAGGAAATGATTTGCCGATTGCTTACGCATCACGTAGCCTCAATAGAGCAGAGAAAAATTACTCAGCCACAGAAAAGGAATGTTTAGCCATGGTTTACGCCTCTTGTGACAGATCACAGACCTTTAGTTTGGCTACATTCTGTAAAAGATCCGACATCAAGACTCATGAAGTGGAAATTGAGACTTCTGGAGTACGATTATCAGGTTGTCCATAAATCCGGAAAAACGAATAAGAACGCTGACGCGTTATCGCGTAATCCTACCTCCATCTGTCTACCACTTATCCCGCGAGAACTCAGAGATCCTGATTTCAAAATCCAGATACCGAAAACAGACACTGGCATTGATTTAATTGAACAACGTATCAGACAATTACGTCGAGACCGAGAAAAACGACCGAGATATCAGGAAACAAGCAGTTCGGACGAAAGAGAAGAGCCCGCTCTTGGAAAAGTGCGACACTCTCCCATAATGAATAAAAACCGATCCCTTCCGAGCTTCTCTCGAGAGGTGACGATGCCGGATGAACAAGGATGCAGGACAACGCACATCATTTTTTACCCGCAGCAAACTCCACAGAAATTTTTTCTACAGATAAGAATCAAAGCTTATCTGATGATTTAATTTCATTTTAAGAACCGCTCGAAAATACAGTTATTGAAAATACAATTTGCAAGTGGATCTACCTAATATACCGCAGGAATCATCATACAGAACAGGTGGAATTTTAGAACCCACCATAATTCAGCTACCGACAAGCGAAACAAGTGCAAGGCAGCTACCTGGCCGTACAGCAGACCCTTATCCATTCTTTGACACCGCTACTGACAGTTCTTTTACCGAAACTGACCTGGAAGCGCCGCCAGAACCGAAACAAAAGATCATCGTTTCCTCAAACATCCTCACAGCAAAAGAAGACAATTACGTGCACTTTGTATCAGCCGACTGCAAATTAATAACCCCCGTCGGAAAATTACTTTTAGACACTGAATTAATAAACAAACAGGAATTTCTAGCTGCAGGGCTAAAGAAGGGACATGTTGTAATTTCAAACAACGGATTATTTAAAACCTTCAGCATAATAATTTCCGACAACTTTTATGATAAACCAAATAGAATGGACATAGTCAACGGATTGAAAACTCTCCAACCAGCTTTACAACAAAACAGAATCGAATCTTTCCGAATATCAGCCACCGGAGATTTGCATAAATTGTCACTCAACGAATTTTTCAAGACACTAGAAAAGACCTTCGCAGAGCAAATTCCTCAAATTACAATATGCAACTGCATTATTACCACCCCTTCCGTGCACAATAGACAAGAGATTATTCACGAAGCGCACGATAGTTTAATCGGAGGACATAAAGGAGTCACAAAAACCTACAGTCGTATTCGAGCGAGATTTCATTGGCCACACATGCGTAATGAAATTCAAGATTACATCCGAAAATGTAAAAGTTGTCAGGAACAGAAATTAGTCCGTGTAAAAACTCGTCAGCCTATGCTGATCACCGACACACCTTTGGACGCATTTGATAAAATTTCCCTTTATACCGTTGGACCATTACCAGTCACACCAGGAGGCAATCGATACATTCTTACCATGCAGGATAATTTAACCAAATATTGTATTGCAGTAGCAATACCCAACATCCGAGCCACTACCATTGCCGATGCTTTTGCAAGGCATTTCATCGCAGTTTATGGAACACCTCGAGCCATACTAACAGACAAAGGAACCAGTTTCATCGGAAGCCTCATGAAAAATTTATCTGAGATTTTCAAAATCAAACAGATCACCACTTCAGGATACAGACCGCAAACCAATGGATCATTAGAACGAAGTCATATCGTACTCACGGAGTATCTCAAGCATTAAATGGATAATTACGAGGACTGGGATTTGAAAATTCCTTTTGCAATGTTCTCTTACAATACCTCAGTTCACGAAGCCACCAATTTTACACCATACGAATTAATTTTTGGTAAACAAGCTCGGGAACCAACCTCATTCCCAACTGGTACGAACTTGAAAACATATGGAGACTATCTAACAGAGTTAATAACCAATATAGTCCGAATACGTAATTTGGCTGCAACCAATCTTAATAAAGCAAAAGCTCGCTCTAAAGGCTACTACGATTGCAAGGCAAACCCTGCCACCTTCAAAGTAGATGATTTCGTTTACGTACTCTTGGAACCTCGTACTAGCAAATTCGATCCCCATTACATTGGACCATACAAAATATTAGACGTGACAGACTTGAATAATGTTGTATTACAAACACCAAACAAAACGATAACTAAACATCAAGACAAATTAAAACACACTTATTTTGAACCAACAGTCGGGAATTACCATGATTCTCTTTTGCGTGCTCCTGCTGCCACTGACAATGGGTCAACACCTGGAAGATAAAGACTCAACAATAGAAATATTACAACAAGACACCGGCTTATTCTTCGAGAAATTGTCGGACATCCGGATCTACCAAACACAATGGCGCCTATACTCTGCACCACGAGAGAACAGTACCGTTTCGCACAGCTTGACTCGCCGCGGGAGGCTCTGCGAACCTCTCAACTCCCAGTCCACTTCATATACGCGGCGTACCGTAATTATAGGGTATAGGAAATCGTGACCATACTGTGTAAACACCCGGTATGGCTACGTATGACGTTCTGCAGCGCGTGGCGTCACTGCGCGCATGCGCTGTGCATTGGGAAGAAAATCGGACGAAAATCGGTTCTCTCGCGGTACTGTTCTCTCGTGGGGCAGAGTGTAGTAACTTCACTCGATGTCAATAAATACCTGCAACACGCACCACCTGTACAACAACTGATTTCCATAATCGACCAGCTCTGCAAAAGGCACGAAGCCACCAAATGCCTCAACGAAGACCTCGGACCTCGATTGATAAAGAAGGAAGAAAACACGCGTTATTACCGGAATTTGATAAAATCCGCAATGGGTGACCACCCATACCTCAACACAAAATCACCCCGACGTAATGTACCATTTGGATTCATCGGAACAGTCAGCAACATTCTCTTTGGAACCTTGTCTCAGGAAGACGCAGATTACTATAATCACGAATTGAATAAAATATACAGAAACGAACATGAAATTATAAAGGGAGAGTTCTCTACGGTGCATACAAGATTATTAAATTTAACAAATGGAATGTCGAAACTTATGAAAATAGTTTCCGAACATTCCAAGCAACTATACGAAACACAATCAGAAATAGACAGGTTGCGATTCGAGGGTGTCATGAGGGAATCTTTGTTCGAAATCGAAAGAGGTTTAGACGACTACAGCACCAACTTGCTATTGCTAATGGATGCAATATTATTGGCGAAACAGGTGGTTTTACATCCAGCAATCTTCTCACCCCAACAGTTGCTAAATTCAGCTTTGAAAATCAAGCAAACCTCGTCGCACGAGTTTCCTTTCTCGCCCGAGGAATTACTCACAGAACAGCTTGAAAGAATTACCAAGCTAAACATAGTTTTCACGAAAGGCAGGATAGTCTTAGAACTCACCGTGCCATTACTAGACCACCAAATATTCAATTTCTACGAGATCTACCCCTGTCCATCCATGCAACCGTTGGGACCCAAGATGGTAATGTCGTACATAAAACCAAGATTTACATACATTGCACTATCATCCGACGAACAACAGTATTTCCTACCAAGCAAAGATTACCTAAGGAGTTGCCGTTCCTACCATAGGTAATTTTTAGGACCATCTACCCTGCCCATGTATCAAACAAATCAACACGTATAGGAAGAAGATCTTTATTGTTTGACGGTTTTACAAATTCTGGTGTTACGCTGTTCACGCTCAAACATCAGGTTGTTATGTACAAATCGATCGTCGGCTTGTAATGACAACTGGTTACCAGCGAAACGAGCAGACCCAGCTGACTGCCGACGATCGATCGTCACCAACATTAATGTATATATATATATATAACAAACTCCTACAGTTCGGCCAATCCTGACCATGATGACCGTCCTCGGTCATCGATGCGTCTTAAAGAACTTTACGCAGGACTACAGAGTAACTATATGCAAATGTAAAATTAAAACTTGAATAAACGGAATATATAATCGTGCACAAGGTAGAACAATACAGAATAATTAAACAATACGCAGCTGACGCAAATGCAACGCAATAATACTATACAAACTTATTTTATATAATTAAACAATACACAGCTGACGCAAATACAACGTAATAATACCATACAAACTCATTTTCTATTCAGTATCGTTCTCGGTTACGGTTCCCGATCAGATCCAAAATTTCATCTGATCAGGGCCAATAACTCCCGTAAATGGTACACGCGATACTTGGTGCCCTTCAACATCTGTTATGATATATCTGTCTTTGTCTAATATTTTTTTAATCTCATACGGGCCTTTAAATTTTGGTAACAATTTTTTATTTATACCCGGTGTGGTATCTATGTTGCGAATTACCACATAATCGCCAACTTGATACGCAGTCGGTTTTTTGTGTTTCTTATCGTATATACGTTCGTTAGTTTGTTGAACTTTAACCATTTTTTAGCTGCTTCCCTGCGAGTTGTCGAAAGGTCTCATTTTTCATTGTTTAAAATTTCTAGTGCTTCTCGTACTTTATGCAATACAATGCCCTTTTGATTCATACCAAATAATAACTGGGATGGGCTCTTGCCTGTTGACCGACAAACAGTATTATTTATCCCATATTCTACTTTGTCGACAACTCGATCCCATTTTCCCGGAGTTTCCGTTAATTTTGCCAACATTGGTGCTATTACTCTGTTAAATCGCTCAATCTGGCCATTCGGACGTGGGGTTCCTATTGCGATTAATATTTGTTCTATTCCGTTATTCGCTAAAAACTCTTTAAATAAATTTGAGGTAAAAGACGTACCTCGGTCACTAATTAGTCGTCTTGGTTTACTATAAGCTCTAAAATATTCCGTTAAGTGTTTTATAACTTCTTCCGATTTTATCGTTTTACAAGGATACAACTTTATAAATTTAGTAAAACCATCTACTACTGTTAAAATAAAATAACTATTCTTGCACTTTTCTAGTGGGCCGAAATGATCTATATGTATTGTTTGGAATGGTAAGTCGCCTTTTCCCTAGACTGTGCAAAAATCCCTCTTGTTTACCACTGTTTGGAGAAAATTCAATACATTTCAGACAATTGCTGATGTACTGTCTAATTTTTTTACGCATCTGCGGGAACCAATATACTTGACTAATATTGTTAAATACTTTTTCAAACCCTAAATGCCCTAAATCGTCGTGGCTCGTTTTAATAATGCAGTAAGCATGCAGGTACGTAAAATAATAATCTGTTGTTGTTAATTTTCCTATATACTAAACCGTCTCGTAACTCATAATACTTTTCTTCGCTTACCTCTAATCTATTCTTAATTTCTTGAATTGTGCGGTCTTGGTGTTGTTTAATTGCCAATATTTCTTCTAAGGTATTTGGTTCTAGTATGAAAATTGTGTTGTACCGACTTAGTGCGTCTACATGTGACATTTTACTCCCGCTGCGATGTTCGATTGTAAAATCGTAATTTTGTAAAAACATTGCCCAACGTGATATTCGTGGATTAACGTTCTGTTTGTTAAGGGTTAATCTGAAGCTGTCGCAATCTGTGATTATCTTAAACGCAATCCCTGATAAATAAATAAGAAATCTCTTAATCGCGTACACTGCCGCTAAACATTCGAGTTCGAAACTATGATATTTCCCTTCTTGGGCGGTCGTCCTTTTACTAAAATAAAAAACAGGACGAAAGACTTTATTAGTTTGTTTTTGTAGTGTTTATGCCCGTGGTTGATCCTTGGGTGATCTTTCGGACCTGTGATGTTTTTGCACTGCGAGGTGCCCGTTAATTAACTAGTGCTAGCTCGAAGTACCGCCTTCCAATGGTCGGAAGGAAATAAATGAATGGAATGCGAGAATGTATTAAACCAACTATAATTCAACTAAGGATGCGAGAAAGCTGCTGGAAGGAGCCAAATCCCGTCGAGGCTACAAACTATGTATCTAAAGAACTATACTGAGCTAGTTGGACTTCCAGAGCGATCTAACTGGGAGAACACGAGTTACCAAAAGGCTAAGCTCGGTTCTCCCCACTACTCTAGAGTTTAACCCTGCTTCGGGGGTATGGTGGGAGGATCTAGGGGCTGGGTGCTTGAAGCAGGCTCAGGGTGTGCCAAGGCGGGCCCAGGATGAGGTACCTGGGCCTGGTCATAGACGGCCGCTGGCGATTCGAAGAACACTTCGAGCTCCTCGCCCCCCGACTAGAGAAGACGGCAGCCGCATTGGCGCGGCTGCTGCCGAATGTCGGGGGGCCGGATTTGAAAGTGCGCCGCCTCTATACGGAGGTGGTGCGGTCTATAGCCCTGTATGGGGCCCCCGTATGGCACCGCTCGCTCGAGGCCAGCACGCCCAGCCGCAAACTCTTAGAAAGAGTGCGGCGGCGGCTGGCCTTGCGGGTCATACGGGGGTACCGCACCATCTCCACCGAGGCGGCGGGACTCCTCGCCGTGATTACACCCTTCACTGTGGTGGCGGCGGAGCGGGCGAAGCTATACCACATCGCCCGCTCCTTCCGCCGCCCGCCGGGGGTGGAACTCACGCGCGAGGAGGAGTTGGAGCTCGAGGGCCAGAATCGCCAGGCCCGGACGGAAAGTCTTTCGGAGTGGAGGGCGATGTTAACGCCCTCCACACGTCCGATTGTCCGGGCCCTCCTGCCCATATTTTATATATGGTGCAGGAGGCGGGGAAGGTTGACCTTCCGCCTCACGCAGGTGCTCTCCGGCCACGGTTGCTTCGGAGAGTACCTGCACAGAATGGGGCGGGAGCCGACTGCGCAGTGCCACCACTGCGGCGAAGATGTAGACACGGCGCGGCACACTCTGGAGGAGTGCCCAGCTTGGGCTGAGCCGCGCCGTGTCCTTAGAGCCGCGGTGGAAGGGTGGGACCTCTCGCTGTCGACCGTGGTCGACCACATGGTCGACAGCGTGAGGTCGTGGAAGGCGGTGGCCTCCTTCTGCGATGATGTTATCAAGCAGAAGGAGGCCGCCGAGCGGGCCCGGGAACGGGACCCGGGCTCCGCGAGGAGGGTGTGGGCGCGGGTACGACCCCCGCGCCGACGTGTGCCCCCCAGGAGGGGGGCGGAGAGCGTAGGGAGGGCGCGGGGGTCTCCCCCGCGTCAACGTGTGCCCCCGGTGGTGGGGGGCGGAGTGGGGTTGGCGCGGGGAGTTTTCCCGCGCCCTGTTACGCCCCCACAACTGGGGGCGGTGTACTTGGGGGCCCGGGGTGTGAGCTGACGGCGTCTTCCTGCCTCGGCCGGGGCTGGTTCCTTCGGGATACCGGCTCCGAGCGGGGCAAGAAGACTCCGGGAGCTGTGGGTGGACCGAGCTGGGGCTCGGGAAGCTCAATCCGAAGGCTCCAGGGATGGGGACACCGGGCGGGTCCCTCCGCCCGGGGTCTTATAGCGTAGGCAGTGGGGGAGGTTAACCCCTCCCCCGGGGTGTGATGATAGCTGGGAGGTGTCCTGTTGAGTACTCGCGTGATCCAGGCACCTCCCCTTTAGCTTAGGTGGGCGTGGGTTTTTAGTGGGTACCCCTTGGGGATTTCCCCCAAGGGCAGTCCCACATAACCCCGACTCCCCCCAGGGAGTCGGGGAATGCGTAAAGCATTTTCCCACGGAAAAAAAGGGTGCGCCAAGGCCACACACGTTTGGCGACCGAACTCTGGGTTTTTCCAAACATGTGCAAACTATTCAAACTGCAGTTTCAAGCACCCGGATGCGTTGAGCCTAAGGGGCGAACGGTTTCGAGTGTTTTATGACAAGGGATGCATTGACGGGACCCAGGCACGGACAGTAACATTAGCAGCTAAGTGGCGATGACAGTCCCATCTCCGTAGCCAAACTACGAAAAGTCACGTACCGGGTCTGCTGGCAAATGTCAAGGCCCCTGCCATAAAACCGTCGCCCAACGCGAGCCCCTACATACCGCCCACCTTGAACTAATCGAGTTCAACTAAGTAATACCGAAAATACCGAATAAGGTCACACAACAGAAATATACAGAAATATATACATCAATATACAGAATTAGACCATAATGACTAGTTTTAAGACGTGGAACGATATACTAAGGGGAACAAACTACTAAAAGTAAGAACGCTAAACTATATTATACAAGATACTTAAACAACTACTAAATAGAGTGTCCTCAGCACTCGGCAATAAACAAATTTTGATGGAAGGCCTCTTGAGGGTGCCGGTGGCGGTGCGAATGGAAACCACGGACAATTCCATCTTGGCCGGGATGTACCCCAAGGCCCACTTCATGGGTGGCAAGTTGTCCTCCTTCATGAGGACCATTGCTCCGATCGTTGGAGCGTCCGGGGGTCCAAGTCTCCATCTCTGGCGCTATTGCAGTCCATGGAGGTGATCCCGTTGCCACCGCTTCCAAAAATGCTGCGACAGCTGCTGCATCAACTAGAAATCTACCAAGACAATTTTCGGCTATGTTGCCAAGATCGGCCTGTGGAGGGGCTGTCAACGCCTCTCTCACGAGGAAGTGACCAGGCGTGAAGGGATTCAAATAGGCTGGATCGGAAGACGAAGGATGGAGTGATCGGGAGTGGGGAGATGTTTCAATTTGTGTTAAATCATGTACAACTTCTCGATTGTGAGATTCCACGGCATTTACCACGGTGCGAAATGAACCGGTGGAACCAACTAAAAAGGCATTGGTAGACAAATCTATGGATAATTCGAGGTGAACCGCCGTGGTCAATAGGCACACAACTGAACAATGTAAACCTTTCTGACCATACGGGCGCGTCCGCGATCGACGAGAAGGAAGGGACCGTCGTAGTCTGCTCCGCAGGTAGCAAGGGCGCGTGCAGGGGTGACGCGGTCGGCAGGTAGCTTACCCTTTGCGGCTGTGAGCAATAAGGGTTCGCTTTGAAGAATTTTATGCAATTCTTTAGGACCTTTCTCGTAACACGGCTACCGGAGATTAGACAATATTGCAGGTGGAGGGACACGAGGGTTTGTTGACACCCGGCGTGCCACAAACGCAGATGCTCGCGTATTACTAATAATATTGTCAATGGATCTGAACTCGGGACTATGATCGGGTGCTTCTGAGACTAAGCTAAGGGGGACCTTCTGGAGACGCCCGCCCACCCTGAGGATTCCGTGTTCATCGAGAAAGGGCGCAGCGACAACAATAAACTATTTCTATGTAAAAGGCGTGGTACTAAGGACTACGCGTTCAGCCGAACAAGCTCGGCCACGCACAGGGGACGAACTTGAATTTCTACGAAAACAACGGTTGCTCGTTTGGTTCGAACTTTGCTAACGAATCTAAAACATTAAAAAAATATTGTTAAAATCACATGAATAAACCATATAAGAAATTGAAAAAATAAAGATGACGTATGGAAAAAAAACTTTCCCACCGACGGGATTCGAACACCAGCGTATCCGCTCCGTAGTCCGACGCCCTAACCGCTGTGCCAACCGGCGATGTTGTAAACGTTACGAACATTCTGGTATATACCGCACAAAATACAATCCATTTTTTCTCTTAAAACATTTCTTAGGTCAAACACTTACTTGTTTCAATGTAATAATGTTTAAAATGACTTAATATATACCTGCGATAAAACCAACAAGTGTAACTTTCCTCCTAATAGCAGAAACGGCGAAAAAATTCGGTTTTTCTTGTTTTGACAAAAAGTGCCCACAACAAAAAATCTAAAAAAATTGAGGACACTGCCTGTTATGGTACTTTATCGGGGCACTAAACAGCAAAATAGCATGTTTTCATATTTTTGAGAAATGTACATTTTTCCGATTTTTTTGAGGTTTTTCATTTTTTGCGACCACAGTTTGCAAGAAAAAAATCTGAAAAAATTCTCAAAAATCTGTCTTAGGATCCAAAATATGCCACATTTTTTTCAGAATTTTAGGACGCATCAGAGTGTGGGAAATGTGTGGAAAACCGCGAAATCTAATTTACCCTGTAACTACCCTCACGGGCAAGATAGAGGGTTGAAATTTTGCTCAGAGGGGTTTTTCTGGGTCAGCTTTCGAATGGTTCATTAATCATTGAAAAACCTCTAAGGGCAGTGTTTTGACCATCTTAGGGTCTCTTCATACTTGCCGGAGGCGAACGTTAGTATGGATACTACCACGATTTTCTAATCCATACGCACCGGAACCATAAAAAGCAACCTGAGAAGGCGCTCGAGATGCTCGCAACAAAAGCTAAGACCCGCACACAGCGGGGGTTCGCTACCTAACTCCCGAACAGTTTACTACCCTCTACACCCTGGGGATGCCTATGCATCCGCTGAGAGCTGGGCAAGCCGTTGGGCATCTGTTTTCGGCCGCCTGGCACCGGCGGCCGCCACCTGGCACAGGCCGCGTGGCTTCGGCCGCCGGTGCCACGACAGCATCCGCACACAATCCATGTTCGAAGTAGAGAAAAGAATATTGTTCATCTGAGTTGTAATGTTAAGAAGTAATGGTTCAAACTATATGTTAATAATATAATAGTTATTTAATACGAAAAATCTTTGGCGCTACACATACTTCTGTCTCTACACAACGACTACAACCTCGTGTCCTCCGCGTTTCTTTTCTGTTACACATTCGCTTGTTTTTTTCGCTCGGACATGCGTACACGCTCCATTCCGCGATGCTCTGGAGTGAGAGCCTATCATTCTCTCTCTCTCTCTCTCTCTCTCTCTCTCTCTCTCTCTCTCTCTCTCTCATTCATACAAGATAAATGTATTCATCTTTTCACACTATAATCTAATTTGTAACCGTATCGATTACATATCGATCGGGCGGCGTGTCGCATGAGCGACGCGGACCCCCACCACGACGTTCCTGGTCATCCTGTCATCCTTCTCTTAATCGCAGGATCCCCCACTAATTAGCGTGCGCGCGCATCGATCCCCACGCGATACGGATCGAATGAGGTCGATGCGCGACGAAACGAGGACACTCGACGTCTGGGCGCGAGGTTGTTCGGGTTTGGGAATTTCGGGCTGTCCGGTACGCAGCGAGCGAGTCAAACCGACTCAGGAGCGATACAGTCAAACCGACTGCGTTCCTTCGTCTCGTGATAACCTCAAACTGAGGAAGTGTCGTACAAACCGCACGACACGGGTCCATAAAGTCCTACAGGCGGCAATCAACGGCCGTAGCGATTAATCAAATAATAACTACAACGAAACGAAGGCAACTGTATCGGTTCCGAGTCGAATTCTTGACAAAAGGAAGTTGATTTTCTCGCTCATTTCGGTATACGTCCGTGCGGAAATTCGCGATACATTTCGTACAGAGTCAGTGCGGCTAACGTCTTTCCACCGACACCGGAACGCCTCCGAATCCACTGACTAGTGACGACGAAGGCGATCCTCAGGGCCGGCTGTCTGACCGACCCCTCGTACGTGTCGTCATTCGGGCACTTTTCCTGCGTGAGCAGCGAGTGCTCGTGTGCTACGACGACTCACGTCCATACGGGTATTCGCGACGCGGTGTTCAGAGTAGTACGGTTAAAGTCTTTCCACCGATACCGGAACGCCTCCGAATCCACTGACTAGTGACGACGGAGGCGATCCTCAGGGTCGGCTGTCTGACCGACGCCTCGTACGTGTCGTCATTCGGGCACTTTTCCTGCGTGAGCAGCGAGTGCTCGTGTGCTACGACGACTCACGTCCATACGGGTATTCGCGATACGGTAATCAGAGTCAGTACGGTTAACGTCTTTCCTCCGACACCGGATAGTCTCCGCACCCACTGACCAGTGACGACGAAGGCGATCCTCAGGGTCGGCTGTCTGACCGACGCCTCGTACGTGTCGTCATTCGGGCGCTTTTCCTGAGTAATCAGCTAGTGCTCGTATGCTACGACGACTCACGTTCGTTCGGGAGAATCACGACGAGAACGCGTAACCTCCGGGACAGCGTGACGTGAGTAACGTACGATTAAAGTATAAGAAAGGGACCCAGACGTGGAGCCAGGACAGGGCTCGGGTAACTGCCTACGCGATGGCACGATTCTACGAAGTCGCGATCGATTAGGCGCGATTTGCGAACAGCATTGATCTAGCAACCGTCGTACTGCGGTTACTGTACATATAACGAAAACCAGAATATATCTTATCTCTACCTCCAACATCGTCTCCGAATGATTCAAAGTTAGTTTGAACCTCTCCGTCTTCCAGTGCCTGGAGGCACGAACCTTATCTTACTAGGGTCGTAACCGTCCCTATTTCTCTATCGGAAACTCAACGTTGATACGTTTTCTCTCACGCGCCTTCTTCGTGTGGAGGCGACAGCGTGCGGGTGGTCTGCGTGCGTCCACGACGTCGCGTGGAGGCGCGGCCGGTCGGGGACGGGTTCCGTATTGCCTGGTTCATTCCACCAACACCGGAGTGCACCCGAACCCACTGAATAGTGACGACGGTGCAGTCCTCAGGGTTGGCCGGGTGAGCTAAGGTCTTGTACGAGTCGTCATCTGTGCATACTCCCCGAAGCCTCGGCTTGGTGTATGGGTGTTACGACGACCCAGTCGTCCAGCGGAGTCGCGACGACAAGGTTTGGATGCGGTCTAGGTCGCTCCTCCATCACCGGAGATCATTCTGACCCGCTGCAAAGTGATCGCGAATGATCTTCTCAGGGTTGGCTGAGCGATCGTAGCCTCGCACGAGTCGGCATTCGTGTGCGCCTCCCGAGAGATCGGCAGCGTGTACGGGTGTTGCGACGGACCTCGACATAGCGGGCGAGATCGCTCGGACGCGTCGGGACGACCGCGTATAAAGACACGGCAGTAAAACAAAGAAGGAGAATAAAACGGTTACAAATTTAACGATGGAACGATGAAAATCAGCTTCACAAATCAATTTTAGCATAGTTAAATTATATCTTATATCTTATAAGTGATTATAAGTCAAAACTCCGGAGAACAAGTTTAAAATGATTAGAATTCATTGGTTGCAAGGTGTGTTCGAAAGCTGGTGGAAATAGTGGAAAATTGGAAAAGTGGAAATATACGTATAACATTTGGTTCGCGAGCATCTACGGTTGTAAATCTTAGTACGCTAACGGTGTACAAGGTTCCGCATGTGCTGCATTCGGCTGGCTTAAAAATTACGAAAGTGGTGGGTACAATCGGAAGGATTTTTGATTTATGACGTCCATGGTCGGTAGGTCGTCGATAGGGATTTTTATACCTGGCCTTGGTCGCGTGCTTGTCGCGTCGTACGTAAGGTCTTACGACGCAACCCAAAAAAACCATTTTAATGTCGCCATTCTTTCAGTGCCACCATTTTTGGGGAGTCTATCGTTAGATCTGCCTATGCTCATCTCCGCCGCGCCCGCAGACCCAGTATCTTGGCTTCGACGTCACACGCTACATAGTATATGTGACCGCTGTAGCCAATATCTCGACTATAGCCGAAAGTACGTGTGAAACGAGGCCTGTCCCTTGCACCCTGATCCAATCGGCCGCGCATTCGTACCTATGCTCTGACCAACGAGACCGAGGCAGTGAAGCACCCAGCGTGCGTCCTTTGCTAATTGTCTTGCAAGGGTAACTTCAACTCTGTCGAACTCGAGCGCCTATGTTTACGTCTACTGTCTCGTCTCATTGGACAAGATATAGATACGCCATCGCATTCCTGCCAGGGAACTTTCCATCTAATCATTTTTAGGTCATTATGGACAAGCATTCAGAAGTTTTCCATATACATTTTTTCGTGTCGTAAGACAAAACGATGCAATTTATGTGGAATTAATTCTTTTTATTCTACAAGTTACCATGTGATTGAGTCATTACACACGATATCGGACACTTTTGGGTGTATTGTTTCGGATTTCTTCCAGTTTCACTTGGACCACAACACATTTCAATGTCATTAAAAGTCGAGACATAGTCCCCCAAAAATGATCGAATTCACAAGGCATGATCCCCTTCCTAACGTGACTACTTCCTATAAAAAAACAACTATTCTCGTTTTTACAATATATGTGTAGCGGCGTGAAGTGAGCGTGAAGAGAGAAAGAGAAAGAATGTGTCAGTACGCGTGAAGTGAGCATGAAGAAAGAGAGCGAGGATGAACAAATGAGCGTGAAGAAAGAGAGCGAGTATGAACAAATGAGCGCGAAGGAAGAGAGAGAAAGAATGAGTGGGTACGTGTGAAGGAGCGAAAGAAAAGATAGAACGTAGAGACGCGTGCGTGTAGTTTTCACGAGAAGCAAACGAACCAGCGTGCGAGACGGTTGCAAACCGCGTGTAAAAAAGTAATAAAAGTGAATAAAAGAAGCCTAGCAATTGGTGACCCCGACGTCCAACCGACGGATAGTCTAATAGTAGAAATGGCAGAGCCGAACGTTGTAGAATATGACGTTAACAAGGTCAGTATAAAAATTCCGCCATTTTGGGTAGACAAGCCAGAGATATGGTTTTACCAGGTCGAAGCCCAATTCCAAATCGGCAACATTACACAAGAGGATACTAAATTCAACTATTTGATTGCCCAATTAGAACCAAAATTTATAGAAAATCTGTGGGACATTATTCAAGATAGGGGCGCGAATAAATACACGATGGCGAAGCAGAGATTGTTGAATACATTTAAAGAAAGCGAAAATAAACGCATAAAAAAGTTAATTACAGGAATGGAATTAGGAGATATGAAACCCTCACAGTTGCTTCGCAGGATGAGGACACTAGAAAACACAGACGATATATCGGAAAAAGTCCTGAAGACTCTGTGGCTGGAGAAAATGCCAGACCACGTGAAAAACGTCCTCGTGGTGAGTAATGAAACGCTGGACAGAGTAGCGGAAATGGCAGACAAAATGGTGGAAATGACGGCAAACACGGAAATAGCTGGTATCGGTAAGGAGACACCGTGGAAAGAGATCATGTCGAAAATTTCTGACCTAGAACAACAGATCGCAGTCTTGAATGTATCACGAAGATCACGATCAAGAAGTGGGAGTTTCGATCGAAGCCGAACGAGGAGCGGGAGCAGATCAAGGCGAGTGTTCGATCCCAACGGTAAATTTTGCTTTTACCATTTTAGATTCGGGAATCGGTGTAACCCGGAAAAATGTAAGCAGCCGTGCAGCTGGAAGAACCGGGAAAACCCCACTCAGCAGTAGATGGTGCGGTAAGATCTGCTGCATCGGGAAAAAAAGATTGCCGCAAATTCCGATTATTTGTAAGGGACAAGAAAACAGGGATGCAATTCCTAGTCGACAGCGGAGCGGATATTTCACTAATACCCGCAGATTCAACGTCAAAGGGTTCGTGCGAATACAAACTGTACGCAGCAAACGGTACAGAGATCCCCACATACGGCATAAAAATTCTTACTGTGGATCTGGGATTGAGACGCCCATTCCAGTGGCCGTTTGTGGTGGCCAAAATTAACAGGGCAATATTGGGTGCCGATTTTTTGAACCAGTTTCAGTTGCTAGTGGATATTCACAAAAGACGGTTGATTGACGATATCACAAAAATATCCATAAAAAGCGAAATAATGCCTATATACGAAGACAATAAAATCAGCACATTGAATCAATCATCTAAATTTTCAGATCTTCTTTGCTCGTATCCAGGGATCACAAAGCCAGGGATAGTAACGAAGTCGAAGGAACACGAAGTCAACCACCACATAATCACGAGAGGCCAACCAGTGCATTCGAAAGCGCGACCACTGGACCCGAAAAGAATGGAACTGGCAAAGCAAGAGTTCAAATATATGCTAGACAATGGCATAATACGACCCTCAAAATCGGAATGGGCGAGTCCACTACACATGGTAAAGAAAAAAGACGACACGATAAGACCCTGCGGAGACTACAGACGATTAAACGCACAAACCATCCCAGATCGCTACCCAATACCGCGAATCGAAGATTTTCACACGATCCTACAAAACAAAAATATATTCTCAAAGATAGATTTAGTCAAAGCATATTATCAAATACCTATTGCGGAAGAAGATAGACACAAAACAGCCATTATAACACCGTTCGGACTGTACGAATTCAACGTAATGAGCTTCGGGCTACGAAATGCACCTTCGACGTTCCAACGGTTTATAAACGAGGTATTCCGAGGCATAGATGTTGTATTTCCATACATAGATGACGTACTCATAGCTTCTACATCGGAGAAAGAACATCGAGAACATTTACAACTAGTTTTTGACAGGTTGCAAAAATACGGCTTACGCATAAATATGTCAAAATCGGTGTTTGGAGTCAAAGAAATAGAATTTTTAGGATACCTAATAACGGCCGAAGGCTCCCGTCCACTACCCGGAAAAGTACAAGCGATACTGAACTATAAATTGCCTAATACGATCCAAGATTTATGTACCTTTTTAGGAATGATAAATTTTTATAGAAGGTATCTGAAAGAGGCAGCACAAACTCAAGCAGCGCTGCACGAGATGCTGAAGGGCGCAAAGAAAAAAGACCGGAGAAAAGTACCATGGACGGAGGAAACAATAAAGCATTTTGAAAAGTGCAAAACCGATCTGGCCAACGCTGCTCTTTTAAGTTTTCCGAGACCAGAACTCCCACTATCGTTGTGCACAGACGCTTCAGATTGGGCGGTAGGATCGGTACTCCAACAATATGACCAAGGAAGCTGGAAACCAATCGCATTCTATTCGAAGAAACTAAATGATACGCAGAAAGCATACAGTACGTACGACCGAGAACTGCTAAGTATTTATTTATCCATCAAACAATTCAAACATATGTTAGAAGCGAGAGAATTTGTGGTATTTACGGACCACAAACCAATAATATTTGCATTTAACCAAAAAAATGAGAAAGCATCTCCTAGGCAGCAGCGCCAGCTCCAATACATCTCACAGTACACCACGGACATTCGTCACATAAGCGGAAAGGACAACATAGTAGCGGATACGTTATCAAGAATTGAAGAAATCTCTCAAGGAGACTATCACCAAATAGCCGAGGAACAGGAAAACGACGCAGAATTTAAAAAATTAAGAGAAAACTCCATGTCATTAACCTTTAAGCAACACGTATTGCCGACAGGAAGATCCATATGGTGTGATATATCGCAAAATACAATTAGACCATATATTCCCGAAAGATTTCGAAGACAGATATTCAACCAAATTCATGGATTAGCACACCAAGGAGTCAGAGCCACGGTGAAGCAGATGACTGCTCGATTCATTTGGCCGGAAATGAAGAAACACATTCAGGAGTGGACGAGAACATGCATAAGTTGCCAAAGAACGAAAGTAAATAAACATACAAAATCAAAATTTTCAGAGTTTCAGGAACCAGACGCGCGTTTTAGAGTGGTACACATAGATCTCATTGGCCCACTACCACCGTCAGAAGGAAAAATATACTGCCTGACGTGCATTGACCGATTCTCTGGCTGGATGGAAGTAGTACCATTACAAGACATGACAGCGGAGACAGTAAGCAAAGCGTTCTACGAAAACTGGGTGAGTAGATTTGGCGTACCAAGCAGCATAATAACAGACCAGGGAAGACAATTTGAATCGCGAGTATTCAGAAGCCTAATGGCCATATGTGGAGCCAAAGTTCTGCATACCACGCCGTACCATCCACAATGTAACGGAAAAATTGAGCGTTTCCATAGAACCCTGAAAACCGCTATAAAGGCACACAGTAAGACCAGATGGACGGAAACCTTGCCCACAGTATTACTGGGGCTGAGAGCCGCACTAAGGGAGGATGCCAATCACTCGGTGGCGCAAATGGTATACGGCACAAATATAAGACTTCCTGGAGAGTTTTTCGACCAACCGAATCTCGACGAGGAGCCCGAGCCGTTTGTAAGCAAATTGCAGCAGCACATGAACCTGTTAAAACCGACGAGGACAACGAGAGTCATAAAGCAAAAGGTATTCGTACATAATGACTTAAAATCTTGTTCTCATGTTTTTTTAAGAGTCGACAGAATTAAAAAACCATTGGAACCAGCCTACGACGGACCGTTCCAAGTATTACAGAGGAGCGACAAATATTTCACGCTAAAAATTAAAGGGAAGGAAGTAAACATCTCCATAGACCGACTCAAGCCTGCATACATCTTGAGATCCGAAGGAGAAGACAACCACGAAACTCCGAGAGTAACGAACGGCAGAGCGAAACCGGATACACCAACGCGAGAGAAAAGAAATGTAAAGCCACCAGTAAGATTTCAAGCCGGATCATAACGTAAAAATGAAAATTGTAACACATTCCGTTTTCCAATATGTTGTATATAGTAAGAAGCTTAGAAACAATTGTGATAGCTAGAACAGTACATGTAAATATAGATATAGGAGAATTAGTCTAGATACGGTTACGGTTAGCGAAATGTACGAAACGAAGCGCACAGTTACATATGTATCGTAACTCAGTTACTGAAGAGGGAGTGATGTAGCGGCGTGAAGTGAGCGTGAAGAGAGAAAGAGAAAGAATGTGTCAGTACGCGTGAAGTGAGCATGAAGAAAGAGAGCGAGGATGAACAAATGAGCGTGAAGAAAGAGAGCGAGTATGAACAAATGAGCGCGAAGGAAGAGAGAGAAAGAATGAGTGGGTACGTGTGAAGGAGCGAAAGAAAAGATAGAACGTAGAGACGCGTGCGTGTAGTTTTCACGAGAAGCAAACGAACCAGCGTGCGAGACGGTTGCAAACCGCGTGTAAAAAAGTAATAAAAGTGAATAAAAGAAGCCTAGCATATGTATAATTTACGTTAATATATAAGGATGTGTGATGCTGTTTCACGAAGAGGTAGGAACGATTCCTATTTCCATAATGTTCTAGAGGAGAGATACCGACAGTTTACCTAAGGACTTGTAGAGCCCCGAGAAACCTTTTTTTTTGTGCCACGCACAGCAGGGAACTGTCAACGCGGTCTCGAAAGGCCATCTGGTAATGATCAGCCGCTTGCTCAGCCGCCGGACAACGGCGGTCTCTGGGAATAGTCCAATGGCCGGAACGAAGGCGCTCGAGCTTCGACAGAATATCGGCAACACGGAATTTGGACCTATAGTCCGTACGTAAAACCCTCCGGTCCCGGCAAGTATGAAGAGACCCTTAATCGGCTAGGCCCTTTGCGTGAAAGTTGCCAGAACTAGAAGCTATCTTAAATGAGGTGGCTGACTTAATCGGGTTCTGCGCTCGCCCTAAACCGCCGACCATTGTCTCGACAGCCCGACGAGGCAGTGCAACGCGCTCACAAAATGCTCGGCTGATGAAGTTGGCTTGTGAGCCTACAAGGCATTTATGGCGTTTCCCTTGCTCATCTACCACAAAAACTATCGCGGTCGACAGCACCGTGCAATCTGAGGGTGCGTTAGCCGACCTTGCTACGAATGATTGTGCTACGTGAGAGGTGGAGGAAACCGGGTTGTCTACTACTAATGTCGGTTCCTCGGTGGATACCTGCTCCCTATGTAACAGCGTGTGGTGTTTTGTGCCACACTTCCTACAGTTATCACGAGTACATGATCCGATATTATGTCCTAACCCTAAACAATTGAAATACGCCCGGGACCGTTTGACCGTGGCGTGCCTTTCCGGAAAGGACATGGCTAAAAATTTATGACAATTTTGCAGCGTGTGCTCACTGTCGCATAGCAGACATTGCCTTGGTTTGCTAGCGACATGGGATGCTGCTACGTAGGACCTATTTCTATTCTCGCGCGGCTTGCTAACTATGGTACGTTCGACCGAAACGTTGCTGCCTACTGAGCGGGTGGTTTCCTGTCGCGCGAGATGCTGTGAGCGTTGTTCTAGAAATCGCGATAATTCCTTGAACGGAGGAATTTCGCGCGATTCCATCGCGCGTTTTTCCCACTCATCGCAAGATACGTCATCTAATTTTCTGGTTACACAGGCGCTAACGAAGGCGTCCAATACCTTCTCGGGTTTTAATAATTTGTTGAGAGCGCTCAAATTATTTACCGCCGTGTCTACTAATTGACCAAGTGCCTTGCCACTTGGTTTCCTAATGGGTTCTATGTCCAGAAGAGAATTTATGTGGTGCGCGATTAGACCCTTCGGGTCATCGTATCGCTCCCTTAAACGCGACCAAGCTAGTTTGTAATTCGCGGAAGAAATGCTAAAGGACTCTATTGTTCTCGCTGCGGACCCTGACAATGCTGAGACCAAATAGTTGAATCTATCAATATCGGTTAACCCCTCAGCATCGTGAACTAATGACGAAAACGTGTCCCGAAATCGAATCCATTGGCTAAAATCGCCGTCGAAGGTAGCCAATTTCAAAACCGGTAGGCGTGATGTGGGGTGTGCAACGGAAGGTGTCGGTGTATCACTATTTCTAATGGAGCTAGAGCCTGCTTCACCGCGAGCTCGTATCAAATGATTTTCTGCCTTTGAAATAGCTCTAAAATACGCATCTTCGAATTGCTCGCGCTCTGCTAACTGCGGCTCCTGGTCAGGAGTAGTTACGACGGCCGCCTCTATTCGCGATTGCACCGTATCGAACTTTTCGTAAAGATTCTCATTTGCCCGAACGCGCTTCTCGAAGGCAACTACATCCGCGGACACGTGGGCTGACTCAACGAACTTCCGGAAGATTGTCAATTTTGCCTTTATGGCTCCGCGTTCATTTACTAATGATTTAATAGATTCCATGTTGCACACGATCAAAAAACAAACTAAAACAAAAAGGAATGGACTCACGAATTGGACAGGAGTGGATCAACGTTGACAACCAGCCTCAGCGGATCCTCCCAGTGGATGCTCGTCGATGTCCTGGCAGCCACGATGCGTCCAGGGTGTATCACCAGCGATGCCTTCTCACTGCTGCAGGAACAATGACGACTGCTGCCGAAACGTGATCCTCGGAGATCCAATATGCTGCAGTCCGAATGTCGTATGGTACGACGATGACTTCCAGCACCTCCGTCGCTGTCCTGGTCCAAGCCGATGGTTTCTACGTCCCTCGAAGCTGCACACTAGTTGCTTCTATCACGTCCAGGGGGGTGGTGAACGTGCACTCACACACTGGCGCCTCACTGGATGTACAACTCAGAATGCAGGCCTTCCAAAGGGTTGGTAGATTAAAGCTGCTTCAAGATTCCTTGTAATCGAAATCCTGAACGACCAAACGTTTCTGCCCTCGAAGCTGCACACCGCTTGCTGCTATCACGTCCAGGGGGTGGTGATTGTAGTCGTCACACACTGGCGCCTCACTGGATGTAAGTCGGTGGCCAAGGCTTCCAAAGATGCAGGTTCCTTGCTGAGGGGATGTTTCCAAGTCTATCGTATCCGGCTCGAAGGACCAAATGTTTATGCCCGTGGTTGATCCTGTGGTAGAGGAATGGGTGATAACCACGATTTCAGAATGTGATATGTGTGGAATAATATATATTTAAACTTATGGGTAACATGGCTTCTTATATTGCACTCCCAATCACATGGCATACATACCGGCACACCGCGCACACGCACGCTACGAACCTAACCTCTTTCCCGCGTCTCTCTCGCGCACGCGCGCTCACACACACAATGCAAACAATCACCACTCACAGATCCTTGGGTGATCTTTCGGACCTGTGATGTTTTTGCACTGCGAGGTGCCCGCTAATTAACTAGTGCTAGCTCGAAGGACCACCTTCCAATGGTCGGAAGGAAATAAATGAATGGAATGCGAGAATGTATTAAACCAACTATAATTCAACTAAGGATGCGAGAAAGCTGCTAGAAGGAGCCAAATCCCGTCGAGGCTACAAACTATGTATCTAAAGAACTATACTGAGCTAGTTGGACTTCCAGAGCGATCTAACTGGGAGAACACGAGTTACCAAAAGGCTAAGCTCGGTTCTCCCCACTACTCTAGAGTTTAACCCTGCTTCGGGGGTTTGGTGGGAGGATCGAGGGCAACCCTGGGTTTTTCCAAACATGTGCAAACTATTCAAACTGCAGTTTCAAGCACCCGGATGCGCTGAGCCTAAGGGGCGAACGGTTTCGAGTGTTTTATGACAAGGGATGCATTGACGGGACCCAGGCACGGACAGTAACATTAGCAGCTAAGTGGCGATGACAGGCCCATCGCCGTAGCCAAACTACGAAAAGTCACGTACCGGGTCTGCAAATGTCAAGGCCCCTGCCATAAAACCGTCGCCCAACGCGAGCCCCTACATGTAGTAAAATTGCTCCAAATCCACTGTTACTAGCGTCGCAGTGGAGTTCTGTATCTAGTTTTGGAGAGTAAGGGTCTCTTCATACTTGCCGGAACCGGAGGGTTTTACGTACGGACTATAGGTCCAAATGCCATGTTACCGATTTTCTGTCGAAGCTCGAGCGCCTTCGTTCCGGCCATTGGACTATTCCCAGAGACCGCCGTCGTCCGGCGGCAGAACAAGCGGCTGATCATTACCACATGGCCTTTCGAGACCGCGTTAACAGTTCCCTGCTGTGCGTGACACAAAAAAAAAAAGGTTTCTCGGGGCTCTACAGGTCCTTAGGTAAACTATCGGTATCTCTCCTCTAGAACATTATGGAAATAGGAATGGTTCCTACCTCTTCGTGAAACAGCATCACACATCCTTATATATTAACGTAAATTATACATATATTGTAAAAACGAGAATAGTTGTTTTTTTTTATAGGAAGTATTCACGTTAGGAAGGGGATCATGCCTTGTGAATTCGATCATTTTTGGGGGACTATGTCTCGACTTTTGATGACATTGAAATGTATTGTGGTCCAAGTGAAACTGGAAGAAATCCGAAACAATACACCCAAAAGTGTCCGATATCGTGTGTAATGACTCAATCACATGGTAACTTGTAGAATAAGAAGAATTAATTCCACATAAAAATTGCATCGTTTTGTATTACGACACGAAAAAATGTACATGGAAACTTCTGAATTCTTGTCCATAATGACCTAAAAATGATTAGATGGAAGGTTCCCTGGCAGGAATGCTATGGCGTATCTATATCTTGTCCAATGAGACGAGACAGTAGACGTAAACATAGGCGCTCGAGTGCGACAGAGTTGAAGTTACCCTTGCAAGACGATTAGCAAAGGACGCACGCTGGGTGCTTCACTGCCTCGGTCTCGTTGGTCAGAGCATAGGTACGAATGCGCGGCCGATTGGATCAGAGTGCAAGGGACAGGCCTCGTTTCACACGTACTTTCGGCTATAGTCGAGATATTGGCTACAGCGGTCACATATACTATGTAGCGTGTGACGTCGAAGCCAAAACACTAGGACTACGGGCGCGGCTGATATGGGCATTGGCGGACCTAACGATAGACCCCCAAAAATGGTGGCACTTAAAAAATGGCGAAATTAAAATGGTTTTTTTTTGGTTTTTATTGCGTCGTAAGACCTTACGAACGACGCGACAAGCGTGCGACCAAGGCCAGGTATAACAATTCCCATTGACGACGTACCGACCATTGACGTCATAAATCAAAAATCCTTCCGAATGTACCTACCACTTTCGTAATTTTTAAGCCAGCTAAAAGCAGCATATGCTGAACCTTGTTCACCGTTAACGTACTCAGATTTATAACCGTAGATGCTTGCGAACCAAATGTTGTACGTATACTTCCACTTTTCCAATTTTCCACTATTCCCACCACCTTTCGTACACACCTTGCAACCAATGAATTCTAATCATTTTAAATTTGTTCTCCGGAGTTTTGGCTTATAATCACTTATAAGATATAAGATATAATTTAACAATGCTAAAATTGATTTGTGAAGCTGATTTTCATCGTTCCATCGTTAAATTAGATTATAGTTTGAACCATTACTTCTTAACATTACAACTTAGATGAACAATATTCTTTTCTCTACTTCGAACATGGATTGTGTGGTGATGCTGTCGTGGCATCGGCGGCCGATGCCACGCGGTCTGTGACAGAAGGCGGCCGGCGGTGCCAGGCGATTCTGTGTCAGGCGGCAGAAAACGGATGCCCAACGGCTTGCCCAGCTCTCAGCGGATGCATAGGCATCCCCGGGGTGTAGAGGGGAGTAAACTGTTCGGGAGTTAGGTAGCGAACCTCCGCTGTGTGCGGGTCTTAGCTTTTGTTGCGAGCATCTCGAGCGCCTTCTCAGGTTGCTTTTTATGGTTCCGGTGCGTCTGTATTAGAAAATCGTGGTAGTATCCATACTAACGTTCGCCTCCGGCAAGTATGAAGAGACCCTAAATTGCCAAAACGGGATCATTTGTTAGACGTTGTTACAACGTCAGAAATGCCTGGTTTTGTTCTGGGCCAAAATGAAAAATTGCATTTTTTCGTAGTAAATTATACAGGGGTCTCGCAATTAGTGAGAAATCTTTAATAAATCGGCGGAAATAGCTTGCTAGACCTACAAACGTTATATTTTCTTTCGCTGGCGCGATATCATTGTCAGATATCGAATATTCCAAATAAGTTATTTGACGATATAAAAATGAACATTTATCTAATCTAAATCGTAAATTAAACTTTCTCGCTAAATGAAATATTTCTCGTAAAATATCCAAATGTTCGTCAACCGTTCCCGTAGCTATCAAAAAATCGTCTAAATAAAGTAATAGTTTATTCCGCCTAAGTAAATCACTAAAGATTTCGTTCAACAATCTTTGAAAAATACGAGGTGCATTGGTCAGTCCAAATGGCATTTTGAGATACTTGTATTGACCTAAAGGTGTAATGAACGATGTATATTTTACAGACGTTTCAGCGACTTTTACGTGGTGAAAACCGTTTTTAAGATCTAATTTCGTGTAATATTTCTTGTCTCTAAGTTGGTCTAAACAATCGTCTATAACTGGTACTGGAAAGTTGTCTCTGATAGTATGTTTGTTTAATTCACGATAATCAACGCACAAGCGGATTTCTCCATTCTTTCTTCTGACCAACACAATTGGACTAGCATAAGGGGAATTACTGGGCCTAATGGTGCCCTCTCTCAACAAATCGTCAAGGATTATACGTAGTTTTTCCTTGTCTGCAAAAGCTAGTCGACGCGGCCGAAAGCTAATTGGATGCTCGGTTTTTAGCGAAATAACTGCTTCGACAGTATTCGGGTATTGCTCATTGTCGCCTACGTGAACGTCGTTGCAAAAATAAATTTTCTTGAGTTTCCTCTCTATACTAATATCTAATTCTGGATCAACATGTAATTGGTCGCTCGCGGAATTTGGATTTTCAAGATAATCAATTTTAAAAATTTGTTCGCAAAAAAATTCTTTGTCCGATTCCTCGGGCTCTCTTTCCTTTACCTTGATTTCCGCGGAACTCCCCAACTTAATCTCAATCGTTGGCGACCGAATAAAATCTCTGCCTAATAATGCGAAGTGTGGCATGGTTGTATCTGGTACGACAAAAAGTGTAATTGGAACGTGTGCATCGTTAATACAAATTTCGGTTGTAAATTCACCAAGGATATTAACTGGTGAATAATTTACGCCATAAAATTTATTATTAACCGGCCGTTCGAAACAAAAACTAGACGATAACGCATCTCTTCTGATTAAACTAACGGGCGAACCTGAATCGATAATTGCTACGGTGGAAACGTAGGAGGTCGCTCCGCTGCTGTCCTGGGCTGTGCAAGAAAACGGCACGCTGAACGGGGTTTCCGGAGGACAGGGTTGGACCAAGTGCGTTGTCGTCCCTGGTTGCGTAGTCGAAGTCATCGTGGAGGCAGGGGCCTGTTGCTTTCGCTGTAACTGGGCTGGTAATGTCTGTTGCAGACAATCCTTTGCCCGGTGTGACTTTTCCCCGCATCTGAAACAGGAACCCCATTCCCGCCTTGGTTTGGTGCAGTCCTTCTTCCAATGCTCCGATTCGTTGCAGTTGAAACACCGCACGATCTTCTCCTGCGCGGAGTCCCTGGAGGTACGATCGTGAACGCCGGTGTCCCTCGTCGTCACCAACCTCCCTGGTATCGGTCGTTTCGGATCCTCGAGCTCCCGAACTCTCCTTAATGATAATTTTCGAAACGTATCGAGAAGTTCATCTGTCGTCTCCAAGCGCTGCATACGTGCCTGGTCTCTAAGTTGAGCGTCTGGAATTCCGTCGATCACCAGATCCACCAATTGTTCCGGATCCACCAAAATGTTGTTCGCCAACGTAATTTTGTCATGGAAGTAGTCAGGAAACGACTCATTCTTTTGCCACACACGGTTTTCAAACTCTCTTCTCACGGCTAATTTGTCTAACCGATGGTCAAACATCGTCCGTATTTCTTCCAGCAAGAGTGATGCGGACAATTCTAACAGGCTTGGTTTAGAATGGAACCATTTCAAAGCTTTTCCTCGTAGGCGCAACGTAATTATGGTTACTGTTGCACAATCGTCCAGGCTGTACATCGTCCTCAGTCGCTCTACATGCTGTCTCCAAATTTTGAACGTATTTTCCGCGCCCGAAAATTCACATAGTAAATCAGCGATTGTTCTGATGCTTGTCGTGGGCCTGACGGTAACGCTACTCCCCGTAGAACGCGTCGGTGTGGTTAATTCTCTCTCTCGTCTTAATAAGTCCAATTCGCGTAGATAAAAATCGCGTTCCTGGCGAAGAATCTCTATCTCTCTTTCCCTGAGAGACGTGTTTGTATCTGTCTCGCAATTCTCTTGAATAGCGTTTTCGATGGTCGGGTCAGCCTCGAACAAGCGGGCAACTAATTCGGCTTTCGAGCCTGAGACCATCATATCCCTGTATCTGAGAAGTTCCTTGACCTCAACGATGGTTAGATTGGTCAAATTTATCCTATTTTCTGACATCGCGAGTCACCAATTTTCAAAGCGCACAGAATCGATATCAAACGAAAGTCCAAAAGTTCACGATCACAACCGCCACTAAATCACCTCTCACACCAAAGATACGATACCAAACTCCCCGAAATTCAATAGTCGCAAACAAAATTTACGAAATTTTACGCACTATCACAAAATCTTTCGTATCCCACTTCTGAGATTTATAGGAAGAAGATTGTTACGAATCAATTGTTTGTTTTAGTTTTATAAATGTTAGGTGTTGCGAATTGACAATTTAAGTTAAGATGAATTATGTATGTGTGTACGACGAACAAAACTGTAATAAATTAATAGCGCGAATAGAGTTAAGTTTGTAGCGTAGCGGTGGTGCGATGCGGAAATATTGTAAATTGCGTGAGAATATGAATGGTATGTTGACAGATCTGTATATGTATAGAGTGTTACTATGGGAGAAAGTGTGTTTCAAATTAAGCGTTATAAACCTCTCGCGGCATCGCGTATTACAGGGAGACCGCCACATGGACGGAAACCCCGCAGATGGCCACGGGTAAGGTTGTTGTGGACAACAGCCTAGGCCCGGTAGACCGGGAGGGGGTTTGTGATCAAACCCCTCCGAAACCAGGTCCACGAGCACGGTAAGATCGTAAGGATCGAACCGGGGCCGTTAAGCCAAGCGAAGCCAGCGAGAGGGGACTCAACCCCACTATTAAAAGAGGAAGAAGTGGGGCGGAGTATAAATATTTGAGTCGACTAAGCGGGAGGCTGGATAAAAGGCATAAGTGTGTGAGAGACCGCAGTTCCGATCATTTTCACATTGTTTGTGGTTGTTTGTTTGTATCGAATTTGTGTATTTGTTTTCATATTGACGGTTTGAGTATAATAAAGAGACAATTGTGAGATCCTAATTTTTGTTACTTAACAAAGATCTTTATTGTTTGACGGTTTTATAAAATTCTGGTGTTACGCTGTTCACGCTCAAACATCAGGTTGTTATGTACAAATCGATCGTCGGCTTGTAATGACAACCGGTTACCAGTGAAACGAGCAGACGAGACAAACGGATGACAGTCAGATCGTCCCAGCTGACTGCCGACGATCGATCGTCACCAACATTAATGTATATAACAAACTCCTACACATGCAACCTGCGAAACCATCCTACTGTTGAACCCCGCAACAATAGACTGGAGTACCTGCAACATCTAGGTGACTGTTTACCTGCAGTCCCACTGGCGAGCTCTAAACACACCAGCCACATGGTTGTACTTTATGCCAGAAGAAAAGAAAGCCCAAAGGGCCTAGCCGAATAAGATGGTCAAAACTGCCCTTAGACGTTTTTCAATAATTAATGAACCATTCGAAAGCTGACCAAGAAAAACCCCTCTGAGCCAAATTTCAACCCCCTATCTTGCTCGTGAGGGTAGTTACAGGGTAAATTAGATTTTTAGCTTTTCCGTGCATTTTCCGCACTCTGATGCTTCCCAAAATTCTGAAAAAAATGTGACATATTTTGGACCCTAAGGCGGATTTTTGAGAATTTTTTCAGATTTTTTGGATGCAAACTGTGGTCGTAAAAAATGAAAAACCTCAAAAAAATCGGAAAAATGCAGGTTTCTCAAAAATATGAAAACATGCTATTGAGCTGTTTAGTGCCCCAATAAAGTACCATAACAGGCAGTGTCCTCAATTTTTTTTAGATTTCTTGTTGTGGGCAGTCTTTGTCAAAAACAAGAAAAACCGAATTTTTTCGACGTTTCTGCTATTAGGAGGAAAGTTACACTTGTTGATTATATCGCAAGTATATATTAAGTCATTTTTAACGTTATTACATTGAAACAAGTAAGTGTTTGACCTCAGAAATATGTTTTAAGAGAAAAATAAATTCTATTTCGTGGGATATATACCCGAATGTTCGCAACGTTTACAACATCGCCGGTTGGCCGAGCAGTCAAGGTGTCGGACTACGGCTCCCCCCGGATACGGGTGTCATCTGCATAGCAGATGGTTTATGTCGAGGGGGAGGACTGGAGGAGAACCAGGCACCTGGGCGAGGCCGCCCTGGACTGCGTGGTCGGGCGAATCCGGAGGATGGGGTTGACCGTGGCCGCCGCAAAGACCGAGGCGATCTGGATGTACGGATCGCCTCGGCTGTGGCGGCTACCCCGAGGTCAGGACCTCCGGATTCGTGTCGCTGAGACCTCCGTCGCGATCGGGCCCAGGATGAGGTACCTGGGCCTGGTCATAGACGGCTGCTGACGATTCGATGGACACTTCGAGCTCCTCGCCCCCCGACTAGAGAGGACGGCAGCCGCATTGGCGCGGCTGCTGCCGAATGTCGGAGGGCCCGATTTGAAAGTACGTCGCCTCTATACGGAGGTGGTGCGGTCTATAGCCCTGTATGGGGCCCCCGTATGGCACCGCTCGCTCGAGGCCAGCACGCCCAGCCGCAAACTCTTTGAAAGAGTGCGGCGGCGGCTGGCCTTGCGGGTCATACGGGGGTACCGCACCATCTCCACCGAGGCGGCGGGACTCCTCGCCGTGATTCCACCCTTCACTGTGGTGGCGGCGGAGCGGGCGAAGCTATACCACATCGCCCGCTCCTTCCGCCGCCCGCCGGGGGTGGAACTCACGCGCGAGGAGGAGTTGGAGCTCGAGGGCCAGAATCGCCAGGCCCGGACGGAAAGTCTTTCGGAGTGGAGGGCGATATTAACGCCCTCCACACGTCCGATTGTCCGGGCCCTCCTGCCCATATTTTATATATGGTGCAGGAGGCGGGGAAGGTTGACCTTCCGCCTCACGCAGGTGCTCTCCGGCCACGGTTGCTTCGGAGAGTACCTGCACAGAATGGGGCGGGAGCCGACTGCGCAGTGCCACCACTGCGGCGAAGATGTAGACACGGCGCGGCACACTCTGGAGGAGTGCCCAGCTTGGGCTGAGCCGCGCCGTGTCCTTAGAGCCGCGGTGGAAGGGTGGGACCTCTCGCTGTCGACCGTGGTCGACCACATGGTCGACAGCGTGAGGTCGTGGAAGGCGGTGGCCTCCTTCTGCGAGGACGTGATGTCCCGGAAGGAGGCCGCCGAGCGGGCCCGGGAACGGGACCCGGGCTCCGCGAGGAGGGTGTGGGCGCGGGTACGACCCCCGCGCCGACGTGTGCCCCCCAGGAGGGGGGCGGCGACGACTGGGAGGGCGCGGGGGTCTCCCCCGCGTCAACGTGTTCCCCCGGTGGTGGGGGGCGGAGTTGGGTTGGCGCGGGGAGTTTCCCCGCGCCCTGTTATGCCCCCACCATTGGGGACCGCGAACTTGATGGCCCGGGGCGTGAGCTGACCCGGGCCCCCGGGGGGGAGCATAGCTCCCCCCGTGATAGGACGACACCCCCCGGGTTAATTTCCCGGTTTGGGGGGGTGTCGGTCCGTCCCTCCCTTAGGGGAGGGGGATTCGTGAACGGATTTGGGTGAGGAAGGGTCAGGGCGTGCCGGATCGCGCCTCCGATGGCCCTTCCTTCCGGTGGCGGCGTCTTTTTGCCTCGGCCGGGGCTGGTTCCTTCGGGATACCGGCTCCGAGCGGGGCACGAAGACTCCGGGAGCTGTGGGTGGACCGAGCTGGGGCTCGGGAAGCCCAATCCGAAGGCTCCATGGATGGGGACACCGGGCGGGTCCCTCCGCCCGGGGTCTTATAGCGTAGGCAGTGGGGGAGGTTAACCCCTCCCCCGGGGTATGATGATGGCTGGGAGGTGTCCTGTTGAGTACTCGCGTGATCCAGGCACCTCCCCTTTACCTTAGGTGGGCGTGGGTTTTTAATGGGTAGCCTTCTGGGGAATTTTCTCCCGGGGTAGTCCCACATAACCCCGGCTTCCCCCAGGGAGCCGGGGTATGCGAAAAGCATTTTCCCACGGAAAAAAAAGGTGTCGGACTACGGAGCGGAAACGCTGGGTTCGAATCCCGTCGAGGGTAAAGTTTTTTTTTCCATACATCATCTTTATTTTTTCAATTTCTTATATAGTTTATTCATGTGATTTTAACAATATTTTTTAAATGTTTTTAAAAAATATTGAGGTAACATTTTTAACTAACTTTTATTTATATTACTCCGATTTGACTTCGAATTTAATGATATTATTTTCTTGGATTAGGCAATAAATTAATATTTATATTATTGTGTTCGTCCACGATTTCCGCCAGATATAGAAATTGCTTGCGAAAATTGGTAAGATTCCGTGAAAAGAATTTTTAAATCTACTTCTGTCATTTCCGGAAAATCTAGAGTATCTACCGAGGATACTGTTTGAAATGGAGTCGTTTTGCAGTTCCAATTATGTCCAATTTTTGGAAAGGTTTCGTTGTCTACTTGTTTGTGTAGAAGCTGGTACTTTTGACCTTGTATACTATACATTGCCTCTACAACCCAATGAATTTTCGTGACTTTTCGGGAATAATTCGACTCTTTCGTCGAAAGTTGAGAACGATTACCTTTTAAAGCAGGCATGAGAACTCTGAAACCAAGACCTGTTAAATGAGATGTAACATCTCGAAAACCTCTGTCGACAATACAAAAGTCTCCACTCTTCATGATGGTTTTCAATCAAGTAACTATAAACGGAAATACATCCTCATGTACGTTACAATAAAGAGGAATGGCTAAGGCTTATTTGTACCTGATACCTCACTTTAAAAATAGTGGTAGTATGTAGCTCTTTTCTTTCAATTTGACAAAAAACCATATACTTTGCTGCGTGTTATTTATTCAGAGTTCTTCTCGTAATGAAGATCATATACAATTAGAGAATCGAGGAAGTGATAGATACTCTAAAACTATATTTACATATATTTTACTTAAAAATGTTTCTTAAATACTTTTAAAACATTAAAAAAATATTTTAAAAATCACATGAATAAACCATGTAATAAAAAATTGAAAAAATAAAGATGATGTATGGAAAAACGAACTTTACCCTCGACGGGATTCGAACCCAGCGTTTCCGCTCCGTAGTCCGACACCTTGACTGCTCGGCCAACCGGCGATGTTGTAAACGTTGCGAACATTCTGGTATATATCGCACGAAATAGAATTTATTTTTCTCTTAAAACATATTTCTGAGGTCAAACACTTATTTGATTCAATGTAATAACGTTAAAAATGACTTAATATATACTTGCGATAAAATCAACAAGTGTAACTTTCCTCCTAATAGCAGAAACGTCGAAAAAATTCGGTTTTTCTTGTTTTTGACAAAGACTTCCCACAACAAAAAATCTGAAAAAAATTGAGGACACTGCCTGTTATGGTACTTTATTGGGGAACTAAACAGCTCAATAGCATGTTTTCATATTTTTGAGAAACCTGCATTTTTCCGATTTTTTGAGGTTTTTCATTTTTTACGACCACAGTTTGCATCCAAAAAATCTGAAAAAATTCTCAAAAATCCGCCTTAGGGTCCAAAATATGTCACATTTTTTTCAGAATTTTGGGAAGCATCAGAGTGCGGAAAATGCACGGAAAAGCTCAAAATCTAATTTACCCTGTAACTACCCTCACGAGCAAGATAGGGGGTTGAAATTTGGCTCAGAGGGGTTTTTCTTGGTCAGCTTTCAAATGGTTCATTAATTATTGAAAAACGTCTAAGGGCAGTTTTGACCATCGTATTCGGCTAGGCCCTTTTTGTTCCGATCGGCGGACTCTTCGCTTCTTGTATGTTCTTACTATTAATCTATCTTATCCCGTTATTCTTCTATTCTTCTAATTTTGCTACAATAACTACTAATTTTTCCTACATATATTAATTCTATTTGTTTATTCTACTTAACACGCTTGTTTTAATCTAATCTAATCTAATTTGATATACTTTTTCATTAAGCTAATTAATTTATTACTTACTATACTAACTATTTATTCTATTTTCATTCTAAGTAATCCTAAATTGTCTATGTTACACTGTATATCTAATTCGTTATCCTACTTCTTATTCTTTTTTCTCACTTATTTCTAATTTAATTGTTAATTAATTATTTTCTCTATTTCCTACTTCTAGTTGTTAGATTAATGTAATTAATAACTTTTAACTTTTAATTCCTATATATACTTTATTTATCTATTTATCTATTATTTATTATTTCATTTAGTCTATTTTTCCCGCACTTCGACTCTAGTCTTTTTCTAGTCTTTTCTTTATTTATTTATTTAATACTTAATTAATTTTATTTTAATTAAGCCGGGAGTTGTACCCCGTTGCCTAAGTTATTTTCTTCTTTGATTTTATTCCGTTTATTGCTCTAATTGTTTTTCACTAATTACGATTACTTGTGTTTGATTGTTCTAATTGTTCTGACTATTATTATTCTAACTGTTCTAATTGCTCTAATTGTTCACTGTTCGTTAATTGATTATTCACTGTATTGTCTCACTAACACCGCGGCTGCAAGATTCTTTCACTTTTCTCGAAAAACCGTTAAAAGCTACTCTTTCGAACTGTACAACTGCTTGCCGTGAAGACTCGAACCGATCTGACCCTAACCCTTTTTTTTTCCGTGGGAAAATGCTTTACGCATTCCCCGACTCCCTGGGGGAAGTCGGGGTTATGTGGGACTGACCTTGGGGAAAATCCCCAAGGGGTACACACTAAAAACCCACGCCCACCTAAGCTAAAAGGGAGGTGCCTGGATCACGCGAGTACTCAACAGGACACCTCCCAGCTATCATCATACCCCGGGGGAGGGGTTAACCTCCCCCACTGCCTACGCTACAAGACCCCGGGCGGACGGACCCGCCCGGTGTCCCCATCCCTGGAGCCTTCGGATTGGGCTTCCCGAGCCCCAGCTCGATGTGTTGTAAGCCTTTAGAAATTTTAACATGTATTAAATTTCACGTGCTCACAACGCTATCAGCAGTAACTATGAACTGTGGCATAGACGATTGGGACACATTGGAAAGGCTAAATTTATACAGTTGAGGGATAAACAAATGGTTGACGACGTAGAACATATTAAAAATGTTATACCAGATGATAGTTTATGTGAAGCTTGTACAGATGGTAAACAAGCAAGATTAAAAAGCTAAGGACAAAAGTCATATAAAACGACCATTGTTTATTGTTCACACTGACGTTTGCGGACCTATCACTCCGTCTACCGTTGATAATAAGAATTATTTTGTATTATTTGTTGACGATTACACTCACTATTGTGTCACATATGTTATAACATATAAATCTGATGTATCTTCTGCATTCAAGGATTTTGTTGCAAAAAGTGAGGCCAATTTAGATTCAATATAGCAGAATACACTAGAATATACCAGAATATACTTCAATATACTAGAATATAGCAGAATACACTAGAATGTACTAGAATATACTTGAATATACTAGAATATAGCAGAATACACTAGAATATAACAGCATATACTTGAATATACTAGAATATAGCAGAATACACTAGAATATACCAGCATATACTTGAATATACTAGAATATAGCAGAATACACTAGAATGTACTAGAATATACTTGAATATACTAGAATATAGCAGAATACACTAGAATATACCAGAATATACTTGAATATACTAGAATATAGAAAAATACACTAGAATATACTAGAATATACTTGAATGTACTAGTTTATAGCAGAATAGCCTAGGATATTCCAGCATACACTTGAATATACTAAAATATAACCGAATACACTAGAATATAACAGCATATACTTGAATATACTAGAATATAGCAGAATACACTAGAATATACTAGAATATACTTGGATATATTAGAATATAGCAGAATACGCTAGAATAAACTCGAATATAGCAGAATACACTAGAATATACTAGAATATACTTGAATGTACTAGTTTATAAATGAATAGCCTAGGATATACCAGAATATACTTGAATATAACAGAATACAATAGAATATACCAGCATATACTTGAATATACTAGAATATAGCAGAATACATTATAATATACCATAATATACTTGAATATATTAAAATATAGCAGAATACACTAGAATATACGAGCATATACTTGAATATAATAGAAAATAGGAGAATAGCCTACGGTGTACCAGAATATAATTGAATATATCAGAAAATGGCAGAATACACTAGATTATACCACAATATACGTGAATAAACTAGAATATAGCAGAATACACTAGAATACACTAGAATATACTAGAATATACTTGAATGCACTAGTCTATAGCAGAATAGCCTAGGATATTCCAGCATACACTTGAATATACTAAAATATAACCGAATACACTAGAATATAACAGCATATACTTGAATATACTAGAATATAGCAGAATACACTAGAATATACTAGAATATACTTGGATATATTAGAATATAGCAGAATACACTAGAATATACTAGAATATACTAGAATATACTAGTATATAGCCTAATAGCCTAGGATATACCAGATTATGCTTGAATATACTAGCATATAACAGAATACACTAGAATATACCAGAATATAATTGAATATACTAGAATATAGCAGAATACACTGGAATATACTAGAATATACTTGAATATACTAGAATATAACAGAATACACTAGAATATACCAGAATATACTTGAATGTACTAGTTTATAGCAGAATACACTAGAATGTACTAGAATATTCTTGAATATACTAAAATATAATAGAATACACTGGAATATACCAGAGTATACTTGAATATACGAGAATATAGCAGAGTACACTAGAATATACTAGAATATACTTGAATATACTTGAATATAGCAGAATACACTAGAATATACCAGAATATACTTGAATATACTAGAATATAGAAAAATACACTAGAATATACTAGAGTATACTTGAATGTACTAGTTTATAGCAGAATAGCCTAGGATATTCCAGCATACACTTGAATATACTAAAATATAACCGAATACACTAGAATATAACAGCATATACTTGAATATACTAGAATATAGCAGAATACACTAGAATATACTAGAATATACTTGGATATATTAGAATATAGCAGAATACGCTAGAATAAACTCGAATATAGCAGAATACACTAGAATATACCAGCATATACTTGAATATACTAGAATATAGCAGAATAGACTACGATGTACCAGAGTATAATTGAATATATCAGAAAATGGCAGAATACACTAGATTATACTACAATATACGTGAATAAACTAGAATATAGCAGAATACACTAGAATACACTAGAATATACTAGAATATACTTGAATGCACTAGTCTATAGCAGAATAGCCTAGGATATTCCAGCATACACTCGAATATACTAAAATATAACCGAATACACTAGAATATAACAGCATATACTTCAATATACTAGAATATAGCAGAATACACTAGAATATACTAGAATGTACTTGGATATATTAGAATATAGCAGAATACACTAGAATATCCTAGAATATACTTGAATATACTAGTATATAGCCTAATAGCCTAGGATATACCAGATTATGCTTGAATATACTAGCATGTAACAGAATACACTAGAATATACCAGAATATAATTGAATATACTAGAATATAGCAGAATACACTGGAATATACCAGCATATACTTGAATATACTAGAATATAGCAGAATACACTAGAATGTACTAGAATATACTTGAATATACTAGAATATAACAGAATACACTACAATATACCAGAATATACTTGAATATACTAGAATATAGCAGAATACACTAGAATATAACAGCATATACTTGAATATACTAGAATATAGCAGAATACACTAGAATATAACAGCATATACTTGAATATACTAGAATATAGCAGAATACACTAGAATATACTAGAATATACTTGAATATACTAGAATATAACAGAATACACTAGTATATACCAGCATATAATTGAATATACTAGAATATAGCAGAATACACTAGAATATACTAGAATATACTTGAATATACTAGAATATAACAGAATACACTAGAATATACCAGAATATACTTGAATATACTAGAATATAACAAAATACAATAGAATATCCTAGAATATGCTTGAATGTGCTAGTTTATAGCAGAATACACTAGAATATACCAGAATATAATTGAATATACTAGAATATAGCAGAATACACTGGAATATACCAGCATATACTTGAATATACTAGAATATAGCAGAATACACTAGAATGTACTAGAATATACTTGAATATACTAGAATATAGCAGAATACACTAGAATATAACAGCATATACTTGAATATACTAGAATATAGCAGAATACACTAGAATATACTAGAATATACTTGAATATACTAGAATATAACAAAATACACTAGAATATACCAGAATATACTTGAATATACTAGAATATAACAAAATACAATAGAATATACTAGAATATGCTTGAATGTACTAGTTTATAGCAGAATACACTAGAATGTACTAGAATATTCTTGAATATACTAAAATATAATAGAATACACTGAAATATACCAGAGTATACTTGAATATACGAGAATATAGCAAAATACACTAGAATAAACTAGAATATACTTGAATATACTAGAATATAGAAAAATACACTAGAATATACTAGAATATACTTGAATGTACTAGTTTATAGCAGAATAGCCTAGGATATTCCAGCATACACTTGAATATACTAAAATGTAACCGAATTCACTAGAATATATCACAATATACTTGAATATATTAGAATATAGCAGAATACACTAGAATGTACTAGAATATACTTGAATATACTAGAATATAGCAGAATAGCATCGGATATACCATAATATAATTGAATCTACTAGAATATAGCAGTATACACTGGAATATACTAGAATATACTTGAATATACTAGAATATAGCAGAATACACTAGAATATACCAGAATATACTTGAATGTACTAGTTTATAGCAGAATAGCCCAGGATATTCCAGCATACAAATGAATATACTAAAATGTAACCGAATTTACTAGAATATACCAGATTATACTTGAATATATTAGAATATAGCAGAATACACTAGAATATACCAGCATATACTTGAATATACTAGAATATAGCAGAATAGCTTACGATGTAAAATAATATAATTGAAGATATCAAAAAATGGCAGAATACACTAGATTATACCACGATATACGTGAATAAACTAGAATATAGCAGAATACGCTAGAATAAACACGAATATAGCAGAATACACTAGAATATACCAGCATATACTTGAATATACTAGAATATAGCAGAATAGACTACGATGTACCAGAATATAATTGAATATATCAGAAAATGGCAGAATACACTAGATTATACCACAATATACGTGAATAAACTAGAATATAGCAGAATACACTAGAATACACTAGAATATACTAGAATATACTTGAATGCACTAGTCTATAGCAGAATAGCCTAGGATATTCCAGCATACACTTGAATATACTAAAATATAACCGAATACACGAGAATATAACAGCATATACTTGAATATACTAGAATATAGCAGAATACACTAGAATATACTAGAATGTACTTGGATATATTAGAATATAGCAGAATACACTAGAATATACTAGAATATACTTGAATATGCTAGTATATAGCCTAATAGCCTAGAGTATACCAGATTATACTTGAATATACTAGAATATACCAGAATATAATTGAATATACTAGAATATAGCAGAATACACCGGAATATACTAGCATATACTTGAATATACTAGAATATAGCAGAATACACTAGAATGTACTAGAATATACTTGAATATACTAGAATATAGCTGAATACACTAGAATATAACAGCATATACTTGAATATACTAGAATATAGCAGAATACACTAGAATATACTAGAATATACTTGAATATACTTGAATATAGCAGAATACACTAGAATATACTAGAATATACTTGAATATACTAGAATATAACAGAAGACACTAGAATATACCAGAATATACTTGAATATACTAGAATATAACAAAATACAATAGAATATACTAGAATATGCTTGAATGTACTAGTTTATAGCAGAATACACTAGAATGTACTAGAATATTCTTGAATATACTAAAATATAATAGAATACACTGAAATATACCAGAGTATACTTGAATATACGAGAATATAGCAGAATACACTAGAATATACTAGAATATACTTGAATATACTTGAATATAGCAGAATACACTAGAATATACCAGAATATACTTGAATATACTAGAATATAGAAAAATACACTAGAATATACTAGAATATACTTGAATGTACTAGTTTATAGCAGAATAGCCTAGGATATTCCAGCATACACTTGAATATACTAAAATGTAACCGAATTCACTAGAATATATCACAATATACTTGAATATATTAGAATATAGCAGAATACACTAGAAGGTACTAGAATATACTTGAATATACTTGAATATAGCAGAATAGCATCGGATATACCATAATATAATTGAATCTACTAGAATATAGCAGTATACACTGGAATATACCAGCATATACTTGAATATACTAGAATATAGCAGAATACTCTAGAATATACTAGAATATACTTGGATATATTAGAATATAGCAGAATACACTAGAATATACTAGAATATACTTGAATATACTAGTATATAGCCTAATAGCCTAGGATATACCAGATTATACTTGAATATACTAGAATATACCAGAATATAATTGAATATACTAGAATATAGCAGAATACACTGGAATATACTAGCATATACTTGAATATACTAGAATATAGCAGAATACACTAGAATATACTAGAATATACTTGAATATACTAGTATATAGCCTAATAGCCTAGGATATACCAGATTATGCTTGAATATACTAGCATGTAACAGAATACACTAGAATATACCAGAATATAATTGAATATACTAGAATATAGCAGAATACACTGGAATATACCAGCATATACTTGAATATACTAGAATATAGCAGAATACACTAGAATGTACTAGAATATACTTGAATATACTAGAATATAGCAGAATACACTAGAATATAACAGCATATACTTGAATATACTAGAATATAGCAGAATACACTAGAATATACTAGAATATACTTGAATATACTAGAATATAACAGAATACACTACAATATACCAGAATATACTTGAATATACTAGAATATAGCAGAATACACTAGAATATAACAGCATATACTTGAATATACTAGAATATAGCAGAATACACTAGAATATAACAGCATATACTTGAATATACTAGAATATAGCAGAATACACTAGAATATACTAGAATATACTTGAATATACTAGAATATAACAGAATACACTAGTATATACCAGCATATACTTGAATATACTAGAATATAGCAGAATACACTAGAATATACTAGAATATACTTGAATATACTAGAATATAACAGAATACACTAGAATATACCAGAATATACTTGAATATACTAGAATATAACAAAATACAATAGAATATCCTAGAATATGCTTGAATGTACTAGTTTATAGCAGAATACACTAGAATGTACTAGAATATTCTTGAATATACTCAAATATAATAGAATACACTGGAATATACCAGAGTATACTTGAATATACGAGAATATAGCAGAGTACACTAGAATATACTAGAATATACTTGAATATACTAGAATATAGCAGAATACACTAGAATATACCAGAATATACTTGAATGTACTAGTTTATAGCAGAATAGCCCAGGATATTCCAGCATACAAATGAATATACTAAAATGTAACCGAATTTCCTAGAATATACCAGATTATACTTGAATATATTAGAATATAGCAGAATACACTAGAATATACCAGCATATACTTGAATATACTAGAATATAGCAGAATAGCTTACGATGTAAAATAATATAATTGAAGATATCAAAAAATGGCAGAATACACTAGATTATACCACGATATACGTGAATAAACTAGAATATAGCAGAATACGCTAGAATAAACACGAATATAGCAGAATACACTAGAATATACCAGCATATACTTGAATATACTAGAATATAGCAGAATAGACTACGATGTACCAGAATATAATTGAATATATCAGAAAATGGCAGAATACACTAGATTATACCACAATATACGTGAATAAACTAGAATATAGCAGAATACACTAGAATACACTAGAATATACTAGAATATACTTGAATGCACTAGTCTATAGCAGAATAGCCTAGGATATTCCAGCATACACTTGAATATACTAAAATATAACCGAATACACGAGAATATAACAGCATATACTTGAATATACTAGAATATAGCAGAATACACTAGAATATACTAGAATGTACTTGGATATATTAGAATATAGCAGAATACACTAGAATATACTAGAATATACTTGAATATGCTAGTATATAGCCTAATAGCCTAGGATATACCAGATTATACTTGAATATACTAGAATATACCAGAATATAATTGAATATACTAGAATATAGCAGAATACACTGGAATATACTAGCATATACTTGAATATACTAGAATATAGCAGAATACACTAGAATATACTAGAATATACTTGAATATACTTGAATATAGCAGAATACACTAGAATATACTAGAATATACTTGAATATACTAGAATATAACAGAAGACACTAGAATATACCAGAATATACTTGAATATACTAGAATATAACAAAATACAATAGAATATACTAGAATATGCTTGAATGTACTAGTTTATAGCAGAATACACTAGAATGTACTAGAATATTCTTGAATATACTAAAATATAATAGAATACACTGAAATATACCAGAGTATACTTGAATATACGAGAATATAGCAGAATACACTAGAATATACTAGAATATACTTGAATATACTTGAATATAGCAGAATACACTAGAATATACCAGAATATACTTGAATATACTAGAATATAGAAAAATACACTAGAATATACTAGAATATACTTGAATGTACTAGTTTATAGCAGAATAGCCTAGGATATTCCAGCATACACTTGAATATACTAAAATGTAACCGAATTCACTAGAATATATCACAATATACTTGAATATATTAGAATATAGCAGAATACACTAGAATGTACTAGAATATACTTGAATATAGTAGAATATAGCAGAATAGCATCGGATATACCAGATTATACTTGAATATATTAGAATATAGCAGAATACACTAGAATATACTAGAATATACTTGAATATACTAGAATATAGCAGAATACACTAGAATATACTAGAATATACTTGAATATACTAGTATATAGCCTAATAGCCTAGGATATACCAGAATATACTTGAATATACTAGAATATAGCAAAATACACTAGATTAAACTAGAATATACTTGAATATGCTTGTTTATAGCAGAATAGCCTAGGATATTCCAGCATACACTTCAATATACTAAAATATAACCGAATACACTAGAATATAACAGCATATACTTGAATATACTAGAATATAGCAGAATACACTAGAATAAACTAGAATATACTTGAATATGCTTGCTTATAGCAGAATAGCCTAGGATATTCCAGCATACACTTGAATATACTAAAATGTAACCGAATTCACTAGAATATATCACATTATACTTGAATATACTAGAATATAGCAGAATACACCAGAATGTACTAGAATATACTTGAATATACTAGAATATAGCAGAATAGCATCGGATATACCAGAATATAATTGAATCTACTAGAATATAGCAGTATACACTGATATATACCAGCATATACTTGAATATACTAGAATATAGCAGAATACACTAGAATATACTAGAATATACTTGAATATACTAGAATATAACGGAATACACTAGAATATACCAGAATATACTTGAATATACTAGAATATAACAAAATACAATAGAATATACTAGAATATGCTTGAATGTACTAGTTTATAGCAGAATACACTAGAATGTACTAGAATATTCTTGAATATACTAAAATATAATAGAATACACTGGAATATACCAGAGTATACTTGAATATACGAGAATATAGCAGAGTACACTAGAATATACTAGAATATACTTGAATATACTAGAATATAGCAGAATACACTAGAATATACCAGAATATACTTGAATATACTAGAATATAGAAAAATACACTAGAATATACTAGAATATACTTGAATATACTAGAATATAGCAGAATAAACTAGAATATACGAGAATATACTTGAATATACTAGAATATAGAAAAATACACTAGAATATACTAGAATATACTTGAATGTACTAGTTTATAGCAGAATAGCCTAGGATATTCCAGCATACACTTGAATATACTAAAATGTAACCGAATTCACTAGAATATATCACAATATACTTGAATATATTAGAATATAGCAGAATACACTAGAATGTACTAGAATATACTTGAATATAGTAGAATATAGCAGAATAGCATCGGATATACCAGAATATAATTGAATCTACTTGAATATAGCAGTATACACTGGAATATACCAGCATATACTTGAATATACTAGAATATAGCAAAATACACTAGAATATACCAGATTATACTTGAATATATTATAATATAGCAGAATACACTAGAATATACTAGAATATACTTGAATATACTAGAATATAGCAGAATACACTAGAATATACTAGAATATACTTGAATATACTAGTATATAGCCTAATAGCCTAGGATATACCAGAATATACTTGAATATACTAGAATATAGCAAAATACACTAGATTAAACTAGAATATACTTGAATATGCTTGTTTATAGCAGAATAGCCTAGGATATTCCAGCATACACTTCAATATACTAAAATATAACCGAATACACTAGAATATAACAGCATATACTTGAATATACTAGAATATAGCAGAATACACTAGAATAAACTAGAATATACTTGAATGTACTAGTTTATAGCAGAATAGCCTAGGATATTCCAGCATACACTTGAAGATACTAAAATGTAACCGAATTCACTAGAATATATCACAATATACTTGAATATACTAGAATATAGCAGAATACACTAGAATATACTAGAATATACTTGAATATACTAGAATATAACAGAATACACTGGAATATACCAGCATATACTTGAATATACTAGAATATAGCAAAATACATTAGAATATACCAGATTATACTTGAATATATTAGAATATAGCAGAATACACTAGAATATACTAGAATATACTTGGATATACTAGAATATAGCAGAATACACTAGAATATACTAGAATATACTTGAATATACTAGTATATAGCCTAATAGCATAGGATATACCAGAATATACTTGAATATACTAGAATATAGCAAAATACACTAGAACAAACTAGAATATACTTGAATATGCTTGTTTATAGCAGAATAGCCTAGGATATTCCAGCATACACTTGAATATACTAAAATATAACCGAATACACTAGAATATAACAGCATATACTTGAATATACTAGAATATAGCAGAATACACTAGAATATACTAGAATATACTTGGATATATTAGAATATAGCAGAATACACTAGAATATACTAGAATATACTATAATATACTAGTATATAGCCTAATAGCCTGGGATATACCAGATTATGCTTGAATATACTACCATATAACAGAATACACTAGAATATACCAGAATATAATTGAATATACTAGAATATAGCAGAATACACTGGAATATACCAGCATATACTTGAATATACTAGAATATAGCAGAATACACTATAATATACCATAATATACTTGAATATATTAAAATATAGCAGAATACACTAGAATATACGAGCATATACTTGAATATAATAGAAAATAGGAGAATAGCCTACGGTGTACCAAATTATAATTGAATATATCAGAAAATGGCAGAATACACTAGATTATACCACAATATACGTGAATAAACTAGAATATAGCACAATACACTAGAATACACTAGAATACACTAGAATATACTAGAATATACTTGAATGCACTAGTCTATAGCAGAATAGCCCAGGATATTCCAGCATACACTTGAATATACTAAAATATAACCGAATTCACTAGAATATATCACATTATACTTGAATATACTAGAATATAGCAAAATGCACCAGAATGTACTAGAATATACTTGAATATACTAGAATATAGCAGAATACACTAGAATAAACTAGAATATACTTGAATGTACTAGTTTATAGCAGAATAGCCTAGGATATTCCAGCATACACTTGAATATACTAAAATGCAACCGAATTCACTAGAATATATCACAATATACTTGAATATACTAGAATATAGCAGAATACACTAGAATATACTAGAATATACTTGAATATACTAGAATATAACAGAATACACTGGCATATACCAGCATATACTTGAATATACTAGAATATAGCAAAATACATTAGAATATACCAGATTATACTTGAATATATTAGAATATAGCAGAATACACTAGAATATACTAGAATATACTTGGATATACTAGAATATAGCAGAATACACCAGAATATACTAGAATATACTTGAATATACTAGTATATAGCCTAATAGCCTAGGATATACCAGAATATACTTGAATATACTAGAATATAGCAAAATACACTAGAACAAACTAGAATATACTTGAATATGCTTGTTTATAGCAGAATAGCCTAGGATATTCCAGCATACACTTGAATATACTAAAATATAACCGAATACACTAGAATATAACAGCATATACTTGAATATACTAGAATATAGCAGAATACACTAGAATATACTAGAATATACTTGGATATATTAGAATATAGCAGAATACACTAGAATATACTAGAATATACTATAATATACTAGTATATAGCCTAATAGCCTGGGATATACCAGATTATGCTTGAATATACTACCATATAACAGAATACACTAGAATATACCAGAATATAATTGAATATACTAGAATATAGCAGAATACACTGGAATATACCAGCATATACTTGAATGTACTAGTTTATAGCAGAATAGCCTAGGATATTCCAGCATACACTTGAATATACTAAAATGTAACCGAATTCACTAGAATATATCACAATATACTTGAATATATTAGAATATAGCAGAATACACTAGAATGTACTAGAATATACTTGAATATAGTAGAATATAGCAGAATAGCATCGGATATACCAGAATATAATTGAATCTACTAGAATATAGCAGTATACACTGGAATATACCAGCATATAATTGAATATACTAGAATATAGCAAAATACACTAGAATATACCAGATTATACTTGAATATATTAGAATATAGCAGAATACACTAGAATATACTAGAATATACTTGGATATACTAGAATATAGCAGAATACACTAGAATATACTAGAATATACTTGAATATACTAGAATATAGCAGAATACACTAGAATATACTAGAATATACTTGAATATACTAGAATATAGCAGAATACACTCGAATATACTAGAATATACTTGAATATACTAGTATATAGCCTAATAGCCTAGGATATACCAGAATATACTTGAATATACTAGAATATAGCAAAATACACTAGATTAAACTAGAATATACTTGAATATGCTTGTTTATAGCAGAATAGCCTAGGATATTCCAGCATACACTTCAATATACTAAAATATAACCGAATACACTAGAATATAACAGCATATACTTGAATATACTAGAATATAGCAGAATACACTAGAATAAACTAGAATATACTTGAATATGCTTGCTTATAGCAGAATAGCCTAGGATATTCCAGCATACACTTGAATATACTAAAATGTAACCGAATTCACTAGAATATATCACATTATACTTGAATATACTAGAATATAGCAGAATACACCAGAATGTACTAGAATATACTTGAATATACTAGAATATAGCAGAATAGCATCGGATATACCAGAATATAATTGAATCTACTAGAATATAGCAGTATACACTGGTATATACCAGCATATACTTGAATATACTAGAATATAGCAGAATACACTAGAATATACTAGAATATACTTGAATATACTAGAATATAACAGAATACACTAGAATATACCAGAATATACTTGAATATACTAGAATATAACAAAATACAATAGAATATACTAGAATATGCTTGAATGTACTAGTTTATAGCAGAATACACTAGAATGTACTAGAATATTCTTGAATATACTAAAATATAATAGAATACACTGGAATATACCAGAGTATACTTGAATATACGAGAATATAGCAGAGTACACTAGAATATACTAGAATATACTTGAATATACTAGAATATAGCAGAATACACTAGAATATACCAGAATATACTTGAATATACTAGAATATAGAAAAATACACTAGAATATACTAGAATATACTTGAATATACTAGAATATAGCAGAATAAACTAGAATATACGAGAATATACTTGAATATACTAGAATATAGAAAAATACACTAGAATATACTAGAATATACTTGAATGTACTAGTTTATAGCAGAATAGCCTAGGATATTCCAGCATTCACTTGAATATACTAAAATGTAACCGAATTCACTAGAATATATCACAATATACTTGAATATATTAGAATATAGCAGAATACACTAGAATGTACTAGAATATACTTGAATATAGTAGAATATAGCAGAATAGCAGCGGATATACCAGAATATAATTGAATCTACTAGAATATAGCAGTATACACTGGAATATACCAGCATATACTTGAATATACTAGAATATAGCAAAATACACTAGAATATACCAGATTATACTTGAATATATTATAATATAGCAGAATACACTAGAATATACTAGAATATACTTGAATATACTAGAATATAGCAGAATACACTAGAATATACTAGAATATACTTGAATATACTAGTACATAGCCTAATAGCCTAGGATATACCAGAATATACTTGAATATACTAGAATATAGCAAAATACACTAGAACAAACTAGAATATACTTGAATATGCTTGTTTATAGCAGAATAGCCTAGGATATTCCAGCATACACTTGAATATACTAAAATATAACCGAATACACTAGAATATAACAGCATATACTTGAATATACTAGAATATAGCAGAATACACTAGAATATACTAGAATATACTTGGATATATTAGAATATAGCAGAATACACTAGAATATACTAGAATATACTATAATATACTAGTATATAGCCTAATAGCCTGGGATATACCAGATTATGCTTGAATATACTACCATATAACAGAATACACTAGAATATACCAGAATATAATTGAATATACTAGAATATAGCAGAATACACTGGAATATACCAGCATATACTTGAATATACTAGAATATAGCAGAATACACTATAATATACCATAATATACTTGAATATATTAAAATATAGCAGAATACACTAGAATATACGAGCATATACTTGAATATAATAGAAAATAGGAGAATAGCCTACGGTGTACCAAATTATAATTGAATATATCAGAAAATGGCAGAATACACTAGATTATACCACAATATACGTGAATAAACTAGAATATAGCACAATACACTAGAATACACTAGAATACACTAGAATATACTAGAATATACTTGAATGCACTAGTCTATAGCAGAATAGCCCAGGATATTCCAGCATACACTTGAATATACTAAAATATAACCGAATTCACTAGAATATATCACATTATACTTGAATATACTAGAATATAGCAAAATGCACCAGAATGTACTAGAATATACTTGAATATACTAGAATATAGCAGAATACACTAGAATATACCAGAATATAATTGAATATACTAGAATATAGAAGAATACACTAGAATGTACTAGAACATACTTGAATATACTAGAATATAGCAAAATACACTAGAATATACCAGATTATACTTGAATATATTAGAATATAGCAGAATACACTAGAATATACTAGAATATACTTGAATATACTAGAATACAGCAGAACAGCCGCGGATATACCAGAATATAATTGAATCTACCAGAATATAGCAGTATACACTAGAATATACCAGAATATAATTGAATATACTAGAATATAGAAGAATACACTAGAATGTACTAGAACATACTTGAATATACTAGAATATAGCAAAATACACTATAATATACCAGAATATAATTGAATATACTAGAATATAGCAGAATACACTGGAATATACTAGCATATACTTGAATATACTAGAATATAGCAGAATACACTAGAATATACTAGAATATACTTGAATATACTAGTATATAGCCTAATAGCCTAGGATATACCAGATTATGCTTGAATATACTAGCATGTAACAGAATACACTAGAATATACCAGAATATAATTGAATATACTAGAATGTAGCAGAATACACTGGAATATACCAGCATATACTTGAATATACTAGAATATAGCAGAATACACTAGAATGTACTAGAATATACTTGAATATACTAGAATATAGCAGAATACACTAGAATATAACAGCATATACTTGAATATACTAGAATATAGCAGAATACACTAGAATATACTAGAATATACTTGAATATACTAGAATATAACAGAATACACTACAATATACCAGAATATACTTGAATATACTAGAATATAGCAGAATACACTAGAATATAACAGCATATACTTGAATATACTAGAATATAGCAGAATACACTAGAATATAACAGCATATACTTGAATATACTAGAATATAGCAGAATACACTAGAATATACTAGAATATACTTGAATATACTAGAATATAACAGAATACACTAGTATATACCAGCATATACTTGAATATACTAGAATATAGCAGAATACACTAGAATATACTAGAATATACTTGAATATACTAGAATATAACAGAATACACTAGAATATACCAGAATATACTTGAATATACTAGAATATAACAAAATACAATAGAATATCCTAGAATATGCTTGAATGTACTAGTTTATAGCAGAATACACTAGAATGTACTAGAATATTCTTGAATATACTCAAATATAATAGAATACACTGGAATATACCAGAGTATACTTGAATATACGAGAATATAGCAGAGTACACTAGAATATACTAGAATATACTTGAATATACTAGAATATAGCAGAATACACTAGAATATACCAGAATATACTTGAATGTACTAGTTTATAGCAGAATAGCCCAGGATATTCCAGCATACAAATGAATATACTAAAATGTAACCGAATTTACTAGAATATACCAGATTATACTTGAATATATTAGAATATAGCAGAATACACTAGAATATACCAGCATATACTTGAATATACTAGAATATAGCAGAATAGCTTACGATGTAAAATAATATAATTGAAGATATCAAAAAATGGCAGAATACACTAGATTATACCACGATATACGTGAATAAACTAGAATATAGCAGAATACGCTAGAATAAACACGAATATAGCAGAATACACTAGAATATACCAGCATATACTTGAATATACTAGAATATAGCAGAATAGACTACGATGTACCAGAATATAATTGAATATATCAGAAAATGGCAGAATACACTAGATTATACCACAATATACGTGAATAAACTAGAATATAGCAGAATACACTAGAATACACTAGAATATACTAGAATATACTTGAATGCACTAGTCTATAGCAGAATAGCCTAGGATATTCCAGCATACACTTGAATATACTAAAATATAACCGAATACACGAGAATATAACAGCATATACTTGAATATACTAGAATATAGCAGAATACACTAGAATATACTAGAATGTACTTGGATATATTAGAATATAGCAGAATACACTAGAATATACTAGAATATACTTGAATATGCTAGTATATAGCCTAATAGCCTAGGATATACCAGATTATACTTGAATATACTAGAATATACCAGAATATAATTGAATATACTAGAATATAGCAGAATACACTGGAATATACTAGCATATACTTGAATATACTAGAATATAGCAGAATACACTAGAATATACTAGAATATACTTGAATATACTTGAATATAGCAGAATACACTAGAATATACTAGAATATACTTGAATATACTAGAATATAACAGAAGACACTAGAATATACCAGAATATACTTGAATATACTAGAATATAACAAAATACAATAGAATATACTAGAATATGCTTGAATGTACTAGTTTATAGCAGAATACACTAGAATGTACTAGAATATTCTTGAATATACTAAAATATAATAGAATACACTGAAATATACCAGAGTATACTTGAATATACGAGAATATAGCAGAATACACTAGAATATACTAGAATATACTTGAATATACTTGAATATAGCAGAATACACTAGAATATACCAGAATATACTTGAATATACTAGAATATAGAAAAATACACTAGAATATACTAGAATATACTTGAATGTACTAGTTTATAGCAGAATAGCCTAGGATATCCCAGCATACACTTGAATATACTAAATGTAACCGAATTCACTAGAATATATCACAATATACTTGAATATATTAGAATATAGCAGAATACACTAGAATGTACTAGAATATACTTGAATATAGTAGAATATAGCAGAATAGCATCGGATATACCAGATTATACTTGAATATATTAGAATATAGCAGAATACACTAGAATATACTAGAATATACTTGAATATACTAGAATATAGCAGAATACACTAGAATATACTAGAATATACTTGAATATACTAGAATATAGCAGAATACACTAGAATATACTAGAATATACTTGAATATACTAGTATATAGCCTAATAGCCTAGGATATACCAGAATATACTTGAATATACTAGAATATAGCAAAATACACTAGATTAAACTAGAATATACTTGAATATGCTTGTTTATAGCAGAATAGCCTAGGATATTCCAGCATACACTTCAATATACTAAAATATAACCGAATACACTAGAATATAACAGCATATACTTGAATATACTAGAATATAGCAGAATACACTAGAATAAACTAGAATATACTTGAATATGCTTGCTTATAGCAGAATAGCCTAGGATATTCCAGCATACACTTGAATATACTAAAATGTAACCGAATTCACTAGAATATATCACATTATACTTGAATATACTAGAATATAGCAGAATACACCAGAATGTACTAGAATATACTTGAATATACTAGAATATAGCAGAATAGCATCGGATATACCAGAATATAATTGAATCTACTAGAATATAGCAGTATACACTGATATATACCAGCATATACTTGAATATACTAGAATATAGCAGAATACACTAGAATATACTAGAATATACTTGAATATACTAGAATATAACGGAATACACTAGAATATACCAGAATATACTTGAATATACTAGAATATAACAAAATACAATAGAATATACTAGAATATGCTTGAATGTACTAGTTTATAGCAGAATACACTAGAATGTACTAGAATATTCTTGAATATACTAAAATATAATAGAATACACTGGAATATACCAGAGTATACTTGAATATACGAGAATATAGCAGAGTACACTAGAATATACTAGAATATACTTGAATATACTAGAATATAGCAGAATACACTAGAATATACCAGAATATACTTGAATATACTAGAATATAGAAAAATACACTAGAATGTACTAGAATATACTTGAATATAGTAGAATATAGCAGAATAGCATCGGATATACCAGAATATAATTGAATCTACTTGAATATAGCAGTATACACTGGAATATACCAGCATATACTTGAATATACTAGAATATAGCAAAATACACTAGAATATACCAGATTATACTTGAATATATTATAATATAGCAGAATACACTAGAATATACTAGAATATACTTGAATATACTAGAATATAGCAGAATACACTAGAATATACTAGAATATACTTGAATATACTAGTATATAGCCTAATAGCCTAGGATATACCAGAATATACTTGAATATACTAGAATATAGCAAAATACACTAGATTAAACTAGAATATACTTGAATATGCTTGTTTATAGCAGAATAGCCTAGGATATTCCAGCATACACTTCAATATACTAAAATATAACCGAATACACTAGAATATAACAGCATATACTTGAATATACTAGAATATAGCAGAATACACTAGAATAAACTAGAATATACTTGAATGTACTAGTTTATAGCAGAATAGCCTAGGATATTCCAGCATACACTTGAAGATACTAAAATGTAACCGAATTCACTAGAATATATCACAATATACTTGAATATACTAGAATATAGCAGAATACACTAGAATATACTAGAATATACTTGAATATACTAGAATATAACAGAATACACTGGAATATACCAGCATATACTTGAATATACTAGAATATAGCAAAATACATTAGAATATACCAGATTATACTTGAATATATTAGAATATAGCAGAATACACTAGAATATACTAGAATATACTTGGATATACTAGAATATAGCAGAATACACTAGAATATACTAGAATATACTTGAATATACTAGTATATAGCCTAATAGCATAGGATATACCAGAATATACTTGAATATACTAGAATATAGCAAAATACACTAGAACAAACTAGAATATACTTGAATATGCTTGTTTATAGCAGAATAGCCTAGGATATTCCAGCATACACTTGAATATACTAAAATATAACCGAATACACTAGAATATAACAGCATATACTTGAATATACTAGAATATAGCAGAATACACTAGAATATACTAGAATATACTTGGATATATTAGAATATAGCAGAATACACTAGAATATACTAGAATATACTATAATATACTAGTATATAGCCTAATAGCCTGGGATATACCAGATTATGCTTGAATATACTACCATATAACAGAATACACTAGAATATACCAGAATATAATTGAATATACTAGAATATAGCAGAATACACTGGAATATACCAGCATATACTTGAATATACTAGAATATAGCAGAATACACTATAATATACCATAATATACTTGAATATATTAAAATATAGCAGAATACACTAGAATATACGAGCATATACTTGAATATAATAGAAAATAGGAGAATAGCCTACGGTGTACCAAATTATAATTGAATATATCAGAAAATGGCAGAATACACTAGATTATACCACAATATACGTGAATAAACTAGAATATAGCACAATACACTAGAATACACTAGAATACACTAGAATATACTAGAATATACTTGAATGCACTAGTCTATAGCAGAATAGCCCAGGATATTCCAGCATACACTTGAATATACTAAAATATAACCGAATTCACTAGAATATATCACATTATACTTGAATATACTAGAATATAGCAAAATGCACCAGAATGTACTAGAATATACTTGAATATACTAGAATATAGCAGAATACACTAGAATAAACTAGAATATACTTGAATGTACTAGTTTATAGCAGAATAGCCTAGGATATTCCAGCATACACTTGAATATACTAAAATGTAACCGAATTCACTAGAATATATCACAATATACTTGAATATACTAGAATATAGCAGAATACACTAGAATATACTAGAATATACTTGAATATACTAGAATATAACAGAATACACTGGCATATACCAGCATATACTTGAATATACTAGAATATAGCAAAATACATTAGAATATACCAGATTATACTTGAATATATTAGAATATAGCAGAATACACTAGAATATACTAGAATATACTTGGATATACTAGAATATAGCAGAATACACCAGAATATACTAGAATATACTTGAATATACTAGTATATAGCCTAATAGCCTAGGATATACCAGAATATACTTGAATATACTAGAATATAGCAAAATACACTAGAACAAACTAGAATATACTTGAATATGCTTGTTTATAGCAGAATAGCCTAGGATATTCCAGCATACACTTGAATATACTAAAATATAACCGAATACACTAGAATATAACAGCATATACTTGAATATACTAGAATATAGCAGAATACACTAGAATATACTAGAATATACTTGGATATATTAGAATATAGCAGAATACACTAGAATATACTAGAATATACTATAATATACTAGTATATAGCCTAATAGCCTGGGATATACCAGATTATGCTTGAATATACTACCATATAACAGAATACACTAGAATATACCAGAATATAATTGAATATACTAGAATATAGCAGAATACACTGGAATATACCAGCATATACTTGAATGTACTAGTTTATAGCAGAATAGCCTAGGATATTCCAGCATACACTTGAATATACTAAAATGTAACCGAATTCACTAGAATATATCACAATATACTTGAATATATTAGAATATAGCAGAATACACTAGAATGTACTAGAATATACTTGAATATAGTAGAATATAGCAGAATAGCATCGGATATACCAGAATATAATTGAATCTACTAGAATATAGCAGTATACACTGGAATATACCAACATATAATTGAATATACTAGAATATAGCAAAATACACTAGAATATACCAGATTATACTTGAATATATTAGAATATAGCAGAATACACTAGAATATACTAGAATATACTTGGATATACTAGAATATAGCAGAATACACTAGAATATACTAGAATATACTTGAATATACTAGAATATAGCAGAATACACTAGAATATACTAGAATATACTTGAATATACTAGAATATAGCAGAATACACTCGAATATACTAGAATATACTTGAATATACTAGTATATAGCCTAATAGCCTAGGATATACCAGAATATACTTGAATATACTAGAATATAGCAAAATACACTAGATTAAACTAGAATATACTTGAATATGCTTGTTTATAGCAGAATAGCCTAGGATATTCCAGCATACACTTCAATATACTAAAATATAACCGAATACACTAGAATATAACAGCATATACTTGAATATACTAGAATATAGCAGAATACACTAGAATAAACTAGAATATACTTGAATATGCTTGCTTATAGCAGAATAGCCTAGGATATTCCAGCATACACTTGAATATACTAAAATGTAACCGAATTCACTAGAATATATCACATTATACTTGAATATACTAGAATATAGCAGAATACACCAGAATGTACTAGAATATACTTGAATATACTAGAATATAGCAGAATAGCATCGGATATACCAGAATATAATTGAATCTACTAGAATATAGCAGTATACACTGGTATATACCAGCATATACTTGAATATACTAGAATATAGCAGAATACACTAGAATATACTAGAATATACTTGAATATACTAGAATATAACAGAATACACTAGAATATACCAGAATATACTTGAATATACTAGAATATAACAAAATACAATAGAATATACTAGAATATGCTTGAATGTACTAGTTTATAGCAGAATACACTAGAATGTACTAGAATATTCTTGAATATACTAAAATATAATAGAATACACTGGAATATACCAGAGTATACTTGAATATACGAGAATATAGCAGAGTACACTAGAATATACTAGAATATACTTGAATATACTAGAATATAGCAGAATACACTAGAATATACCAGAATATACTTGAATATACTAGAATATAGAAAAATACACTAGAATATACTAGAATATACTTGAATATACTAGAATATAGCAGAATAAACTAGAATATACGAGAATATACTTGAATATACTAGAATATAGAAAAATACACTAGAATATACTAGAATATACTTGAATGTACTAGTTTATAGCAGAATAGCCTAGGATATTCCAGCATTCACTTGAATATACTAAAATGTAACCGAATTCACTAGAATATATCACAATATACTTGAATATATTAGAATATAGCAGAATACACTAGAATGTACTAGAATATACTTGAATATAGTAGAATATAGCAGAATAGCAGCGGATATACCAGAATATAATTGAATCTACTAGAATATAGCAGTATACACTGGAATATACCAGCATATACTTGAATATACTAGAATATAGCAAAATACACTAGAATATACCAGATTATACTTGAATATATTATAATATAGCAGAATACACTAGAATATACTAGAATATACTTGAATATACTAGAATATAGCAGAATACACTAGAATATACTAGAATATACTTGAATATACTAGTATATAGCCTAATAGCCTAGGATATACCAGAATATACTTGAATATACTAGAATATAGCAAAATACACTAGATTAAACTAGAATATACTTGAATATGCTTGTTTATAGCAGAATAGCCTAGGATATTCCAGCATACACTTCAATATACTAAAATATAACCGAATACACTAGAATATAACAGCATATACTTGAATATACTAGAATATAGCAGAATACACTAGAATAAACTAGAATATACTTGAATGTACTAGTTTATAGCAGAATAGCCTAGGATATTCCAGCATACACTTGAATATACTAAAATGTAACCGAATTCACTAGAATATATCACAATATACTTGAATATACTAGAATATAGCAGAATACACTAGAATATACTAGAATATACTTGAATATACTAGAATATAACAGAATACACTGGAATATACCAGCATATACTTGAATATACTAGAATATAGCAAAATACATTAGAATATACCAGATTATACTTGAATATATTAGAATATAGCAGAATACACTAGAATATACTAGAATATACTTGGATATACTAGAATATAACAGAATACACTAGAATATACTAGAATATACTTGAATATACTAGTATATAGCCTAATAGCCTAGGATATACCAGAATATACTTGAATGTACTAGAATATAGCAAAATACACTAGTACAAACTAGAATATACTTGAATATGCTTGTTTATAGCAGAATAGCCTAGGATATTCCAGCATACACTTGAATATACTTTAATATAACCGAATACACTAGAATATAACAGCATATACTTGAATATACTAGAATATAGCAGAATACACTAGAATATACTAGAATATACTTGGATATATTAGAATATAGCAGAATACACTAGAATATACTAGAATATACTATAATATACTAGTATATAGCCTAATAGCCTGGGATATACCAGATTATGCTTGAATATACTACCATATAACAGAATACACTAGAATATACCAGAATATAATTGAATATACTAGAATATAGCAGAATACACTGGAATATACCAGCATATACTTGAATATACTAGAATATAGCAGAATACACTATAATATACCATAATATACTTGAATATATTAAAATATAGCAGAATACACTAGAATATACGAGCATATACTTGAATATAATAGAAAATAGGAGAATAGCCTACGGTGTACCAGAATATAATTGAATATATCAGAAAATGGCAGAATACACTAGATTATACCACAATATACGTGAATAAACTAGAATATAGCAGAATACACTAGAATATACTAGAATATACTTGAATGCACTAGTTTATAGCAGAATAGCCTAGGATATTCCAGCATACACTTGAATATACTAAAATGTAACCGAATTCACTAGAATATATCACAATATACTTGAATATATTAGAATATAGCAGAATACACTAGAATGTACTAGAATATACTTGAATATAGTAGAATATAGCAGAATAGCATCGGATATACCAGAATATAATTGAATCTACTAGAATATAGCAGTATACACTGGAATATACCAGCATATACTTGAATATACTAGAATATAGCAAAATACACTAGAATATACCAGATTATACTTGAATATATTAGAATATAGCAGAATACACTAGAATATACTAGAATATACTTGAATATACTAGAATATAGCAGAATACACTAGAATATACTAGAATATACTTGAATATACTAGTATATAGCCTAATAGCCTAGGATATACCAGAATATACTTGAATATACTAGAATATAGCAAAATACACTAGATTACACTAGAATATACTTGAATATGCTTGTTTATAGCAGAATAGCCTAGGATATTCCAGCATACACTTCAATATACTAAAATATAACCGAATACACTAGAATATAACAGCATATACTTGAATATACTAGAATATAGCAGAATACACCAGAATGTACTAGAATATACTTGAATATACTAGAATATAGCAGAATAGCATCGGATATACCAGAATATAATTGAATCTACTTGAATATAGCAGTATACACTGGTATATACCAGCATATACTTGAATATACTAGAATATAGCAGAATACACTAGAATATACTAGAATATACTTGAATATACTAGAATATAACAGAATACACTAGAATATACCAGAATATACTTGAATATACTAGAATATGAGAAAATACAATAGAATATACTAGAATATGCTTGAATGTACTAGTTTATAGCAGAATACACTAGAATGTACTAGAATATTCTTGAATATACTAAAATATAATAGAATACACTGGAATATACCAGAGTATACTTGAATATACGAGAATATAGCAGAGTACACTAGAATATACTAGAATATACTTGAATATACTAGAATATAGCAGAATACACTAGAATATACCAGAATATACTTGAATATACTAGAATATAGAAAAATACACTAGAATATACTAGAATATACTTGAATATACTAGAATATAGCAAAATACACCAGAATGTACTAGAATATACTTGAATATACTAGAATATAGCAGAATAGCATCGCATATACCAGAATATAATTGAATCTACTAGAATATAGCAGTATACAATGGAATATACCAGAGTATACTTGAATATACGAGAATATAGCAGAGTACACTAGAATATACTAGAATATACTTGAATATACTAGAATATAGCAGAATACACTAGAATATACCAGAATATACTTGAATATACTAGAATATAGTAAAATACACTAGAATATACTAGAATATACTTGAATGTACTAGTTTATAGCAGAATAGCCTAGGATATTCCAGCATACACTTGAATATACTAAAATGTAACCGAATTCACTAGAATATATCACAATATACTTGAATATATTAGAATATAGCAGAATACACTAGAATGTACTAGAATATACTTGAATATACTAGAATATAGCAGAATAGCATCGGATATACCATAATATAATTGAATCTACTAGAATATAGCAGTATACACTGGAATATACCAGCATATACTTGAATATACTAGAATATAGCAAAATACACTAGAATATACCAGATTATACTTGAATATATTAGAATATAGCAGAATACACTAGAATATACTAGAATATACTTGAATATACTAGAATATAGCAGAACAGCCTCGGATATACCAGAATATAATTGAATCTACCAGAATACACATATAGCAGTATACACTGGAATATACCAGCATATACTTGAATATACTAGAATATAGCAAAATACACTAGAATAAACTAGAATATACTTGAATATACTAGAATATAGAAAAATACACTAGAATATACTAGAATATACTTGAATGTACTAGTTTATAGCAGAATAGCCTAGGATATTCCAGCATACACTTGAATATACTAAAATGTAACCGAATTCACTAGAATATATCACAATATACTTGAATATATTAGAATATAGCAGAATACACTAGAATATACGAGCATATACTTGAATATAATAGAAAATAGGAGAATAGCCTACGGTGTACCAAATTATAATTGAATATATCAGAAAATGGCAGAATACACTAGATTATACCACAATATACGTGAATAAACTAGAATATAGCACAAGACACTAGAATACACTAGAATATACTAGAATATACTTGAATGCACTAGTCTATAGCAGAATAGCCCAGGATATTCCAGCATACACTTGAATATACTAAAATATAACCGAATTCACTAGAATATAACACATTATACTTGAATATACTAGAATATAACAAAATACAATAGAATATACTAGAATATGCTTGAATGTACTAGTTTATAGCAGAATACACTAGAATGTACTAGAATATTCTTGAATATACTAAAATATAATAGAATACACTGGAATATACCAGAGTATACTTGAATATACGAGAATATAGCAGAGTACACTAGAATATACTAGAATATACTTGAATATACTAGAATATAGCAGAATACACTAGAATATACCAGAATATACTTGAATATACTAGAATATAGAAAAATACACTAGAATATACTAGAATATACTTGAATATACTAGAATATAGCAGAATAAACTAGAATATACGAGAATATACTTGAATATACTAGAATATAGAAAAATACACTAGAATATACTAGAATATACTTGAATGTACTAGTTTATAGCAGAATAGCCTAGGATATTCCAGCATTCACTTGAATATACTAAAATGTAACCGAATTCACTAGAATATATCACAATATACTTGAATATATTAGAATATAGCAGAATACACTAGAATGTACTAGAATATACTTGAATATAGTAGAATATAGCAGAATAGCATCGGATATACCAGAATATAATTGAATCTACTAGAATATAGCAGTATACACTGGAATATACCAGCATATACTTGAATATACTAGAATATAGCAAAATACACTAGAATATACCAGATTATACTTGAATATATTATAATATAGCAGAATACACTAGAATATACTAGAATATACTTGAATATACTAGAATATAGCAGAATACACTAGAATATACTAGAATATACTTGAATATACTAGTATATAGCCTAATAGCCTAGGATATACCAGAATATACTTGAATATACTAGAATATAGCAAAATACACTAGATTAAACTAGAATATACTTGAATATGCTTGTTTATAGCAGAATAGCCTAGGATATTCCAGCATACACTTCAATATACTAAAATATAACCGAATACACTAGAATATAACAGCATATACTTGAATATACTAGAATATAGCAGAATACACTAGAATAAACTAGAATATACTTGAATGTACTAGTTTATAGCAGAATAGCCTAGGATATTCCAGCATACACTTGATTATACTAAAATGTAACCGAATTCACTAGAATATATCACAATATACTTGAATATACTAGAATATAGCAGAATACACTAGAATATACTAGAATATACTTGAATATACTAGAATATAACAGAATACACTGGAATATACCAGCATATACTTGAATATACTAGAATATAGCAAAATACATTAGAATATACCAGATTATACTTGAATATATTAGAATATAGCAGAATACACTAGAATATACTAGAATATACTTGGATATACTAGAATATAACAGAATACACTAGAATATACTAGAATATACTTGAATATACTAGTATATAGCCTAATAGCCTAGGATATACCAGAATATACTTGAATATACTAGAATATAGCAAAATACACTAGAACAAACTAGAATATACTTGAATATGCTTGTTTATAGCAGAATAGCCTAGGATATTCCAGCATACACTTGAATATACTAAAATATAACCCAATACACTAGAATATAACAGCATATACTTGAATATACTAGAATATAGCAGAATACACTAGAATATACTAGAATATACTTGGATATATTAGAATATAGCAGAATACACTAGAATATACTAGAATATACTATAATATACTAGTATATAGCCTAATAGCCTGGGATATACCAGATTATGCTTGAATATACTACCATATAACAGAATACACTAGAATATACCAGAATATAATTGAATATACTAGAATATAGCAGAATACACTGGAATATACCAGCATATACTTGAATATACTAGAATATAGCAGAATACACTATAATATACCATAATATACTTGAATATATTAAAATATAGCAGAATACACTAGAATATACGAGCATATACTTGAATATAATAGAAAATAGGAGAATAGCCTACGGTGTACCAAATTATAATTGAATATATCAGAAAATGGCAGAATACACTAGATTATACCACAATATACGTGAATAAACTAGAATATAGCACAATACACTAGAATACACTAGAATACACTAGAATATACTAGAATATACTTGAATGCACTAGTCTATAGCAGAATAGCCCAGGATATTCCAGCATACACTTGAATATACTAAAATATAACCGAATTCACTAGAATATATCACATTATACTTGAATATACTAGAATATAGCAAAATGCACCAGAATGTACTAGAATATACTTGAATATACTAGAATATAGCAGAATACACTAGAATATACCAGAATATAATTGAATATACTAGAATATAGAAGAATACACTAGAATGTACTAGAACATACTTGAATATACTAGAATATAGCAAAATACACTAGAATATACCAGATTATACTTGAATATATTAGAATATAGCAGAATACACTAGAATATACTAGAATATACTTGAATATACTAGAATACAGCAGAACAGCCGCGGATATACCAGAATATAATTGAATCTACCAGAATATAGCAGTATACACTAGAATATACCAGAATATAATTGAATATACTAGAATATAGAAGAATACACTAGAATGTACTAGAACATACTTGAATATACTAGAATATAGCAAAATACACTATAATATACCATAATATACTTGAATATATTAAAATACAGCAGAATACACTAGAATATACGAGCATATACTTGAATATAATAGAAAATAGGAGAATAGCCTACGGTGTACCAGAATATAATTGAATATATCAGAAAATGGCAGAATACACTAGATTATACCACAATATACGTGAATAAACTAGAATATAGCAGAATACACTAGAATATACTAGAATATACTTGAATGCACTAGTTTATAGCAGAATAGCCTAGGATATTCCAGCATACACTTGAATATACTAAAATGTAACCGAATTCACTAGAATATATCACAATATACTTGAATATATTAGAATATAGCAGAATACACTAGAATGTACTAGAATATACTTGAATATAGTAGAATATAGCAGAATAGCATCGGATATACCAGAATATAATTGAATCTACTAGAATATAGCAGTATACACTGGAAAATACCAGCATATACTTGAATATACTAGAATATAGCAAAATACACTAGAATATACCAGATTATACTTGAATATATTAGAATATAGCAGAATACACTAGAATATACTAGAATATACTTGAATATACTAGAATATAGCAGAATACACTAGAATATACTAGAATATACTTGAATATACTAGTATATAGCCTAATAGCCTAGGATATACCAGAATATACGTGAATATACTAGAATATAGCAAAATACACTAGATTAAACTAGAATATACTTGAATATGCTTGTTTATAGCAGAATAGCCTAGGATATTCCAGCATACACTTCAATATACTAAAATATAACCGAATACACTAGAATATAACAGCATATACTTGAATATACTAGAATATAGCAGAATACACTGGAATATACCAGCATTACTTAAATATACTAGAATATAGCAGAATACCATCGGATATACCAGAATATAATTGAATCTACTTGAATATAGCAGTATACACTGGTATATACCAGCATATACGTGAATATACTAGAATATAGCAGAATACACTAGAATATACTAGAATATACTTGAATATACTAGAATATAACAGAATACACTAGAATATACCAGAATATACTTGAATATACTAGAATATAACAAAATACAATAGAATATACTAGAATATGCTTGAATGTACTAGTTTATAGCAGAATACACTAGAATGTACTAGAATATTCTTGAATATACTAAAATATAATAGAATACACTGGAATATACCAGAGTATACTTGAATATACGAGAATATAGCAGAGTACACTAGAATATACTAGAATATACTTGAATATACTAGAATATAGCAGAATACACTAGAATATACCAGAATATACTTGAATATACTAGAATATAGAAAAATACACTAGAATATACTAGAATATACTTGAATATACTAGAATATAGCAAAATACACCAGAATGTACTAGAATATACTTGAATATACTAGAATATAGCAGAATAGCATCGCATATACCAGAATATAATTGAATCTACTAGAATATAGCAGTATACAATGGAATATACCAGAGTATACTTGAATATACGAGAATATAGCAGAGTACACTAGAATATACTAGAATATACTTGAATATACTAGAATATAGCAGAATACACTAGAATATACCAGAATATACTTGAATATACTAGAATATAGAAAAATACACTAGAATATACTAGAATATACTTGAATGTACTAGTTTATAGCAGAATAGCCTAGGATATTCCAGCATACACTTGAATATACTAAAATGTAACCGAATTCACTAGAATATATCACAATATACTTGAATATATTAGAATATAGCAGAATACACTAGAATGTACTAGAATATACTTGAATATACTAGAATATAGCAGAATAGCATCGGATATACCATAATATAATTGAATCTACTAGAATATAGCAGTATACACTGGAATATACCAGCATATACTTGAATATACTAGAATATAGCAAAATACACTAGAATATACCAGATTATACTTGAATATATTAGAATATAGCAGAATACACTAGAATATACTAGAATATACTTGAATATACTAGAATATAGCAGAACAGCCTCGGATATACCAGAATATAATTGAATCTACCAGAATACACATATAGCAGTATACACTGGAATATACCAGCATATACTTGAATATACTAGAATATAGCAAAATACACTAGAATAAACTAGAATATACTTGAATATACTAGAATATAGAAAAATACACTAGAATATACTAGAATATACTTGAATGTACTAGTTTATAGCAGAATAGCCTAGGATATTCCAGCATACACTTGAATATACTAAAATGTAACCGAATTCACTAGAATATATCACAATATACTTGAATATATTAGAATATAGCAGAATACACTATAATGTACTAGAATATACTTGAATATACTAGAATATAGCAGAATAGCATCGGATATACCATAATATAATTGAATCTACTAGAATATAGCAGTATACACTGGAATATACCAGCATATACTTGAATATACTAGAATATAGCAAAATACACTAGAATATACCAGATTATACTTGAATATATTAGAATATAGCAGAATACACTAGAATATACTAGAATATACTTGAATATACTAGAATATAGCAGAACAGCCTCGGATATACCAGAATATAATTGAATCTACCAGAATACACATATAGCAGTATACACTGGAATATACCAGCATATACTTGAATATACTAGAATATAGCAAAATACACTAGAATAAACTAGAATATACTTGAATATACTAGAATATAGAAAAATACACTAGAATATACTAGAATATACTTGAATGTACTAGTTTATAGCAGAATAGCCTAGGATATTCCAGCATACACTTGAATATACTAAAATGTAACCGAATTCACTAGAATATATCACAATATACTTGAATATATTAGAATATAGCAGAATACACTAGAATATACGAGCATATACTTGAATATAATAGAAAATAGGAGAATAGCCTACGGTGTACCAAATTATAATTGAATATATCAGAAAATGGCAGAATACACTAGATTATACCACAATATACGTGAATAAACTAGAATATAGCACAAGACACTAGAATACACTAGAATATACTAGAATATACTTGAATGCACTAGTCTATAGCAGAATAGCCCAGGATATTCCAGCATACACTTGAATATACTAAAATATAACCGAATTCACTAGAATATAACACATTATACTTGAATATACTAGAATATAGCAGGATACACTAGAATATAACAGCATATACTTGAATATACTAGAATATAGCAAAATACACTAGAATAAACTAGAATATACTAGAATATACTTGAATATACTTGAATATAGCAGAATACACTAGAATATACTAGAATATACTTGAATATACTAGAATATAACAGAAGACACTAGAATATACCAGAATATACTTGAATATACTAGAATATAACAAAATACAATAGAATATACTAGAATATGCTTGAATGTACTAGTTTATAGCAGAATACACTAGAATGTACTAGAATATTCTTGAATATACTAAAATATAATAGAATACACTGGAATATACCAGAGTATACTTGAATATACGAGAATATAGCAGAGTACACTAGAATATACTAGAATATACTTGAATATACTAGAATATAGCAGAATACACTAGAATATACCAGAATATACTTGAATATACTAGAATATAGAAAAATACACTAGAATATACTAGAATATACTTGAATATACTAGAATATAGCAGAATAAACTAGAATATACGAGAATATACTTGAATATACTAGAATATAGAAAAATACACTAGAATATACTAGAATATACTTGAATGTACTAGTTTATAGCAGAATAGCCTAGGATATTCCAGCATTCACTTGAATATACTAAAATGTAACCGAATTCACTAGAATATATCACAATATACTTGAATATATTAGAATATAGCAGAATACACTAGAATGTACTAGAATATACTTGAATATAGTAGAATATAGCAGAATAGCATCGGATATACCAGAATATAATTGAATCTACTAGAATATAGCAGTATACACTGGAATATACCAGCATATACTTGAATATACTAGAATATAGCAAAATACACTAGAATATACCAGATTATACTTGAATATATTATAATATAGCAGAATACACTAGAATATACTAGAATATACTTGAATATACTAGAATATAGCAGAATACACTAGAATATACTAGAATATACTTGAATATACTAGTATATAGCCTAATAGCCTAGGATATACCAGAATATACTTGAATATACTAGAATATAGCAAAATACACTAGATTAAACTAGAATATACTTGAATATGCTTGTTTATAGCAGAATAGCCTAGGATATTCCAGCATACACTTCAATATACTAAAATATAACCGAATACACTAGAATATAACAGCATATACTTGAATATACTAGAATATAGCAGAATACACTAGAATAAACTAGAATATACTTGAATGTACTAGTTTATAGCAGAATAGCCTAGGATATTCCAGCATACACTTGAATATACTAAAATGTAACCGAATTCACTAGAATATATCACAATATACTTGAATATACTAGAATATAGCAGAATACACTAGAATATACTAGAATATACTTGAATATACTAGAATATAACAGAATACACTGGAATATACCAGCATATACTTGAATATACTAGAATATAGCAAAATACATTAGAATATACCAGATTATACTTGAATATATTAGAATATAGCAGAATACACTAGAATAGACTAGAATATACTTGGATATACTAGAATATAACAGAATACACTAGAATATACTAGAATATACTTGAATATACTAGTATATAGCCTAATAGCCTAGGATATACCAGAATATACTTGAATATACTAGAATATAGCAAAATACACTAGAACAAACTAGAATATACTTGAATATGCTTGTTTATAGCAGAATAGCCTAGGATATTCCAGCATACACTTGAATATACTAAAATATAACCCAATACACTAGAATATAACAGCATATACTTGAATATACTAGAATATAGCAGAATACACTAGAATATACTAGAATATACTTGGATATATTAGAATATAGCAGAATACACTAGAATATACTAGAATATACTATAATATACTAGTATATAGCCTAATAGCCTGGGATATACCAGATTATGCTTGAATATACTAGAATATAGCAGAATACACTGGAATATACCAGCATATACTTGAATATACTAGAATATAGCAGAATACACTATAATATACCATAATATACTTGAATATATTAAAATATAGCAGAATACACTAGAATATACGAGCATATACTTGAATATAATAGAAAATAGGAGAATAGCCTACGGTGTACCAAATTATAATTGAATATATCAGAAAATGGCAGAATACACTAGATTATACCACAATATACGTGAATAAACTAGAATATAGCACAATACACTAGAATACACTAGAATACACTAGAATATACTAGAATATACTTGAATGCACTAGTCTATAGCAGAATAGCCCAGGATATTCCAGCATACACTTGAATATACTAAAATATAACCGAATTCACTAGAATATATCACATTATACTTGAATATACTAGAATATAGCAAAATGCACCAGAATGTACTAGAATATACTTGAATATACTAGAATATAGCAGAATACACTAGAATATACCAGAATATAATTGAATATACTAGAATATAGAAGAATACACTAGAATGTACTAGAACATACTTGAATATACTAGAATATAGCAAAATACACTAGAATATACCAGATTATACTTGAATATATTAGAATATAGCAGAATACACTAGAATATACTAGAATATACTTGAATATACTAGAATACAGCAGAACAGCCGCGGATATACCAGAATATAATTGAATCTACCAGAATATAGCAGTATACACTAGAATATACCAGAATATAATTGAATATACTAGAATATAGAAGAATACACTAGAATGTACTAGAACATACTTGAATATACTAGAATATAGCAAAATACACTATAATATACCATAATATACTTGAATATATTAAAATACAGCAGAATACACTAGAATATACGAGCATATACTTGAATATAATAGAAAATAGGAGAATAGCCTACGGTGTACCAGAATATAATTGAATATATCAGAAAATGGCAGAATACACTAGATTATACCACAATATACGTGAATAAACTAGAATATAGCAGAATACACTAGAATATACTAGAATATACTTGAATGCACTAGTTTATAGCAGAATAGCCTAGGATATTCCAGCATACACTTGAATATACTAAAATGTAACCGAATTCACTAGAATATATCACAATATACTTGAATATATTAGAATATAGCAGAATACACTAGAATGTACTAGAATATACTTGAATATAGTAGAATATAGCAGAATAGCATCGGATATACCAGAATATAATTGAATCTACTAGAATATAGCAGTATACACTGGAATATACCAGCATATACTTGAATATACTAGAATATAGCAAAATACACTAGAATATACCAGATTATACTTGAACATATTAGAATATAGCAGAATACACTAGAATATACTAGAATATACTTGAATATACTAGAATATAGCAGAATACACTAGAATATACTAGAATATACTTGAATATACTAGTATATAGCCTAATAGCCTAGGATATACCAGAATATACTTGAATATACTAGAATATAGCAAAATACACTAGATGAAACTTAGAATATACTTGAATATGCTTGTTTATAGCAGAATAGCCTAGGATATTCCAGCATACACTTCAATATACTAAAATATAACCGAATACACTAGAATATAACAGCATATACTTGAATATACTAGAATATAGCAGAATACACCAGAATGTACTAGAATATACTTGAATATACTAGAATATAGCAGAATAGCATCGGATATACCAGAATATAATTGAATCTACTTGAATATAGCAGTATACACTGGTATATACCAGCATATACTTGAATATACTAGAATATAGCAGAATACACTAGAATATACTAGAATATACTTGAATATACTAGAATATAACAGAATACACTAGAATATACCAGAATATACTTGAATATACTAGAATATAACAAAATACAATAGAATATACTAGAATATGCTTGAATGTACTAGTTTATAGCAGAATACACTAGAATGTACTAGAATATTCTTGAATATACTAAAATATAATAGAATACACTGGAATATACCAGAGTATACTTGAATATACGAGAATATAGCAGAGTACACTAGAATATACTAGAATATACTTGAATATACTAGAATATAGCAGAATACACTAGAATATACCAGAATATACTTGAATATACTAGAATATAGAAAAATACACTAGAATATACTAGAATATACTTGAATATACTAGAATATAGCAAAATACACCAGAATGTACTAGAATATACTTGAATATACTAGAATATAGCAGAATAGCATCGCATATACCAGAATATAATTGAATCTACTAGAATATAGCAGTATACAATGGAATATACCAGAGTATACTTGAATATACGAGAATATAGCAGAGTACACTAGAATATACTAGAATATACTTGAATATACTAGAATATAGCAGAATACACTAGAATATACTAGAATATACTTGAATATACTAGAATATAACAGAATACACTAGTATATACCAGCATATACTTGAATATACTAGAATATAGCAGAATACACTAGAATATACTAGAATATACTTGAATATACTAGAATATAACAGAATACACTAGAATATACCAGAATATACTTGAATATACTAGAATATAACAAAATACAATAGAATATCCTAGAATATGCTTGAATGTACTAGTTTATAGCAGAATACACTAGAATGTACTAGAATATTCTTGAATATACTCAAATATAATAGAATACACTGGAATATACCAGAGTATACTTGAATATACGAGAATATAGCAGAGTACACTAGAATACACTAGAATATACTGGAATATACTAGAATATAGCAGAATACACTAGAATATACCAGAATATACTTGAATGTACTAGTTTATAGCAGAATAGCCCAGGATATTCCAGCATACAAATGAATATACTAAAATGTAACCGAATTTACTAGAATATACCAGATTATACTTGAATATATTAGAATATAGCAGAATACACTAGAATATACCAGCATATACTTGAATATACTAGAATATAGCAGAATAGCTTACGATGTAAAATAATATAATTGAAGATATCAAAAAATGGCAGAATACACTAGATTATACCACGATATACGTGAATAAACTAGAATATAGCAGAATACGCTAGAATAAACTCGAATATAGCAGAATACACTAGAATATACCAGCATATACTTGAATATACTAGAATATAGCAGAATAGACTACGATGTACCAGAATATAATTGAATATATCAGAAAATGGCAGAATACACTAGATTATACCACAATATACGTGCATAAACTAGAATATAGCAGAATACACTAGAATACACTAGAATATACTAGAATATACTTGAATACACTAGTCTATAGCAGAATAGCCTAGGATATTCCAGCATACACTTGAATATACTAAAATATAACCGAATACACGAGAATATAACAGCATATACTTGAATATACTAGAATATAGCAGAATACACTAGAATATACTAGAATGTACTTGGATATATTAGAATATAGCAGAATACACTAGAATATACTAGAATATACTTGAATATGCT